>NC_140166.1:33330151-33370151 GCF_963971535.1 Notolepis coatsorum
CTGAAGAGATTCGGATATGAGAATATGTTTTATAGTTCTTTTAAACAGAACCTTAGGAGAGGAGTAGCTATATTGATTAAGAATGCAGTGAAGTTTGAATTGATTAAAGAAGTGAGAGATAAAGAGGGGAGATATGTAATGGCCAAGGGGAAAATGGAAGGCCAAATGGTAACATTAATGAATATATATGCACCCCCAGACAGTGAGAAATACCTATTTGAAACAATCTTTGATATTATAGCAATGGAAGGGGAAGGCGTTTTAATCTGTACAGGAGACTTCAACGTAGTATTGAATTACGACATGGACACGACAAGCACAAAGAGATGGAGAACACACATTAGCAAATATATGAAAATACAAATGACAGAATTAGGAATCACGGATATATGGAGAGAAACACACACACTAGACAGGGAATACACACATTATTCACATCCACACACAACATATTCAAGGATAGATTACTTCCTCATGACAACAGGGGACAGATACAGAGTAGAAGATTGTAGAATAGGGGTAACAGACATATCAGATCACAGCGCAACATATCTGACAGTAAATCTGAAAAGTAGACGGAGAAACACAGTCTGGAGACTGAACGTAGGGCTATTGAATAACAAAGGCTTAGTAGACGAAGTAAAAGAAGACATAATAAGATACAGAGAGGAAAATGATAACGGAGAGGTAGATCCAAACATTCTATGGGATGCAATGAAGGTAGTAATACGAGGAAAATTGATAGCAAAGGCAGCACTACTCAAGAGGGCCAGAATAGAGACATACCAGAACTTAGTAAAGAAACTGAAAGAATTAGAGAAAAAACACCAAAACTCAAAGAACTAAGAGACACTTAGGGAAGTAAAAGACGTTAGAGAAAAGATAAACAAAGAATTACTGACAGAAATTGAGAAAAAGGCTAGATATGTGAAACAGACATACTATGAAGGAGGAACGAGAGCGACCAGACTCTTAGCTAGACGAATCAGAATACAACAGAAACTAAATACAATACACACAATAAGAGACACAAACACAAACAGGTTACTAAGAGAACCAGCTGAAATAGAGAAGACTTTTGTAGAATACTATAAGACACTATACACACAACCGAAAGCGGCAGGAGAAGAAGAGATAGAGACATTCTTAGAAAAATTAGATTTACCATCGATAGGAAAGGAACAGAACAAAATATTAAATGCAGAGATAACAGAACAGGAAGTGGGAAATGCGATCAGTAAAGCAAAGAACAATAAGTCACCAGGTAGCGACGGATTCCCTTCGGAATTTTACAAAACATTTAGACAGGAACTGAGGCCCATATTAGAGGCAGCATTTAGACACACAATGAAAAAAGGAACAATGCCACCCTCATGGAAAGAAGCCATAATTACTACGATTCCAAAGGAAGGGAAGGATAAGGAACTATGTAGTAGCTTCAGACCAGTGTCCATACTTAATGTAGATTACAAGATGTATACATCGATAATAGCCAAAAGATTTGAGACATTTATGCCAGATATTATAGACGAAGACCAGACCGGATTCATTAAAGGAAGAAAAACACAGGACAACATAAGAAAGACAGTGCAGATAGTAGAGGAGATACAAAAAGAAGGAGGAAGTGCAGTACTAGTTAGCCTGGATGCAGAAAAAGCATTCGACAGTGTAAGCTGGATATTCCTATATAAAGTATTAGAAACATTTGGACTAGACAAAAACGTGATGAAAACAATTAGGGCATTATATCAAGAACCAACGGCAAGGATTAAAGTAAATGGCAACCTGACGGACCGGATCAAACTAGAGAGGGCTACAAGACAGGGCTGTTGTCTTTCGCAGACGCTCTTCGATATATTCATCGAACCACTGGCTCAACTAATTAGACAGACCGAGGACATCAAAGGGGTGGAGATAAGGGGAACAGAACATAAATTAGGACTGTTCGCAGATGATGTGATAGTATATATGAGACAACCAGACACAAGCTTCCCGACACTGATGGACTTACTGACAGAATATGGATATTACTCAGGATATAGACTTAACGTAACAAAGACACAGACCTTAACATTGAACTACACCCCAACGACAGAGATCAAAGACAAATACAAGATTAAATGGGATATGGACAGGATCAGATACCTAGGAGTGAATATTACAAGAGAGGTGGAGGGACTATACGATGCAAACTATACACAGATTAATCAGAAAATCAAACAAGACCTAGAAAGATGGACAGTAATGCCACTAGACTTTAGCTCAAGGATCGAAATTATAAAGATGAATATATTACCAAGGTTACTATACCTATTTCAGGCTCTACCTATATTAATACCACAAAGCCAGTTCAGGGAATGGAATAAACAGATATCAAGATTCATATGGGGGGGGGAAAGGCCAAGGATAAGATATGTGACTCTACAATTACAAAAGGAGAAAGGAGGAATGGCAATACCTAGTTTAGAAGATTACTACTACGCAGCACAGCTGATAATAGTAACATCTTGGTGCCACGAGAACTATGAAGCCAAATGGAAAGACATAGAAACAAAAAATGAGGGACTCAAAGTGCAGGCACTAATAGGAGACATGGAGCTATACAGAAGAAAGGAACAACTAATAGACCCAATTACCAAATTCACTATAAATATATGGAACAAGATAGTAAAGAAATACAAGCTAGAAAAAGAAACCAAGATACTGAGATGGATAACGCACGACAACAAATTTAAACCAGGGAAAGAAGATCATGGGTTCAAAAGATGGGAGAGGGGGGGCATAACAGCAATATGTACAATAACAGAAGGAGGGGAGATCCAGACTCTACGAAAATTGAAAGAAAGATTCGGACTAGAGAATAGCGACCACTTTAGATATTTACAGATTAGGGACTACTACAACAAGGAAATAAAACTAGACAAAGACAAAGATCAGAATGGGATAATTAAGATAATGGTAAAAGCATATGAAGGAAGGAAGGGGGGGGGGGATATCAGCACTATATCGGGCAATAATGGACAGCAAGGACATCACAACCAAATATATAAAGGAAAAGTGGGAGAAGGAATTAGAAACGGAGATAACAGAAGAAGAATGGTATAACATATGTAAGATACAACACACAACCACAGGGTCAAGGATATGGAGGGAGTTTGGGTGGAAAAACATAATTCGATTTTTTATAACACCAGAAATACAGGGCAACTATACACCAACACAGAAACCATGCTGGAGAAAATGTGGACAGGAAATAGCAAACCACACACACATATTCTGGGGATGTCAGATAATAAAGAACTATTGGGAAGAGATAGGAGGGATACTAAATGAAATAGTAGGATATGAAATACCCCAGACAGGACAAGTATTGTATTTAGGGAACTTAACACAGGAAGGAATGCAGGGGAAAGATATATACTTGATTAAGATATTACTAGTAGCAGCCAAGAAAGCACTGACGAAAATGTGGTATAGAGTAGAAGCACCGACGAGGGAACAATGGACAGAGATAGTGGGTGGGATACAGGAAATGGAGAGAATCACATATAGGCTGAGGCTACAAGACGAGAAGTTTGAATCAAAATGGAAGAAGTGGGAAGAGTATAGGAAAAAAAGAAACGACATCACAGGAGAGTGAAAAGGAGACAAGAAGAAAAAACGAAACGAAAATAAACTATGAAGGTACCAAAGAACCCATGTCACTTTTTTTGTATTTTTTTTTTTTTTGTATTTTTTTGTATTTATTTATTGTTTCTCTCTTTTCTTTGTTTTTGTTTAGCTGTGTTTTTTCCTTTTCCCCTTTAGTGAATTTATTTTAGGTCAACTTGTCATTCGATTTCGATATTAATTTTTCTAATATCAGCTATATCTTTTAGTTCTTATCTATCGAATTCTATTGTACTGTCGTTTATAATTTTGACCGCCAATTGTATTATTGTATGTGGATGTTTTGTTTGTAAAGCAAAAAACTGGAAATAAAAATTTAAGTATAAAAAAAAAAAAAAAAATCAGTTTTTTTCCATACTTAAGCACAGAATTTAGAATGTGTGCACGCACAAAAGAAACGGGATTGATCACATGTGCGTACACAGGTCCTACGCACAGCTGTCATGGTAAATATCACCTTGCTTCTACGCTGAGGCTCGTGCACACTTTCACGTATTTGCATACCAAAACCGCCCCGATTAACCATATGCGGTAATGGACACCCCCATGAAATGTGGAAAAGTGGACTAAGCCGAGGGTGTTGTACACTGTCGGATATTATATCTATTAACTTCCTAAAAGACCATTGCTGCCTGGACACCGCAAACACTAATAAAGACCATTAACCACTGTTTTGCCGTTGCCCGTTAGTGTCATTAATGCATGCTGGAATAAGAATGCCTTTCTTAATTTATTTTTAATATTAATAATTATTATAATACAATAAAAGACAGCTCCGTCTTTTAATACACATATATTGTACAGTAACGTCAAATAAATACTACAGTCCCCGCTGAAATAAAGGTTCTGCACGCACATACCAGCAGTGATCTACAGCATAAAAGATAGCCACTTTATAATACTATTCTGAGTAGATAATTCATCTGTATCGCAACAGAGTCACGGATCTGGTCGGGGCAGGTAGCATTATGTCGGGAAAATCTTTATGAAATAATCAAAAGTGAATTAAAGAATTTAAAAACAAAGTTTAGCATATTAAATCGTTTTATAAGCTTTCTGAGTAGATAATTCATCTGTATCGCAACAGAGTCACGGATCTGGTCGGGGCAGGTAGCATTATGTCGGGAAAATCTTTATGAAATAAACAAAAGTGAATTAAAGAATTTAAAACGAAGTTTAGCATATTAAATCGTTTTATAAGCTTATAGCTTTTTTCGTGCTGATTTGAGAAGGGTCCAGCTGCAGAGCCGGAGAGCAACTCTCAGGGCCAAGATAGCACTTATACTATTTTGAGAGAGACAGCAGAGAGACAGACAGCAGAGAGACAGACAGACAGACAGACAGACAGACAGACAGACAGACACTGTTCCACAGTGTGTGTGTGTGTGTGTGTGTGTGTGTGTGTGTGTGTGTGTGTGTGTGTGTGTGTGTGTGTGTGTGTGTGTGTGTGTGTGTGTGTGTGTGTGTGTGTGTGTGTGTGTGTGTGTGTGTGTGTGTGCGTGCGTGCGTGCGTGTGTGTGACTACTAGTCTAATAGTAGAGACTCAGCCCCCCCCCCCTCTGGACCACCTCCTAGTAGAGACTTCTCTAGGAAGAAGACGAAGATGAGGATTAAGGCGAGACACTGCAGGTGAATAGGCAAATTTACTTTTTTTGTTGATTTTGAGATTTTGTTATATTTTGCTTCCTAAACATGTCTTCTATGAAACTAGTGACAATAAAATGTCAATAACACACATTTAGTTGTTTATTTTACTTCATTTTGCCTTATTGCATCCATAAATGTCCACATATTTAATGGGGAAGTGCCTCATTTGCATATATAAACATACATTTCAGAAAACTTGTCTCTACTAGGAGGTGGTCCAGAGGGGGGGGGGGGGGGGGGGGGGCTCTACTGGGAGGTGGTCCAGAGGGGGGGGGGTCTCTACTAGGAGACTAGTGGTCACACACACACACTGTAGAACAGTGTCTATCTGTCTGTCTGTCTGTCTCTCTGCTGTCTGTCTCTCCGGCTCTGCAGCTGGACCTTCTCAAATAAGCACGGAAAAGCTTTTAAGCTTATAGCTCCAATTTGGGTCCCAAATTGCGGTACAAATGAAGGAGGTGTCTCGGGTAGTGGACTCTAGTTAATATTATGTTCTCTCTGCAATTAGACTGCCCCTCATTCATTCATTCATCCCTATCTGATGCTATCTCTGAAAACAGTTCCTGCGAGCGCAGTCAGTGCACCCGATAACGCTATATATATAAACCTGCATTCATTCGGAGAGAAAGACCTATTCCACATGCTATTTAGGGTTTGACAATAATTACACTAATATCGCTATTTCACAATGAACTATAATGAATTACGGGGGTCATACAGAACACGTCAGTCAAGCTTATTTCCGCGTTGAAACTAATGCATGCAACTGATCTATGCCGTCCGTCTGCAGTCCCCATATTCTACCACAGGGCGTCAGCTAAGCATGGTCCGACCTGTGCTTAAATATATGCACAAAGTCAAGCACAAGTTCAAATAGATAAATCCCACACTTTGCTTAGGAATGGTCGTATGCACGGCTTAAGCACATATCTGTGCGTAAGTCAGGTTGATACATGAGGGCCCTGGTTCCAATTGACAGCAACAACAAACACCTAAAAATACATATTTTTTTAACATTACATTTGAGGTGGAACAAACTATATTGAATGGGGTTTTTGAAAGTCCTTTACAGACATAGCTAGCATAGAAGGTCTAGCTATCACATAAAGGCCTTTTCCCCATACTCTGTGCTATTTTCAGTGGTACTGTGACATAAATTGGGGGTGGTGAGGTCTGAACCATGCTAAAAAGGGGAAGTTGACCTAAAAATGTAGGCCTAAACAGTATGTGGACATTCAGGCCTTGAGGTGATCTATATCCAAAAATAAGTCTTAATTAAAGATGGATGAAATACCATTGAAACAGTTAGAACAGCTTGGACAGACAGACCCTTACAAGTTATCACAAACAGTGCTGTATTTGTAATCTGGTATGTCCTAAATGTCTGGATGTAACATGAATGTCTATCTGTATGTCATGTATGCCGTGATGTATTGAAAATGGATGACTCTGATGTAAACAAGACAAAAGTCTTTCTCTGATCTGTAGCCTTTTAATTTTAGTTTTAGTCTTAGTTTTACGAAATAAGAAAATACAGCTATCTCTATGGTCAGCAATGTGTCCCAAACGGTCAAATAGTTGGTATTACAACTCTGTCAACAGTGTAACAATATTCATCAAAGTGTTGTATGTTATAGTGTAGGTTAGTTTATTAGGACAAATGTATGTTTATGGGGAAATCTTTAAAAATATGTGTGAAAACATGTGAACCCCTCCAATGTGTGAACTAAAAATATGCTATGAGTAAAATGTTGTACACTAACTTTCATGTTACAAAGATATAAACCATTTGAATGTTGCCTGTAAATGTGACTATAGTTGAGTTTGCATGTGCCCTAATCTTCACGGCCCCATGCAGTGTTTTAGCACCTAAGAGGAGCCTATTCACACCCCCCGAACAGAGACACAGACCCACATAGATGGATCTTTTCAACACTTTATATTTTCAGGACACTATCACGTATAACTTTTTATATAATTATTTGTTCAAAGCATGCTCAGAGAGAGAATCACAGATTAAATATTTCTTTGCAGGATGCAGATATTGAGCAAGTTAAGGAGGCCATATTGCTTGGAGTTATAATAGATGAATCACTCTCTTGGTCAACTCACATTAACAATATTGTAACAAAAATGAGCAGAAGTATTTCAATTATTAGACGGAATGCCTATTTTTTAACAGACACAGCTACCAAGCAAGTCATACAATCACTAGTTTTGTCACATCTGGACTACTGTCCGCAGCATTCTGGTCAAATGCATCCAAACAAGACTTAAAAAAAATACAGTTTACTCAAAATAGAGCTGCAAGACTTGTATTGCATAGCTTAATTAGAAACAGTGTTGAGAAAACTTAAGACAATGTTGGTGAATGAGAGTCAATGAGAGACAAGTGTGTAGTCTTATTTTGTTTATGAGAAATATTTATACTTTACATAAACCTGTGTGCCTCTTTTTTCAGCTGGTGCTTATTAGTGATGGGCTTGGCTATGGCACTAGACAAGCCTTGAGGGGTCGGTTCGCCCTACCGAGACCCAAAACTGAAACCTTAAAGAAAACTGTAATGTACAGGGCAGTGTCCTACTGGAATAGACTTCCACAATATTTGGTTTCAATTACCAGTAAGGTGGGATTCAAGAGGAGACTACGAGTGGCTGTAATGCAGAAAGAGATTGATTTTGGGTGGGTCTAATCTATGTCTAATGAATGGGTTCTTGTGTTGGGTTATGTGTTGTTTTGGAATGTGTTTGTCTAGTGGTTATGAGGAGTATTAGAGTATGAGTGTATGGAATGTTGTGCTGTTTTTGAGCACGTTTTAGTTTTCTCAGAGATGTCTTTGTTGTTTTATTGGTACACGTTAACAATTCTAATGATTTTATGCTACATTCATAAACATTAACCCCTAGCCCCTTAACTCAGATATATATGTTGTGTGAATTAAATGGATGGAATTGAATGTCCATTGTACAAGTGCCCATATAGGTTAGAATAATTGAACGTTTTATTAACCATAGCCTTTGTGAGTAGGCTTGAGGTTACAGTGGATTTGGGATCTGATCCGTTAATTCTAGTACCTGTTTTAAATTGTGTTAATGTGACCCCCTTCCATTGTGTGAACTAAAAATATGCTATGAGTAAAATGTTGTACACTAACTTTCATGTTACAAAGATATAAACCATTTGTATTTGAATGATGACTGTAAATGTGACTATAGTTGAGTTTGCATGTCCCCTAATCTTCACGCCCCCATGCAGGGTTTTAGCACCTAAGAGGGGCCCTGTTCGCACCCCCGAACAGAGACACACACCCTTACTGACACACAGACCCACATAGACAGATCTTTTCTGTACTTTATATTTTCAGCCCAACTCTTTAAGTTATCATATATAGTGTAATATATGTGTAATAATTAATGTGAATAATACAAAACACTGTAATGCAAGCTTTTTAAAGAATCTATTTTAAATAAAAACACTTCACAGGACCGTATTAACGATATATTCAAACCCTAGACCCTTGCAGGCTAATGAAATGGTGCACTTTGGCACCTAAAGAGCATTAAAGGGATACATTTGTAATTTTCTTTTGCTTAAACACAAGTGTATAAAGATTATGTCTTTATCCAAGAAACTAAAATATAGACATACATACATACATACATACATACATACATACATACATACATACATACATACATACATACATACATACATACATACATACATACATACATACATACATACATACATACATACATACATACATACATACTTATTGTGGTTACAAGTTATCACTATTTTTTTTTTCAAACAACATCAACCTATTATTCACTTGCATTTGTATTTTCTTTTATTTAGACTTTTGCTTAAACATACTCTTCCATATGAAACTATAAAATATAGACCCATTACATTTGTAATTTTCTGAACACATTTATCTAAAGATTGTGACATTGTATTTTACATTTGGCATTTGGAATACACAAAATGTATTTTATTCTTAATTCTGTAACTTAGACCATATACACACACAGACACATACACACACCTTGGGGGGACTGTGAGGTCTACAGAAACGGGAAGTCGCAGGGTCATAAATCTGCTTTTGGCAGAAGCTGCATCTAGTAGTTTTAGGCTTCCCATTGGCCCTAGTCATTCTCCCTACTACTATGACAGCTACGGGGGCTGTCACTTCAGAGAAGCTGCAGTTAGACAGAGGGTGAAATATTCAATCTGCTGAGAGACACTTGAGAGAACACACAGCAGGGGAGAATTCTTTCTACACACCAACAGCAAAGAGACATAAGATAGACTTATTCTTAAGATACACTTATTCTGAACACAGAAATATTGAACATTTCTGAAGAATAATAGATTCTTAAGAAATACACAAAATGTATTTTACATTTGGTATTTGGAATACACAAAATGTATTTTATTCTTAATTCTGTAACTTAATTCTCCATGCAACCAATTTCTGAACACATTCACACACATATGCACACACATTTATTCTGAAGATACACACACAATCTTAATTCTGTAACTTAAACCACACACATTTATTCTTAAGATTGTTGTGAAACTATATTCTGAAGATACACACATTTATTGTGAAGATACACATAAAACATATTGTGAAGATATATTCTTAAGACTTTTGGAATACACAAAAACATATTGTGAAAACCTTGGAATACTTATTGTGAAGATATTGTATTTTTCTTAAGACTTTTGGAATACAGAAATACATATTGTGAAAACCTTGGAATACACACAATCTGAAAATTAAAAAAAAAGTTTGAATCTAAAAAAAAAAATGTAATCTTTTATTTCTGACAATAAAAAATTGAAAAAACTTGGAATACACACAATCTGAAAATAAAACTTTTAAATCTTTTATTTTGAAGGACTTTGTTTTTTTTTTTTGAAAAAAAAATAAAACTTTTATTTTGAAAAAAATCTGAAAACTCTTCCCCTTCCGTAACCAGATGTCCCTCCCCTTCCGAAACCGGATGTCCCTCCCCTCAAAACCGGATGTCCCGCCTCCTTAAACCTCTCGACCAATCAGAGAAGCCCTAGGGGGGGTCATAAATCATCTAAAAAGGGGGCGTGGCTACACCACATCAAACTTTGATATATGCCCTTATAATGACATACCCCTAAGTCCCGCCCCCTTAAACCTATCGACCAATCAGATGGCTCCAAATTTAAAATGGGTGTGGCTACAATCAATCAAACTAAAAGGGCCGTGTTTTGCATAATGTGACACAAACCGCCTCTGTAATCTCTCTCTTGTATTGCGTGGTAGAACCGTAGAAGTTTTACCAATCAATAGTAAAGACATGTCTAACATAATCCTTTTATTTGAACAACTTACTGGAAAAGCCTGCCTGCCTGCCACCAATATTATGACACTCTGTGGGCTTTGATATTTACACTCAGCCTACCAGTACCTGCAGACTGTGCGCCAAGGTCTAAGCGCTGGAGATGGGAGGCACTGGATCAAACCATAATGGGGCAGGGGGGGGGGGGGGGGGGGGGTTCGCAATCTTTGGAAACTTAAAAACTTGTTATTAAGTGTCATTGCGTATTATTAATTTGATTGAAATTACGTAGTTTTGGTTAGATTTATATATTGGGGGGGGGTATATCATATTTTTCATATGATCAAAAAGTGGGGGTGCAAAATCAGATGTTTGCCCCCCCAAGCTCAATACTGGTGGGGCACCTGCTTCGACTGCTACATTATGTAGGCGTCTATGATCATTGGCCCGCCACACAATGGCTTGGGGAAAATTTGCCCCGTGGGCAAACCTAATTGCCGACCCCTGATGTAGAGGCCTAGAAATCTCACTCACGTATGCCATACGTCCTCCACATAAAAATGCTGGACGCAGAAATGGAGCAGATGAAGACATGAGAATATTAAAATGATTACTTTTTCATACGTTTTTTGAGCCCATTTCAGCAGATGACCTCAATTACGTTATATCTCTATGAAGGCTTCATCCAGACCCGTAGATGTCATCCCTATGGGACTTCTAAAAGATGTTTTATGAGCAATTGGTCCAGTCTCCATTGTGAATACACACACACATACACCTCCCCTTTTCTTCCCCCTTCCTACTGTATAAAAAAATTTTTAAAACGCATTGCAAGGAGAACAGAGGTTATTTGTTGAGTTTATGTGTATACAAAACCCTTGCAATAAATGTGTCTTAAATTAATGAAAAGCATACATAGCACCTAATGCTGCTCTGGATACAGGTAGCCTATATCGTGGGTGTTCCTATGACTTGTATTCTGCTTACAGCTTCGAAACTCCACTTATTTTGTTTTACAACGTCAAAGCCTTTTTAAATATAATCCTAACGTTCTCGCATTTCTGTCCGCTTTATCATTTTATAAAAATGCTGGATGTAGAAATGGAGCAGATAAAGACATGAGCATATGAGTTGAGTTCTAACAACGAACGTATTACATGCTGATAGCTGATAGGCTGATAAGACTGAATGCGTGTTCACCCACAGGTTTTTATCCCACACTGGCTACTTGTAATTTAATATTAAACTTGTCACCTTTACTTTAGAGTTGAGTGGGACAGAGACCGGGCTCAGTGACTCTGAAATGTGTGTGCATCTTATTAATACAATATTAAGATAATGATCCAAACCTGCAGAAATAAATACAAATAATACCTATACCTCATACCTATATAAAATCACTGCCAACTAATAATAACAATACACTTTATTTGTATAATAATAATAATAATAATAATAATAATAATAATAATAATAATAATAATAATAATAATAATAATAATAATAATAATAATAATAATAATAATAATAATAATAATAATAATAATAATAATAATAATAATAATAATAATAATAATAATAACAATAATAAATAATAACAATAACAATAATAATAATAATAATAATAATAATAATAATAATAATAATAATAATAATAATAATAATAATAATAATAATAATAATAATAATAATAATAATAATAATAAACGTTATTTGTATAGCACCCTCCATACAAGAATTGCAGCCCAAAGTGCATCACAGCACTAAAATATACATACAATTAGCATAAAATAGAATACAATACAACTAAATCATCAGAAATAGCAGCACACATAACAATAAAACAGCTCTCATTAACAATACAATAATCACAGTGTGGGGCGGCCGGGTAGCGCAGCGGACTAAGCGTCTGCCTACCACCACAGAGACAGTGGGATTGAATCCAGCTTGGTCCGGCTTGGTCGGTCGTCCATACTGACACAATTGGCAGTGTCAGCGGGTGGGAAGCCGGTGGGGTGGGTCCTGGTTGTTGTAAACAGCGACTCCTACAGGTCGGTCGGGGCGCCTGCTCAGCGAGGAAGGGATCTGGGTGAGGAGTGCACCTGCTCTCACCTATTGTATATCCCTGTACCTGTCGCCCTATGCTGCACTAGGAGTGCACCAGCTCTCATCTATCGTACATCCCTGTACCTGTTGTCCCGTGCTGCACAAGGAGTGCTCCTGCCCTTGCCTTTTCACATCCTTGTACCTATTGCACATTCCTGTATTTGCCTGTAAACTGTATGCTTGGGGAAATAACATTAAAACCACCCTAAAACGCTCCATTCTCTCTCCTCCTGTGTTCTGCTATTGGGCTCCGCCAAACCCCATCCTCACAGAAAGCCCTAGTTGTGATCCTTAATATGGTACCAAATATGAGGTACTTTGAAATGCCCAGTAACTAATGTGTCATAACAAACCCATGAGGTTCTGGTTCTGGAAGGGCCAGATTTGGAACAATATGGTCCAGAGGGTTAAAGACACACCAGCGCATTCATACAGGAGAGAAGCTTTATCACTGTGACCAGTGTGGGGAGAGCTTGAGTCAATCTGGAGCCTTAAAGAGACACCAGCACATTCACACAGGAGATAAGCCCTACCACTGTGACCAGTGTGAGAATAGCTTCAGTCGATCTGGAGCCTTAAAGAGACACCAGCACATTCACACAGGAGAAAAGTCCTATTCTGGGCAAGCAGGTTAGCACCCTCCTCCTTAAACTCAGACAGAAGCACTTTGAACTAAGTGATCAACCAGACAGACTGTTGGCTAGGCAGCTCTCTCTCTCTCTCTCTCTCTCTCTCTCTGTACAGGCCAGCCAGGCAATTCATAATATCAAATCTACCTCGGGCAGTTTGCTGACTAACCCCAAAGACATAAATGACATAAATGATTCTATACTGGCCCCTCTAGATGCCATGCTCCAGACTCAGAGATTAAGAGCGTCCTGGACAATATTGATATGCCAGCGCTTAGTAATGAGGCAAGGGATGAGCTAGATGCTGATTTCAGCCTGCAGGAAATAACAAGTGCAATAAAGTATTTCCCTAGTGGGAAGGCCGCTGGCCCGGATGCTTAATCATTTTAGGTAACCAACTTGCATCTAGCCACGCCCCCGCGGCGACGCGGCAGCGGCAGAGCGGCGCGGAGCTCTGCCGTGGCATTATGCAGCCGTAATTCCCCCTCTTTTAACATCGATGGTTAGCTCAACTGGTTTGCCGCCTTGCTGTGGATCCTGCGGTGTGTTGGTGACAAGTTCGAATCCCTTCAGTTTATTTTTTAGTTTGTTTTTTTAACGTGTATTCTTTCGCCGGTTAAGTTTAGGCATTGTTTCGGAGTTGGTTAAGGTTAGAAGGGTTAAGTTTAGGCATTGTTTCGGAGTTGGTTATGGTTAGAGTTTGTCTTAGAGCATGGCAATATTCTTTCGGAGTTGGTTAAGGTTATGGTTAAGTTTAGGCATTGTTTCGGAGTTGGTTAAGGTTAGGGTTAAGTTTAGGCATTGTTTCGGAGTTGGTTAAGGTTAGGGTTAAGTTTAGGCATTGTTTCGGAGTTGGTTAAGGTTAGAGTTTGTCACAGAGCATGGCAATAGAATGCAGCCTATTTCCGCACTGCCGCTCTCTCGCGCTGCCGCGGTCACATGGGCGTCGTGGCCAATCAGAGAAACGCTGAACACAAGTTGGTTACCTAAAATGTTGACACGGCCTGGATGGGTATGGTGCGGAGTTCTGTAAAGATTACAGTGATATTTTGGCCCCTTTACTTCTTAGAATGATTCAACATTCTATCACTAATAATGGTTTCCCTGACTCCCTCTACAAAGCGAATGTGTGCCTTTTACTCAAGAAAGGTAGGGATAGGACGGATCCAGCAGGTTACAGACCTATACGTTTGCAAAATTTGTATCAAAAGACAGTTGCCAAGGTGTTGGCCACTAGGTTGGCTCAGCACGTTGGATCTCTCATCCATTCCGCCCAAACGGGATTCATTCCTGGCAGGTTTGCCTTCTCTAATATTAGGAAATTACTAAACATATTATATTCCAACCAAAGAAAGGACACTAAGCCGGCGATCATATCACTTGATGCTGAAAAGGCATTCAACCAGATCGAATAGAAATATATGTTTAGTGTCCTTCAGCGCTTTGGTTTCGGTGACAGGTACCGTTCTCTTATTGGAATGCTGTATGATCATCCGAGAGCCACCATTCTTACCAATTCCGATAGGTCTGACTCCTTACCACTCCATCGTGGCACCCAACAGGGATGCTCCGTAAGTCCTTTGCTTTTCGATCTAGCCCTTTCTCTGGTTATTCCATCAACTGGGAGAAAAGTGTGTTCATGCCCATCTCAGGGAGCTTAGACTCCTCCTTTACCGACAGCAGTGTTAATTCTGTCAACGTAAATTATGACTAAAGATGTTCGTCAACAAAGCTTTTTTTCATGATGACAATGAGACGTGACGTCACGTTAATGGCGACCATGTGACACTAACGTGACTAAATGTGTCACCTCGCAGCGCTAGTGACCACAACTCGGCCCGCCCCCTTCTCGGCTAGACGTTCTAGAGTTTTTTTTTTTTTTTTTATGTGTTTTTTTCTTTTCTTCATATTATTATAAATTGAATGTATAAGTACTTGTTTACTATAAAAACGAACAGTTAGAATATCTAAAATAGTGTCAATCCTGTGTTTAAATTTAGGTTGTTCACGGACTTTATTCAATGAAACGGGGGCGTAATTACTTTATTTGCATGTGAATCAAGCCCGCAGAGATTTACATTGGGGGGAGTGTTTGAGCGACGCACTGGCTGTCTGTTTACACTTTCAATGGGATTATCATCAGGTTGCAGCTGCACTCTGGATCAGAAAGAGATGAATGCATTGGATCTAATGAACGAGTACAGGAACTTTGTTAAACCAGTTGATTCAGTCTCTGCTCACCGGTGAAAACACCGCGCTATTCAACTGAATTAACTATGAGATCGGTCGAGATGCGTCTGCATGGGTAAGTTTAAGAATGTTTGTTTATGTTTACAGTAGCATGTTTACAATTCCGCATCTTTGATAAAACTACACCAAGTTTTTCTGCCGACCACAAGTCCAACCATGTCACGTTTATTGTGTTATTACGACGAGCTCATGCTACATTAACGTTAGCGTTAGCTAGCTAGCTAGCCACACAGCCATGTAAGTTAAAGTTGCTAACGTTATATTGATAGCTATTGTTTCAGATAGCAAGGTGGAGAGCTACATAACATGCACAGCAGTGGAGGTTTCTCTATGACAACACGTGAAACACAAATTCACTCATAATTCATAATTATTATTAATTTACATATACCTATATAAAAAAAAAAAAAAAAAACTATATATATATATATTTTTTTAAATTATTATTATTTTTTTTTTATTATAAATGTTTTCCTCTGTAAAAAAATGCCAGTGAATTTTTTTTTTCTTCAAAAATGGCCAAAATTGACAGCTCTGAGCAGGCCTGCACTGCAGTATTGCCTGCAGTAATTATTCGTGAAGAAAACTTCACAGGTGTGACCCATTGTTAAATAAATAATAAATAACAGCGAATCAAAATAGGCTATTAACTTCATCTAAGAACGGTCTGTGCAGTTAAACTCTTGCCATTGAATGGAGGGTTGATTGATTGACAGCCCTTGACATCCAATACACGGAGGTTGAATATGATTGGCAGCCTTGCAAATCCAATCAGAGATTTCTGCATTGCAAAGTCAAAATGGGTCCAGCTGCATGTGAGGAGGATAGGTTTAGCTCGGGCCAATCTCAAGTTTCTCAAGTTTCTTTATTAGTTGTCATCATACAGAAGTACAGAATACTTTTATACAAAATGTAACATAAAGAAGCATTTTGTATAAAAGTATTCTGTACTTCTGTATGACAACTAATAAAGAAACTTGAGAAACTTGAGATTGGCCCGAGCTAAACCTATCCTCCTCACATGCAGCTGGACCCATTTTGACTATGTGAAAGTTGAGACTATGAGAAAGTTGTTGTTTAGTAGTTAGTAAGCTGTACAGCTATAACAAGTCAGGCTAAATTAAACTTTGCGCCAACATTAGGACCGAAGTATAAACCAGCAAATGAGCAACATGAAGAAGTGGATTTATGCATCTGGATCAGAAAAAACGTTGTGGATGAAAAAGTAAGTAGGCTACAGTGCTTGTATGCTAACAATAGCTAGGCAGCTTAGCCTACATCACAATGATAATCACCAAGCTAACTTACTGTACACACTGTAGGGCTGGGCAATTAATCGAAACAGAATCGCGATATCGATTCATAGACCTATGCAATCTAATTTCTAAGTTATGACTATTTTCTTTTATTAATTTTTTTTTTTTTTTTTTTTATCTGGGTTGAACATGATTTGTGGAACTACCTCTGGTGTTGTGGTCATGGTATTCACTGACCTTTGGGAAGTATTTCGACATGCACATGGGTATCTTAGTGGTGTAGTGCATCTTGTAGACCAGGCCCATTGCAAGTTGCTGTACTCTGTCGTCTACTCTAAGCCATCCTAGGTTGTCAAAGTGGACATGGGTGAGGTGGGTTTTAGGAGTAAGGTCAAGCAGTAGTCTGACCAGTTTGTTTTGTGATGTTTGTAATCTTGTTTTTAGTGCCTTTGAGGTGCTTTGGTACCATGAGGTGCAAGCATAGTCGTAGTACCCTTGAATGAGTGCTCCTGTTAGAGTCTTCAAGGTATTCTTGTTTACCAGAGAGGAGATCCGGTACAGGAATCTAGTTCGTTGGTTGACTTAGTTTTATTACATTGGATCCCATTTTGTCACAGGAAAGATTTGCCTCTATAGGATGGAACCCAGGTAGGTAATTTCATCTTTCCTTTTAAGATAAGATAAGATATTCCTTTATTGATCCCCTTGGGGAAATTCAGGCATCATAGCAGCATGGGGGAAGGGGGGGGTACAGGTAGTGAAAACAACACAAGCAGTGTAAACAAATAGGTCAATATAATTTACTATCTAACTAACTGAAATATACATTATTCATTATTCACAGTATCACAGTATCCACATAAGGTGCAGTATGCATAAGGTAGTGTTATTGTCCTACTTGGGTTCCTATTAGTTCTAGGTCGATGTCTGGCAGCAGTCGCTGCCCACTGTTGTGGAGCCTGATGGCCACTGGTATGAAGGACTGTCCGAGGCGGTTAGTTGAGTGTCGGGGGGGTATGAGTCTGTGGCTTCCTTGTCACCTTCACCTAATATGTTTTGATCTGGTCAGGTGCGCTGTCACCTAAAATGTTTTGATCTGATCAGGTGCGCTGTCACCTAATATGATTTCATCTGGTCAGGTGCGCTGTCACCTAATATGTTTTCATCTGGTCAGGTCCGCTGTCACCTAATGTTAATATGTTTTCATCTGTGTCCACTGACCACTGACACACAGTGGGGGATGTTTTAAAAATATTATTTAATATATAATATAATATAATAATTTGTGCTTCACCAAAAAATTTGGTCAGCAGCCTCCACTGATGCACAGTGTGTATGTGTAACTAGGAGGGATATGAGGACTGTGTGTATGTGTAACTAGGAGGGATATGAGCACAGTGTGTATGTGTAACTAGGAGGGATATGAGGACAGTGTGTATGTGTAACTAGGAGGGATATGAGCACAGTGTGTATGTGTAACTAGGAGGGATATGAGGACAGTGTGTATGTGTAACTAGGAGGGATATGAGGACTGTGTGTATGTGTAACTAGGAGGGATATGAGGACAGTGTGTATGTGTAACTAGGAGGGATATGAGGACTGTGTGTATGTGTAACTAGGAGGGATATGAGGACAGTGTGTATGTGTCACTAGGAGGGATATGAGCACAGTGTGTATGTGTAACTAGGAGGGATATGAGCACAGTGTCTATGTGTAACTAGGAGGGATATGAGCACAGTGTGTATGTGTAACTAGGAGGGATATGAGGACTGTGTGTATGTGTAACTAGGAGGGATATGAGGACAGTGTGTATGTGTCACTAGGAGGGATATGAGCACAGTGTGTATGTGTAACTAGGAGGGATATGAGCACAGTGTGTATGTGTAACTAGGAGGGATATGAGCACAGTGTGTATGTGTAACTAGGAGGGATATGAGGACAGTGTGTATGTGTCACTAGGAGGGATATGAGGACTGTGTGTATGTGTAACTGTGACACTGACATCCATCACTTCAATCATACATTATTTTATTATTTATGCATCAGAGAATGGCCCATGCCACTGAGTGAGGACTTTGTTGCTTTTTCTCGTTGTGACATAGATTTAACAATAATTCTGCTTGCAGCTTGATGTGTGTATGTGTAACTACCCCCCACCTCATACAATGTACAGTTTCTTCATCAAATACTCTCTTCTTCTTTTTTAACTCTTAGCATATCAGGTAAGTGTGTGTGTAAGCAGCTTGCAGAGCTACATAACATTAGGCCCATGCCACTGAGTGAGGACTTTGTTGCTTTTTCTCGTTGTGACATAGATTTAAGGTGTGTATGTGTAACTAGGAGGGATATGAGGACTGTGTGTATGTGTAACTAGGAGGGATATGAGGACTGTGTGTATGTGTCACTAGGAGGGATATGAGCACTGTGTGTGTGTGTGTAACTAGGAGGGATATGAGCACTGTGTGTGTGTGTGTGTGTGTGTGTGTGTGTGTGTGTGTGTGTGTGTGTGTGTGTGTGTAGTTTAAGATGCTGCATCACCTCTTAACCACTGAGTCCAGATAGTTTAAGATGCTGCATCACCTCTTAACCACTGAGTCCAGATAGTTTAAGATGCTGCATCACCTCTTAACCACTGAGTCCAGATAGTTTAAGATGCTACATCACCTCTTAACCACTGAGTCCAGATAGTTTAAGATGCTCATCACCACATGAGGACTGAGCGTATGTGTAACTAGGAGGGACATGAGGACCGTGTGTGTGTGTGTGTGTGTAACTAGGAGGGATATGAGCACTGTGTGTGTGTAACTAGGAGGGATATGAGGACTGTGTGTATGTGTAACTGTGACACTGACATCCATCACTTCAATCATACATTATTTTATTATTTATGCATCAGAGAATGGCCCATGCCACTGAGTGAGGACTTTGTTGCTTTTTCTCATTGTGACATAGATTTAACAATAATTCTGCTTGCAGCTTGATGTGTGTATGTGTAACTACCCCCCACCCCACCTCATACAATGTACAGTTTCTTCATCAAATACTCTCTTCTTCTTTTTTAACTCTTAGCATATCAGGTAAGTGTGTGTGTAAGCAGCTTGCAGAGCTACATAACATTAGGCCCATGCCACTGAGTGAGGACTTTGTTGCTTTTTCTCGTTGTGACATAGATTTAACAATAATTCTGGTGTCAAAGCAGCATGGGGGGGGGGGGGGTACATAGCTTCACAGTCCTATACAGTCCAGATAGGGGGTCCTGGAGAGACAGGGGTCCTGAGGAGAGAGAACTCTGATGGCAGCACTTAATTATGTTAATGTTATTCAGGTGAGGGGCGTTGCTGGAGGGGGTTTTGTTGACGCCCAGTTGAAACGGTCTGAAGTGTGAAAAGTGGCCTGCCTTTGAGAAGCCTTTTCACCTCTTAAGTATTCTAGAACACAGCCAGTTTTAGAAGTTATAATTGAGCACATCGTGTTCAAAACATTCTCAGATTTCAACATATGACACATCATTTGAAAGCTTAGATTCTGTACTTTAGCAATCTGGAATAATCTGAAAAATTGAAATGTAGAGATCTGGCACAAAGCGCTGTGAGGTGACACAAATAATTCATGCAATATCGTTGACAACAACTGACGACACAATGTAGTTTGCAAAATACAATTTTGCTTTATCGTCAAGACTGTTTACTTGCTAGCTAATAGTAGCTTTGCAGACAGGAAAGTAACAAACAATTGTCCGTGCGGAACCCTATCCCCAACACACTGTTCCGTGTGTAGGGGGGCACCACTGTTATGCTGTGGGTGTTGTTTCCCCGCGGGAGATATGGGAGGATGGAGCGCTACATTATGTTTTGACCCACCACAATAGAACAGAAAATGTAAGATCACTGGTCAACAAGACAGATGAACTTTTGGCCCTGGTAAAAATCCAAGTGGAATACAGAGTCCAGCTTGCATGGAAATATCCCAGACTGCGGTCAGTGCGGTGGAACTGCATGGCTATTACCATGATGCGATCATGGATGGATGTGCATGGCTAACAACAGCTAGCGCCTGGCTAACTCCATCGAGGCCCGGCATGACGCTGACATATTACAGTAACAACATCATGGTTTATTGTGACAGGTCTATTGCAATTGTAACAGCTATGCAGCCATTCTGCCTCCTTTCTCTGTCTGTAACCCTGTTTCTCTTCCCTTGTCTGGTACCAGAAGTTCCTGTTGACCTGCTCGTCCCGGAGAACAACTGCTCAGAGGTCCCAGTTAATAATGAGAGGAAGGTGAAATGCCACCTCAGGAGAAAGGACAGAAATCCAGGGGCTGAAAGGATCCGGACTCTACAGGAGATGGAGCTGAAGGACTTCCTACCATCCTGTAGACCGAACAGCTGTTCTCCCAACATAACCAAGAAACACTCCTATCCTCAGTGTGGGAAGACTTTCCGACACCGTCCTGATATGAAACGACATCAAGATACGGTTCACATCTTGGTGAATCTGTTCGAGTGCAACCAGTGTGAGGAGAAATTCAAATCAAAGGCTTATCTTAAGAAGCATCTCCAGATTCATACTGGCCATAAACCCCATCTCTGCTCCTATTGTGGCAGAGCCTTTAGGGCTAAAAACACTTTAAAAGAACATGTACGTACTCACACCGGGGAGCGCCCATATGCCTGTACATTATGTGAAAAGAAGTTTACACAACGTAGCATATTGAAAACACACCTCAGGATGCATAAAGGAGAGAGACCATATCTGTGTAGTGACTGTAGGAAGGCCTTCTGTAACTCCTCGGGCTTCATGGTTCACTTACGCCAGCACACAGGGGAGCGTTCTCATCATTGTGATGTTTGTGGAAAGGATTATATTACATTGCAAAGACTGAAAACACATCAGCGATTCCACACAGGAGAGCGTCCGTACCCCTGTCCTGACTGTGAGAAATACTTCCATACTCAGAGTGGGCTGAAAAGGCACAGTCGAACACACACGGGAGAGAAACCCTTCCAGTGTCTTAAGTGTGACAAGAGATTTTCATATAAGTATAACATGAGAGTCCATTTGCATAGTCACAGATAACCAGCATTAAAGGGATAGTTTACAGTTTTGGAACCCTAGCCCAGTAGCCAATAATGTTGTCAATAGAGTCCTTTCTCAGCACAATCTGTCAGAGTTGGGGGGGGGGGGGGCTGTTGGAACCCAATTGCAGGACAGAACTTGGAGAGAGCAGGCAGGAGACGGTGGGGTGATAATCAAAGGCTTTACTTGAATGTACAGGAAACACAGGATACAGGGGAGCTTCATGAATGACAGGGTGACAGGATAACAGACTACTCACAGGGATACAGGATATACGGCCAGGGTAACAAAGAGTACAGAGCACTGAGTAGCAACCAGGAAAACAGGGTAACAGGGGAACAGACTACTCACAAACGCCCAGAATACAGAATAATAAATCCACCATGGAGGACAGGGGAAGCACACATATATACACAGACTGATTGAAACGAGGGACACCTGGGGGGAAACACAGACTAGGCTAAAGACTAAACAGAAACACAAAGAGACAAGACTAGACAGAAACCACAATACAAAGAGACTAACAATACCAGGGACTAGGACACAGACCAGGGGACAGAAATGGCAGGAGGCACATAGGGAGACAAAGTACAAGAGGAAGAACAGAGATGAACACAGAATACAGAACTAAGCCCAAGAGCCTGAGTAGTAGTGTGGCCAAATGTCCAGCAGGTGGGGGTACAGGACCAGGATGAGAGGAGAGTTCAGGTGGATTGTAACACAATCCTGTTCTTCAGACTGGATAACTTAGTTAGCCAGAAACTAATGGGGACAAGCTCTTGTATTTACAAGCGGACTGAAACTAGATTTATTTAGTGTTTACTGTGGAGGAAGTTTCAGATCACAGTGTAAAACAATGTAAAGACATGCATGCTGGGTATTAGATCTGGAGTTGGTCCCTGGGTGCCAGACTGTGGCTGCCCACTGCTAGTTAGTAAGTAGTTAGGATGGTTGAATGCAGAGGACAAACTTCAGGTATATGTAAAAGGTACTTGAATAAAGATTCTACCTCTACTTTTAAATTAACTGTCCTTTTTTGTATTTTTAAGTTGGTTACCAGTAAAAGTGCTTGTTTTTGCCACTGAAACAGAAATCTCACTCTGAAATCCCACAAGGTGTGAGTTGTTGCAGGAAGACAGAGTTGGAAAGGAGTAACGTTACCATATCTAAAAGATCCAATGTTTGTGCATTTTCAAATTGTGCCAACAACGTGTCACCCACTTTGCGTAGTGTTCATATACCATTAATACAGACGTGCGGAAGTTGTGACTAGCTAACCGTTAATGTTAGTTGTGCTACAGTACATGGACCCAAACACTGGTACTACTGCTAGCCAAAGAGAACACATCCTGTACCATAACACTTTCTCAAGAAATGAGTGGAGAGACCTGCTGCAGACAGAGTGGAGGTAATGTAATTATTCCAAATGGTAACTAACTTTTTTGATCGACAATAAGAATTGAGCATCATGTATATTCATGTGCATTGTTATTGTGTTTAGATTTCCCTAAACGAGTATGTGTTCACCCCTCGAGTAATTCATGCAATCCCTCGATCTGGAAAAAAGATTACTGGTGTCCATTCCTACTGTGCTCATGAATAAATTAATGTGTATTTTGCATCACTAAGGCTTTGAAGATCCCCATCAATGTATTTTAAACCCTAGAAATATTATATATTGAATAACAATTTGTATAAATATGGTTTTCCATCACATTGTTCAATAAACTACTGAAAATGCTGTAGCAGCATCTCTACCCCTTAACCTCATTGCGAATTGGCAACAATTGGCTGCTATCCTGGCGAATCCCTCCCACCCCCTCTACGACAAGCTATTCAAGATGAGAAGCAATTCAGTCACAGACTGAATGTACAGTTTCTTCCCCTTCGAATGTATATATATTTTTTTTTTTTTTTATTGCAAAACAAAAAATTATTAAAAGTCAGTACACACAATGCATAATGAAACTTTCAGTAAAGGTGGTTATAATATATGCAAGTACAGAAACAGGATAAAACAAAAATAGTCTATAATAACATTTTAACCGTATACAGTGTATATCCAGCGAAATTACAATTATATAAATGTTAGTATATAATATACCCCTAATACCTATTTTCTAAAACCCTACACACATATGCTCCAGCTCAAACCCCCCCCCCCTCCCGGACCCCCTCTTGGATAGTACCTCCATTATCCCTCACTCCTAACCAGACACTACCATTATAAGCTAGCTTTTATTCTCTCCACCACTTCTAACCACATTGACATTTTGGATTCATTGAGCCCCAGAATTCTTGCTGTAGATATTTCTTGATATATCACATCGAGATATGTAAGAAACCACACTTTTCGGCACATTTTTTCCGGTTGAAACCAACGTGATGCGATCAGTTTTTTAGCTACTGTGATACCCGATAAAACCAATCTTTTTAGTTGTGGATTCACTGCAAACTCAAAAACATCATTCAATAGTAATACCGCGGGGTGTACAGGTATATTCCAAAATACGAGTATTGATAATTGTTGGGACACATCTTTCCAGAATGCCTTAACTGGTGGGCAGTCCCAATACATGTGCATAAATGTTCCTTCGTCCCCATTTGTACATTGGGAGCATTTGGAGTCTTGTATAAGCCCCATTTTGCACAGCCTTATAGGAGTCAAGTATGTCCTGTGAATATAGTTCAGATTGATTTGTTGATGATCCGGGTTCCTTGATGTAAGTCGGACATTTGCCCAGGCTCCTTGCCAATCAAAGTCATATTCCAGGTCTGGTATATCCCTCCTCCAGACAGTGTCTAGTTGAAGGGTTTCATACGAGGACGTTAGTAATTGATAATAAAAACTTGATACAAAACCTCCCAATGTATCTCTTTCATAGAAAAATTTGTGGTATCTGTGGTGTTCAATTGGTACGAGTAATGGAACACCGTGAGATCTCATACAAAGTCGTAACTGTATGTAAAAAAGCCATGTGAACTCGGTGAGGTTAAACTTTATGCATATTTCGACATAACTACAGAGGCCCTTGTTATTAAAAATATCCCCTAATGTATATATTTTTTTATGATCTTTTTCTTAAACAGTACTGTATATTTGTATGTCATAAATGTCTTGATGAATTGAAAATGGAGGACCCTGATGTAAACAAGACAAAAGTATTTTTCTGGTCTGCATCCTCTTAGCAGTTGCTTGTATTGAGCTGCACTGTATTGTACCCATTCTGCAATCTGTTAATAAAGTTTTCAATCAATCAAACTCATACCCCCCCGACACTCAACTAACCGCCTCGGCCAGTCCTTCATACCAGCGGCCATCAGGCTCCACAACAGTGGGCAGGGACTGCCAGACATCCAACTATAGGAACATAAAAGGACAATATACTACCTTATGCATACCGCACCTTATGTGAATACTGTATACTTCATCAGATCATATATTTTGCATTTAGCAGTTTTAGATTATATATTAGATTTAGATTATTGGATTATTAGATTATATAGCCTATTGCATATATTTAGCATTTAGTTTTGTTTAAATATTAGGGTTACAAAGGGTCAGATTAAACCGAATATATATATTTATTGCTTGAGATCCCTTGTATAATATTTGTATATCGTTTGATATCCCTTGTATATTCTTTGTATATATACACGGAATATCCCTTTACCTAGGTACAAACCAGACCATAATATTCGTTCTCCTATTGGACAGCGACCCCTAGGCGCCAACGGCCATACCCCCAATGGCAAGTTCAAAGGCAACGCCAAGGCATGTCTCAACATGTCCAGGTTTGCGCAGTAATACGAGACAGAACTGAGGTTGGCACTAGATTATTCACCTTACGTATAAATACGTCGCAGGTGGATACAGCAGTAGAGTATCCTAAACGTTGAAGCCTTCACCACGATACAACGTGCCGTGAAGTGGGCCCCCTTTGCCCCTGAATAGAGCCTTGAGAACCGCGTGCGAATATATAGCTAAAGTGTCAGAGTTTAACACCGTATCGTCGAGTTCGACTTATTCTAATGTGAAGTAATAGTCTATCATTTATAGTGTATCGTGCGGCTACCGTTCTTCCGTGACCAGCATTACCACCGGTTCGTCGTACCTATAGCTAGTGCACTTATCCAGGCTGGGCGGCCTAAACTCGTGCCACCACCCGAGGAGTCCTAGACGAGAACCGTTGGATATGTACACCGGAGAACCTACACCGGCGAATGCAGAGCCTTTTCTGGCTGGATTATATTGCTTTGGTACTGTGGCTGCTGGAGCAGAGAACCGTCTACCCCACTGTCGTGTGGGATCTACCCCTGTGAGGAGCACCCTCGAGCCCGCCTCTAGGACCAGAGGCTGGCTAGCTTTCATCCATGCTGTCGGGCATACTGGATTATAGCTGTTGCTTTGTCTGCGGACCAAGGGAGTACTGCACTGGCTCCTGTATCTGGAGCCTCGTTATTCCGCGTTGACCCAGACTTTGCTCCCGAACATTCCTTTACCCCTGCCGGCTTACAACCGGAGGGAACCCCCCAGTGTCTCCATCTGACTACGAGTGTGCCTTATGTAATTACTATGCTACAGGTGGCGTCAGTTATACCCATCTTACTATTCTCATGGACTTACGCTCTTGACCTACTTTAAGTGTTCTTCGCCTTACAAGCGCAAGTATAATTCTCAATCTGTAACCTACCGTTGCTGCTCTAATAATAATAAATACCTCTAACTAGAACTTTATGTGTCATTGCCGTATTCTTGTGTGGGTGTTCACCAGATATATCCATGTACTGTATGGCCAGTAATTAAAGTACATAACTAAGTAGTGATTTAATAATACCATACTCTCAATACAGTCAGGGAATTGTACCCCTCAGTTACAATTGGTCCTTCGAGCCGGAGGAATATCAGTGTAATATCTAAATATAATATTGATATTAACCATGGCCAGCGGTGAACACTCCCCAAGCGGCTCTCCCAAGCTAGAACGCCCGCAGCACAGACGTCAGCCACCTCCTTACCTAGAGGACTACGCTGTCAGTCTAATACCTAGCTTTATACAGACGTTAAATGCGGAAAAAGCGGATAGTAAAAGCATGTCAAATCCTACCGACCAGGCGACCCTGCCAGTAGAGACCCTAGTGGGTTCTAACGTAACTGACCAAGCTCACGGGGGGGACCAGGGGGGACATGACATGACTATACCCCCAGACAACGTCAACGGGACGGTCCCCGGAGAGCTCCAGGATAAAGAAAGCGCTCCAGGGACAGAACCCGACACACTACCAGAAGAGAAGCGCGCCCAGGAGATAGACCTCGGGGCGCGCCAAGAGAACAGATCTCCAACGAGCACTGTCAGAAGCCGATCACCTCCGTCAGTGTCTTCCCCCAGCGAAGCGGACCAGATGCTGGCGCAGGCATTCATCGCCACCCTGGCAGCCTCCACTGAACGCGATCGACTCCAAGCACAGACGCTTAGTGAGCGAGAACATTCTTCCATGGAACAAGAGCGCCTCCGGGCGCAACAACTAAGTGAGCGCGAACACTCTACCATGGAAAGAGAACGCCTGCAGGCTCAACAACTGAGTGAGCGCGAACAATCTGCAGACCAACGAGAGCGCCTTCACGCGCAACTCCAAGCGCAAGCCCTTAGTGAACGCGAACACTCTGCAACCCAGCGAGAGCGCTTCCAGGCGCAGCAAAGGAGTGAAGACGACCGCATACGACTGGAGACCAGACGCCTCCAGACGGAAGAGAACATTGAAAGAGACCGCGCCGATGCACAGCGCGCCGCCGCCGATGCACAGCGCGACGCCGCCAATGCACAGCACGACGCAGCCCAAGCCCAGCGCGAAGCAGAGCGCGACATCGCTCACATCCAGCGTGAAGCAGAGCGCGACCGGCTACAGGCGCATATAATGGAACAATTGATTGCCAGGGCGACACCCCTCTCTCCGCACGGAGCTCCAGGGCATCATCACGACAAGGGTCTAGGGCACCTTCCCCTACCCGACCAAGTGACCCGGAACCCGGCCAACAGAAGGATCCTATCTACGTCTCCGAACCCCCTCCCCGACCGGTCCATACGAGACCCAGCAACCGGGAAGAACCGGCCTATGCCGCCGAGAGACTGAATAGAAGACTTCAAGACCTAGAAGACCTAGCAGAGGAAGAGGAAGAGGAGGAAGGTCAAGCCCACCAGCAGCAACGTACTCCACAGGACCAGGAGGTCCAGTACAGCCCAGACTTCACCCCCAAGTCACTGCGCTACAAACCCCAGACTCAACTCAAGGGTGAGTTTGACGCACACCAGCACCGAGGAACAGCACCTGGGTACCCGGCCCCTGGTACCCACCAAGTACCAGCCCACGACAACACGTACGGGGAGACTCGCCCAGGAGGCCTCTCCCCCAACGCTCACCGATGTGCCAGCCATCCATGGCATCGTACCTTGGCACACCGACGTTCCCGGACTTTACGCACGAGGACAGAGCACAGTACACGGAATTACGGATGTGCTTAGAGACTATGATGTCCGACGTCCCTGATGAGTCGTACAAATATGCTATCCTCCTCAAGCATCTCAAGGTGCCCAGAGCGCATAATATAGCGCTGGCATATTCCAACTCAAGCACCCCATACTCCGCGGCTCTAGTAGCCCTCGACCAGCGTTATGGACGCATATGGGACTACGTGATACAAGAAATAAGGAATATTGACCGTCTCCCCCCAGCCACAGACAATAGATCATTGGATGACCTCTCTATCAAGGTACAATCCCTGGTAGGGATGCTGGGGTCCCAAAAGGAAAAAGGGAGACATGAACTATATGCTAACTCTAATGTAGAACGAATACTAGAGAAGCTCCCTCCAGCCCGCCAAGAGCGCTTTTGGCGGCAGAGAGACCACCGTGATCCCGACGGTCCCGAGCCATCCCTCCTAGACCTGGCCGACTTCCTCGCGAGAGAAGTCAGCAGCCTACGACTGGATACGTTCGTGCGGAGTGGACCAAGCCCAAGAGATGGACCTCGGAGATCTAATGATAACCGCCGGTTGGTGACCGTTATGCACCAAGCCGAATCAGTACCGCGGCACAAGAACCACAACACCCCCTCGACGAAAGAGAAGTGGAAGATTGTATGCCAGTACTGCGAGAAAGAACATTGGCTGTCTCAATGTGATACTTTCAAGAAGATGACCGCTGACGAAGCGAGTCAGTGGATCAAAGCCAACCGCCGCTGTTTCCGCTGCGCGCGCAGCCATATGGCAGCCGAGTGCCGCTTAAAGAAGAAATGCAGCAGGTGTGACGGCGCCCACTTGGATGTCTTGCATGACAGCAACAGGAAGAAACTCGCACCCCCAAGCAGCACCAGAGTAAACGTCATGTATATCGACCCCGCCAGCAGCGGGAGCTCCCGAGTGCTCTTGAAAGTGGTCTGAGTGATATTAAGCTACGAGGACAAGGTCATGGACACTTACGCCGTCCTTGATGATGGGTCAGAAAAGACTCTCCTCCTCGCATCCACTGCAGCCCGGCTGGGTCTGCGGGGGAGCGAAGAAACAATGACAATTCGCACTATAAGAAGAGACCTGAAGACCATAAAGGGTGAAAACGTCTCCTTCACTATCGCAGCAATCGGGCAGCCCGAGAGGCAGTACAGGATTACTAATGCTTTCACCAGCCAAGACATAGGCCTGTCACAGTACACCTACCCCATCCCCAAGCTGATGGAAAAATACGTGCACCTGCGTCAACTACCTATACCGCTCATCGACGGCGCCACCCCGACCCTGCTCATAGGATCCGACCACGCACACCTCATCGTCCCAACGGACCGGGTCCACATCAGGCCCAGAGGCTGTCCAGCAGCAGTCGAGACCCGCCTAGGATGGACACTACAAGGCCCCCTCTCCAGGTCTCCCAACCGACCAGCAGCCACTCGCTGCCTCCACTCCAGAATGACAGAAGAAGACACCACCCTCTTACAGCACGTCGAGAGGCTATGGACATTAGACACAATGCCCTTTAAGAATGAAAAGAAACTCGTTCGTTCAAAGGAAGACACTTATGCCATAACCCTCCTCGAGCAGAGGACAAAGAGAGTCGAGGTCAATGGAGTGATGAGATACACAACTCCACTCTTGAGGCGAGAGGGTATGCCCACCTTCCACGCCCCAAAAGAAGCGACGGAGCGATATCTACTGAACACCGAGCGGCGTCTAGCCAGAGACCCCACTCAAGCCACTGTGTACCGCGCTGAGATTGACAAGCTAATCACAGCGGGACACATAAAGAAAATTGACATTCAAGAGGCCGATCAGACGACCGAATCATGGTACGTGCCCCACCACAAGGTCCACCACAACGGCAAGGATCGTATTGTGTTCAACTGCAGCTACCAGATCGGACTACAGAATCTGAATAAAGAACTCTTGCCCGGCCCAACACTCGGCCCCTCTCTACTAGGCGTGTTGCTACGTTTCCGCCAAGACAAGGTGGCCATCAGCGGCGACATCAAAGGGATGTTCCTGCAGGTGCGACTAGTGGAAGAGGACAAGCCCCTGCTGCGGTTCTTATGGAGAGAGAGGATCGGGGATGAGCAACCATCCATCTACCAATGGGAGGTCCTCCCTTTCGGAACCACATGCAGCCCATGCTGTGCTACGTTCGCACTGCAAAAACATGTCGCAGAGGACCCAGCAGCTGACGAGGAGGTCCGACAAAGTGTAGAGAGGAGTTTCTACGTGGACAACTGTCTGCAAAGCGTCTCGACGCCAGAAGAGGCCGAGGCCCTCCTACTCAAGCTCCGCGCCTCCCTGATCAAAGGCGGCTTTGATCTCCGGCAGTGGGCCAGCAGCGACCCTCAAGTACTTCGCAGCCTCTCCCCAGAGAACAAGGCAGCAAGCAGCGAGACCTGGATGGCGACCATCCCAGGTGAAGCCCAAGAAATGACATTAGGACTAGTCTGGCGCTTCAAAACAGACTCGCTCCATTACAGACACACACCCCTGACCAAGGAGCAGGGAAGGTCGATTTCACTACCGACCACCAGACGGAGTGTATACAGAACACTCGCCAGACAATATGACCCGTTGGGATGTATCCTACCTTACACCACCAGGGCAAAAATGATTGTGCAAGAGCTGTGGGACAAGGACCAGGGCTGGGACGACCCCATACCCGACCACCTTGCTTCCACATGGAGAGAGTGGGAAAAGGAACTCAACTCGCTCCCAAATGTGAACATACGCCGCAGCTATTTCCCACCCACAGTGCGGCTGGAGACGTGCCAGATGGACCTGCACGTCTTCAGCGACGCCTCAGAAGTAGCCTGTGGCTCGGTGGCTTACTTGCGGGCCCGAGAGGAGGGAGGAGAAATACATACCGCCTTCATCCTGGCTCGCTCAAGGATAGCCCCCCGCAAGCAACAATCGATCCCGCGTCTAGAGCTCTGCGCAGCCCTAGTAGGCGCGCAACTCGCCACGTTAATCCAACGTGAACTCACCATCCCGGTGCAAAGAACAATCCTGTGGTCAGACTCCATGACCGTACTCACATGGATCCAGTCCGATTCGTGTAGATACAAGGTCTTCGTGGGAGTCAGAATCACAGAGATCCAAGACTTAACAGAATCAGCATGCTGGAGGTACGTGGACACAAAACAGAACCCAGCAGATGTCATCACACGGGGGATGTCCCTAGATGACCTCACACGTCACAATATCTACAGTGACGGTCCCGAGTTCCTCAAGCTCCCGGAAGAAGAGTGGCCTAACCCCCACCCACGGGAGGCTAGTCAAGAGGAGGCAGAGATGAAGAAATCTATGTTCTGTGGGTTGACGCACACACCAGTCCCCACCGACCCTAACATAGACGACTGCCCCACCCTTGAGAGTGCGCAGTTAAAGACATTCCTGTGGCACCACCCTGAGGTTCCCTCCACTACTGACATTAATGCAGCTAATTACGAAGAAGCAGAACTCCTTCTGCTACAGCGAGCCCAAAGAGACTCGTTCCCCGACAGGTAGATCGCGGGCTGATTTCAAGTAGATCTTGATTAATAAAATTTGATTATTAAAAAAAAAAAAAAAAAAAAATTTGCTAAATCAACTCTTCCTCTCCTTGTTAACTACAACAAGCAATGCTGTTTGTTATTTAAGATGAGGTCGGACTCGGCACTGACAGATTTGTGTTCATTATGCTGCTTTTATAAAGCCTCAAATGACGGCTTACAATATACAATTTTGGCTGGTAGCTCTCGGGCTAGGTGGTAAATAAAAAAGTAGATCTTGGTTCAAAAAAGGTTGGCCACCCCTGAGCTAGACTGTCTGCAGGGATCAAAGCCAGTCCCGTCAGACAGCAGACTGCTCCACTTGGCCCCTGAGCGCGACGCCCATGATCTCATCAGAGTGGGTGGTCGTCTGAGAAGGGCCCCGGACTTAACGAACGACGTCAAGTTCCCTATAGTTCTCAACAGCCGACACAAGGTCACAGAGCTCATCATAAAGAAATACGACGAGGATGTGCACCACGCTGGGGCAGAGAGAGTCTTCGCTGAGATCCGACGTCGCTATTGGATACTGCAAGGAAGAGAAGCAGTACGACGCTTCCAGCGGACCTGTCTAGACTGTCGCAAGTGGCGAGCACAGCCCAGTATACCCAGGATGGCTGACCTGCCTCCCTGTCGCCTCCGACTTGGCGACAAGCCCTTTCACTCCACCGGCATGGACTGCTTCGACCCACTGTACGTGAAGAAAGGAAGAGGGACGGAGAAGAGGTGGGGCATTGTATTCAAATGCATGACCACCCGAGCAATACACATAGAACTCCTTCCAACCATGAGTACGGACTCATTCCTTATGGCCTTCCGGAGATTCACAGCGCGGAAAGGAAAACCGTCTATATTATTGTCTGATCACGGGACAAACTTCAAAGGCGGAGAAAGAGAGCTGAGAGAGAGCTTCCAAGCTATGGGCCCAGAACTTAAGACCCACCTCGCTCCCTCTCAGATTGACTTCCAGTTTAACCCCCCGAACGCCCCTCACTTCGGGGGAACCTGGGAACGAGAAGTACGTTCAATAAAGACAGCCCTGTACGCCGTGCTTGGGGCCCAGACCGTGGCTGAAGAAGTCCTCACGACAGTCCTCACAGAGATCGAGGGAGTATTGAACTCAAAGCCCCTCGGTTACGTCTCAAGTGATGTAGCAGATGTCGACCCAGTCACCCCCAACACTCTCTTGATGGGGCGGCTGGACCCCGCGCTCCCACAGACGGTGTACAGACCTGAGGAAGCGAACGGCCGAAGAATGTGGAGGTACAGTCAAGTATTGGCTGACAAGTTTTGGAACAGTTTCCTCCTCCACTACCTACCGTCTCTACAAACCCGCCAGAAATGGGTAAAAGATAGAGACAACTTGACGGAGGGCACAGTCGTCATGATCATAGACCAGTCACTACCCCGAGCTATGTGGCCGGCCGGCCGCGTAAGCAAAGTGATCACTGGTGCCGACGGAAAGGTCAGAGCGGCAGAAGTTCTTGTCCAGGGACGGACATACACCCGACCCGTGGCGAGGCTGATAGAGTTGCCAAGGCTCCCTGACTCCCTTGATGACGACCATGACCCACTGACTTTGCGAATTGCCCTACTCCCCACAACGGACATTGAGTAGTTGACAAGACGGTTAATCTGTCTCTGCTTATCTAATTAGGTGCGGACTAATTAGGAGGCGGCTGTTACAAAGGGTCAGATTAAACCGAATATATATATTTATTGCTTGAGATCCCTTGTATAATATTTGTATATCGTTTGATATCCCTTGTATATTCTTTGTATATATACACGGAATATCCCTTTACCTAGGTACAAACCAGACCATAATATTCGTTCTCCTATTGGACAGCGACCCCTAGGCGCCAACGGCCATACCCCCAATGGCAAGTTCAAAGGCAACGCCAAGGCATGTCTCAACATGTCCAGGTTTGCACAGTAATACGAGACAGAACTGAGGTTGGCACTAGATTATTCACCTTACGTATAAATACGTCGCAGGTGGATACAGCAGTAGAGTATCCTAAACGTTGAAGCCTTCACCACGATACAACGTGCCGTGAAGTGGGCCCCCTTTGCCCCTGAATAGAGCCTTGAGAACCGCGTGCGAATATATAGCTAAAGTGTCAGAGTTTAACGCCGTATCGTCGAGTTCGACTTATTCTAATGTGAAGTAATAGTCTATCATTTATAGTGTATCGTGCGGCTACCGTTCTTCCGTGACCAGCATTACCACCGGTTCGTCGTACCTATAGCTAGTGCACTTATCCAGGCTGGGCGGCCTAAACTCGTGCCACCACCCGAGGAGTCCTAGACGAGAACCGTTGGATATGTACACCGGAGAACCTACACCGGCGAATGCAGAGCCTTTTCTGGCTGGATTATATTGCTTTGGTACTGTGGCTGCTGGAGCAGAGAACCGTCTACCCCACTGTCGTGTGGGATCTACCCCTGTGAGGAGCACCCTCGAGCCCGCCTCTAGGACCAGAGGCTGGCTAGCTTTCATCCATGCTGTCGGGCATACTGGATTATAGCTGTTGCTTTGTCTGCAGACCAAGGGAGTACTGCACTGGCTCCTGTATCTGGAGCCTCGTTATTCCGCGTTGACCCAGACTTTGCTCCCGAACATTCCTCTACCCCTGCCGGCTTACAACCGGAGGGAACCCCCCAGTGTCTCCAGCTGACTACGAGTGTGCCTTATGTAATTACTATGCTACAGGTGGCGTCAGTTATACCCATCTTACTATTCTCATGGACTTACGCTCTTGACCTACTTTAAGTGTTCTTCGCCTTACAAGCGCAAGTATAATTCTCAATCTGTAACCTACCGTTGCTGCTCTAATAATAATAAATACCTCTAACTAGAACTTTATGTGTCATTGCCGTATTCTTGTGTGGGTGTTCACCAGATATATCCATGTACTGTATGGCCAGTAATTAAAGTACATAACTAAGTAGTGGTTTAATAATACCATACTCTCAATACAGTGAGGGAATTGTACCCCTCAGTTACAATTAGATTAGATTTAAATTATTGGATTATTAGATTACATATTGTAACTTTATTGTAGGGCAAACATACCCTCATCTCGCACGTTGTTGCCCATATGCACATGTCCAGAGTTAATTATATTGATTTGTTATATTGTTTGCACTGCTTTTTTAGTATCCTGTACCTCCCCTCCCCATGCTGCTATGATGCCTGCATTTACCCAAGGGGATCAATAAAGGAACATCCTATCTTATCTTAAACACCCATAGATATTTATATTATATTATTTCAAGACATGTTAAAGCCTACTCAGGTTTCTGTAGCTGAAGATAACGGTGTCAAGTTACCACATATTGGACCATGATAGGTTCGACCTATTAGTGACATCAACTAAGATTTCAGGGAAGTATCGAGACGTTCTCTCTCTCCAGGGGAAGCATGTCTGGTGACAAGTTCTGCACAAACAACAATATATTGTCAAAGCCATACCTCCAAGAGGAGTTAACCATAACAAAAAAAAAAATTAAGTGGAGGGATCTATAACATATTTGTCCAACTTTCAACTCCTCATGTCTGTTTTATAAACATAGAAAGTCCATACGGGAGAAAACCCCTACCACTGCAAACAATGTGGAATAAGCTCCACCATCAAGTAGCAACTTCAAGTTCACCAGCACATTCATACAGGAGAAAAACCCTACCACTGTGACCAATGTGGAAGGGGCTTAATCAGCAAGCAGCAACTTGAGGACACACCAGCACATTCATACTGGAGAAAACCCCTACCACTGTTACCCGTGTGGGAAGATCTTCACCAGCTCTGGAGACTTGAAGAAACATCAGCATTATCCATACAGGAGAGAAACACTACCACTGTGGGGTAAGAGCTTCAGTCACTCTTTATCATTAAAGATACAACAGAACATTTGTACAGGAGAGAAACCCTACCACTCCGACCAGTGTGGAAAATATTTCAGTCAGTCTTCATATTTAAACACCAGCATACCATTATAATCAATAATTATATCTTGTTGTAGAGTATTAATGGTAGGTTAATGGTAGGGTTAATGGTAGGGTTATTAGTAGGGTTATTGGTAGGTTAATGGTAGGTTAATGGTAGGTTATTGGTAGGTTAATGGTAGGGTTAATGATAGGTTAATGGTGGTAGGGTTATTGGTAGGTTAATGGTAGGGTTAATGGTAGGGTTATTGGTAGGTTAATGGTAGGTTAATGGTAGGGTTATTGGTAGGTTAATGGTAGGGTTAATGATAGGTTAATGGTAGGTTAATGGTAGGGCCGTCCTGAACACATTGTCTTCGGCTCCGAAGCTTCGGTGCCAATTACTGTTGAATATTCTAAGCTTTGCAGTGACAACAGGTTACTAACAACACTGTGAAGGATAGCTGTGTGCTAATTACCACAGAAACCTGGCTCCATTCATCCATTCGAGACTTAGCTATCGAGCTAGAAGGGCGCACGCATAACAGGCAAGACCGAACGAAGGAGAGCACAGGGAAATTGCGCGGCGGTGGCCTTTTAATCTATGCGAAAGACTCCTGGGGGACGAACACAAATATTGTGAGTAGCCCCTGTTCACCCGACATAGAATATTTGACTGTCAAATGCAGACCCATTTGCCTTCCAAGGGAATTTAATGCCGTTCTGATAACCGCAGTGTACATTCCACCGGATGCTAGCGCGGCGCTAGGTCAGCTACACAGCACCATTAGCAACCAACAAAATACATAGGCTACCCTGAGGCTGTTCACATCATTGCGGGGGACTTTAATCACGCTGACCTGAAGAGAGTACTTCCCAGATTTTATCAGCATGTAAAATGTGCCACAAGAGGAGATAACACACTAGACAAGGTCTACTCTAATATTAAGCTGGGCTACAGAGCCAAAGCACTAGCCCATCTAGGTCAGTCAGACCATGTATCCCTGCTTTTAATCCCATCCTACACCCCCATTAGAAAGAGTGCCCCGGCCATACCAAAGACAGTTAAAACCTGGCCGGTAAGCGCCACCCCACAGCTGCAGGACTGTTTTGAGAACACCATCTGGGAGGTGAAGACCTGGAACTGTACACCTCATCAGTGCTGGGATACATCAAGCACTGCATAGACTGTCACCGTGGACAAACGTATCCAGGTCTATCCCAATACGAAGCTGTGGATGACGGGAGAGGTGCAGCGTCTGCTCAGAGAGAGGGACACCGCCTTCAGGTCTGGTGATAAGGAGCTATACAGCACTGCCAGAACCAACCTGAAGCGAGGTATCAAGAGGTCCAAGGGTGACTACAAGGGGAAGATTGAGGACTGCTTCCAGAGCAACAACACTAGACAGGTATGGCAGGTAGTTCCAACAGAACTACAAACCCAGCCACTCCTCAGCCAACGAGGGTGACCCTCAGCTGACAGAGGAGCTGAACTTCTTTGCACGATTCGAAGCAAGGCCGACGGAAACAGCCACACTGCACATCAACGCCACCCCCAAGGCGGTGCCGACAGAAGCAGCCTCACCACACTCACCAGACCTCAGCAGCATCATCCTCACGGAGCACGAGGTGAGACGCACACTGAAGGGAGTGAACCCAAGGAAAGCGGCGGGGCCGGACGGTGTCGTGTGACGGGTGCTGAAAGACTGCGCTGACCAGCTGACGGGGGTCTTCACTAAGATCTTCAACCAGTCCATGTCCCAAGCCATCGTCTCACCCTGCCTGAAAACCTCCATAATCATCCCGGTCCCAAAGAAGAACTCCATCAGTTGCCTGAACGACTACCGTCCAGTAGGGCTGACCCCTATTAGTCGATTAGTCGACTACAATCGGTCGAAAGGAGCCGTAGTCGACTGCCAACCTCTTAGTCTTCATAAAAGTCAGACAAAGCTTTCCAAAAGCTCAAACAGTGAACTCCAAGCCCACGTGGTTGAACAAAAAATTCAAAGAAACAGACTAAGAAATGACGTAAACACCATGATCAAAACAGCAAAAAAAATGTCATCAATGACAAAACCGAGGAAAACAAAAAGAAACCATGTGAAGTTTGGAAATTACTCAATAATCAACTAGGCTGCAGTAAAAAACGTAAAACCAGATTCTCAAACATAAACATAAAGACGGACTACACGCTCATCACAGACAAACTGGATGTAGCCAATTACTTCAACATCTTCTTCACAAACATAGCCACAACACTGGTAAACAAACTTCAAACTAGAAATGGTAACAACCGATGAGGTACTCAAAAAACTGAGCACCCTCCAACCTAACAAGGCCACTGGCCATGACAACATCCCCTCCAAATTCCTCAGAGACTCAGCAGCCGCCATCACCCCAGTCATCACACACATAATAAACCTCTCCATAAAACAGGGACACGTCCCCAAGGACTTCAAAATTGCGAGAGTGACCCCTCTGCACAAAAAAGGCAGCAAATTAGACCCAGGCAACTACCGCCCTGTTTCTATTCTTACCTCCATCTCGAAAGTCATGGAGAAAATAGTCTACGAACAGGTCGAAAAGTACCTGGCGGAAAAAAATCTAATCTACGAATTCCAATCTGGCTTCAGAACATCCCACTCCACTGACACATGCCTTCTCTATTTGAACGACCACATCAAACAAGAGGTGGACGCGGGCAAATACTGCGGCATGGTCATGCTGGACCTACAAAAGGCCTTCGACACTGTCAATCACTCCATTCTGATTGACAAGCTAAAAGCAATTGGTTTTAATAGTTTATCAGTGAGCTGGATGCAATCCTACCTGGAGGGGAGAGAACAGATGGTGGAGGTAAACGGTACTCTATCCCCCCCCCCCTCACAGTGAGCTGTGGTGTTCCACAAGGAAGCATACTAGGACCGCTACTGTTCCTAATTTATGCAAATTACATGTCGTCAGCTTGTGACTGCAACTTGTTCTTGTTCGCGGACGACTCAGCCCTGCTGGTCTCTGACAAGAACAAGTTACATGTTGAAAAAACCCTCAGCTCTGAACTCGGCAGAATCTGCACCTGGCTCGCTGATAACAAACTATCATTACACCTGGGTAAAACTGAGTCCATTCTCTTCGGACCAAATAACAAACTCAGCAAGACCGACGGAAATTACATACCTAGGTTCCATCCTAGAGGCAAATCTTTCCTGTGACAAAATGGCATCCAAGGTAATAAAAAAAGTCAACCAACGAACTAGATTCTTGTACCGAATCTCCTCTCTGGTAAACAAGAATACCCTGAAGACTCTGGCAGGGCACTCATTCAAGGGTACTACGACTATGCTTGCACCTCATGGTACCAAAGCACCTCAAAGGCGTTAAAAACAAGATTACAAACATCACAAAACAAACTGGTCAGACTTCTACTTGACCTTACCCCTAGAACCCACCTCACCCCTGCCCACTTTGACAACCTAGGATGGCTTAGAGTAGACAACAGAGTACAGCAACTTGCAATGGGCCTGGTCTACAAGATACACTATACGACTAAGGTACCCATGTACATGTCAACATACTTCCCAAAGGTCAGTGAATACCACGACCACAACACCAGAGGAAGCTCAACAAATCATGTTAAACCCAGATTCGGCTCAAACAAGGGACTAAACACATTTAGCAATTATGCCACATCAATGTGGAACGCCCTACCGAAAGCTGTAAAGGAATGTGAATCCCTACCCACATTTAAAACCGCTCTTAAAGAACACCTACGGGAGGCTGCAATTCGAAACTGGCCACCGTAAATGTCCAAACCCCCCCACCCCCTCCTAATAGACCGTCTCCTCCCCACCGCATGTATATATTCTCTCCCCACCGTATGTATATTTCTCTCCCACCCCCCCACCCTTTCCTAATGTACAGTCTCCTCCCCACCGTATGTATATATTCTCTCCCCACCGTATGTATATTTCTCTCCCACCCACCCACCCCCTCCTAATGTACAGTCCCCTCCCCATCATATGTATATACTCTGTCAGGATCTATGGGTAACAGTACTGTCA
>NC_140166.1:33373408-33655908 GCF_963971535.1 Notolepis coatsorum
AGCCCTACCGTCCAGTCGCACTCACCTCCCTACCCATGAAGCTCTTTGAAAAGACACTCAAGCCCCACATCATCTCTAGCCTCCCACCCGGACTAGACCCCCACCAGTTCGCCTACAGAGCCAACAGGTCCACGGAGGATGCCATCGCCACAACTCTCCACTCTAACCTGTCCCATCTGGAGAGGGGGGGGGGGGCTACGCACGGCTGCTCTTCGTGGACTTTAGCTCTGCATTCAATACCATCCTGCCTGACAGACTAGTGACCAAACTCATGGATCTTGGACTAAACCATCCCCTCTGCCGGTGGTCCAAGGACTTCCTGTCTGACCGCCCCCAGAGGGTCAGGATAGGCCCCCACACCTCCACAGCCATCAGCCTCAGCACCGGATCCCCCCAGGGCTGCGTGCTGAGTCCCTTATTTTACTCTATTTACACCCACGACTTCACCGCAGTCCACCCCAGCAACACCATCATCAAGTTCGCTGACGACACCACCGTGGTGGGCTGTATCTCAAAAGGTGACGAGACCGCGTATCGCGATGAGGTAGAGCAGCTGTCAGCCCTGTGCAAAAATAACAACCTGCAGCTGAATAAGCTAAAAACCCAGGAGATGATCGTGGACTACAGGAGTAAGAAGACCGACATACAGCCACTGTACATCGACGGGGGATGCGTGGAGAGAGTCTCGGTCATCAAATTCCTGGGCGTCCACCTGGAGGATGACCTGACCTGGAGAACCAACACCAAGGCGATCGTGAAGAAGGCACAACAGAGACTCTACTTCCTGAGAATACTCAGGAATTACCACCTTAGACAAGACCTGCTTGTGTCCTTTTACCGCTGCTCCGTGGAAAGCATCCTCACCTACTGCATCAATCTATGGTTCGGTTCCTCAGCTGCACAGCTGCAGAGAGGAAGGCGCTCCAGAGGGTCGTCAACTCGGCCCAAAAAATCATTGGATGCCCTCTCCCCTCACTGGAAGAACTCTATAACTCCCGCTGTCTTAAAAAAGCAGTGAAAATACTAAAGGACCCACACCACCAGGGGCGTCAATTTGGTATGGCAAGGTATGGCACTCGCCATACCTTGGCAAATAAAAATGTAAAAAAAAATATATTATATATATATTTTTTTTTTTTTTTTAAACAAACACATAAACATAAACATGACAACATAAAATTTGATATACAAGCATTAATTAACAGTGCACATCCAATGAAATTACCATTTAAATAAATGTAATATACAAGGTATACACCTAATACTTGCTATCTAATACCCTATACATATATGCTCTCGCTTGCCCCCCCCCCGGGCCCCCCCCTTGGATAATCCATCCAATTATTTACAATTTTTTATGTTGATTTAGATTTCCAATGTCAACATTATGAACGAAGCTTCGAACTATTCGGTACAGCCCTAGCATGTTTTGATATTGTCAATTATCTCACTTTTACTAGGTGACTCTTACTGTGACTAACTGAAATATGCCCAAAAAAAAGGAAAATGGACATAGGGAAGTTTTTTTATCAAAGGGCAGCAGAGACAAGTGATACAGGGACACAGGTAAGGTCTGGCTTAGTGATTATAACAGTGCAGTTCAGCATTCAGTAACCCATACTTTTTGTGAATGTGTTTTTGATACTACATTCTGTTGAACACACACCTCAAAACCGTACCTAAGGAAAATTGGCTCAATTGCAAGAAAAGTAATAGACAGTTATGATATTACATTCTGCATAATTCGTATGCAAAATATTGTGGTTCCCTGCTCGGGCAGGCGTTTCAGCGTCATGCCCACCCAGACTAACAGACTGAAGTTTAGTTTTTATCCCAGGGCCATATGTGCACTAAACTCAGCAAACATTTTAAACAACAATCTCCCCTGCACCCCCCCCCCCCCCCCCCCCCCCACGCACATGCACACACACACAACACTAAGGGATAGTGCAATTATCTTTTATACCCCCCTGTTTATGTTTATGTTGTTATGTCTATTATTTTTATATTTAATATTGTGTTTAGGACTGTGTCTTTATGATCTATAGGACTATGTGACGGCTAGCACCTAGGGCTGCATTTTAAATTTCGTTGTAACATTGTAACAATGACAATAAAGATCATTCTATTCTCATCCACGTCAGACTGTGTGCGCGGGCATAAAGGAACGTAATCCTGGTCTGAACAACGGGGCAGCCTAAACAATCAATCCATGACATCGAGACGTTTTCGTTTGAAACAACATTTAGTCAGGGGAGTGCAATGGTTTCTCCATAGAGCCAGTGTCTTGCCGTTATTATTAATTCACATGCTATCATTAGGTTTTATTATTGTAATTATTATGCATTATTGAGAGACAAAGGATAAATCAGACTTCAAGGTTTTTCCTCTTCATTGATATTTAATTGGCTACTAAATGTGCAATCATCAAATTAAATAAATTACAGCCTTAGTCTATAAAAACCCATAGGCATGCTCATAGGCAATAATGAAAAATAAATAGCCTGCCAATAAATAAAGTATATAAATAAAAAACATGTATTTGTTGACAGCAGTAGGCTAATCCATAAAATAAATTGGCTTATAGTTGAACGAAATAGCCTCTTTATACAAGCCTAATCAAAGTGAAATCGGTTGCTCATTAAAATAAAAAAGAAACAAGGCCCTTGTCAGTGTTTAGACCAGGGGTCAGGAACCTTTTTGACTGGGAGAGCCATAAAAGCCAAATATTTCTAAATATATTTCATTGAGAGCCATATAGTATTTTTAACATATAATAAATTAAATATGTCTTACTTTTAATGCGACTTCTGGTGCTGCATGGTTTTGCTGATGGCCTTGTAATCTGGTTCATACGTGGTGAGATTGAGCTTCATGCAGGCGTTGAGGCTTCCATCAGTTAAACGTGAGCGTAGGTTGGTCTTAATGTTCCTCATATGCGAGAATGACTGCCCACATGCATATGTAGAGCCAAACATGGTCAATACGGCAATACTCACGCTGCATTGTGTGGTATGTCACAGGAAGCTCGTTCCAAGTTTTAAGAATCAGCTGGTCTTCAGGTTGAAGATTTAAAATTTCTGTCCACTTGTGTTCCCTCGCCAGCTCTGCTCTTTAGCTACAGATACTATTAGCTGTATCTTCAAAACTAATTTCTGTTTACTTTTAAATGACACAGTATTATTAAGAAATATCACGAGTATATAAAAAAAAAAAAAAAAATTATTTTATTTTTTACTCAAACATTTCTGGGAGCCATATGCTGTCACCAGAAGAGCCATATATGGCTCGCGAGCCATAGGTTCCCGACCCCTGGTTTAGACCTTTACATGAAATCTTAAATAATTAACGGAATTGCTTCTGTTGCTTTAGGATTAACATGAACAAGAATAATGTGTAAGTAATTTGAGGCTTAATAAAAGCACAAGAAATACACGAGAGAAAAAAGCAATGAATAAAATTGGCTTCACTTTAAGTATAAATAAATAACTGATAAATAAACAATAATTTCCAATTAAAGCGAAAACATGAATTACACCAACAACAAACATACGTAGCTTCTGTCCATGAAATGATGAAGATGAAAAAATAGCAACACCTTATCATTTCATTCAGCTGTAATTAACACAACAAAATGATTCAATGTCCCTGATGGCCATATTCAGACTAATTTACTCTCCATAACTGGCAAACTAAAGGAATGTCGAGTTTTTGGATGTGTGTGAGATTATGTGCAAAATAAATCAGCATTGTTTAGTGAAGTGCCCCTTTAACAGAAACTCACATAGCTCTTTGAACGATACAAGGCTCATCCCGCTTCAGGTTGTGTGACAGAAAGACCAACACGTCCACATTATTATATTATATTATGCTCGAGTGGCTCGAGGTAGAGCAGTCGTCTGGTAATCCGGAGGCTCCCAGTTAAATTCCTGCTACTCCCGGGCAGCGTGTCAAAGCAAAACACTTAACCCCTAATTGCTCCTCATGAGCAGGTTGGCACCTCTGCCGTCGGTGTGTGAATGTGTGAGTGAATGGGTAAAATGTGAGGAACAAATTCTAAAGTGCTTTGGATAAAAGCACTATATAAATACAGCCATTTACCATTTATATTTATTTGGCAACTGGGAATTTCCCATGTTGCTTAACAATAAAGCCAGCTTTGAAAGAAATGCACTCTGAAGGGGTTGAAGTGGCTACAGTCCGTATCTCCACCACTCAAGAGCAGGGCCGTGCAGAGACCTTTAGAGGGGTAGGTGCTAACATTTTTAAAAGGTATCAAAATGTTAGAACACCAACTACAGCGTAACGTAACCAGCCAAACTATAGCATTAGCAACCAATATTCAGAGAATGTAACACAAACTGCATCATACTATATGATTATGCCTTAGAATAGTTTGGGATTTATCTAAATGTATTATAGATTTCTATTGGCTAATGGTCCCGTCATTTAAACAGGCATTCAAATATTTATTTTTATTTATAATATTATAAAGATTATTCTTGATGAGGACCATGGGCATTGCTCTTTACAAAAAAAGTATAATAATAATAAAAAATAAATAAATTTTAAAAAGGGGGCACCAAAGGGCACATGGGCAAGTGCTTGGGCACCCAAAGCCCCCTCCCCTGCACGTGCCTGCTCAAGAAGACCAGCATCCGTCCTGTATTTCCTCTTGTGGGGAAATAGGAGCTTGTCTCCTCCCTCTGTCCCATAACAGACTTGTCTTCTCATAAGGACGTGTCTTTATCCCCTCCCTTCCCCCAAACCTCCAGTTGATGGTGACCCCCTCCCCTCTCCTGGGTATAAAGGAGCCCTCTCTCTCTATGATTCAGTCTCTTACTTCCGGGGCTCCTAGCTAGTCACTTGGGTGAGAGCCATCCAAGCCATTCTCTGACTATTCTGTATTCGATACTTTCATTCTGAGTTAATAAATCAAATCAAATCAAATTTATTGGTAAGGCCCGACAACACACATTCATGTCCCCATGGGTCGTACACGTCTTCTTTAAACAAGTCAAGAAGAAACATCACAATAAGTCAAGAACAAAACAAGAACACCATAAGGTCAAATTTTTTTTAAATAAATGCAAAATAAATAAATGCAACACTCCCAGACATACCCCACGCGAAGGTAAGGAAAAACTCACTAAAACCTAGCAATAGGAAAAAATGCACCACAGGCAATGTGGAGGAGAGAAACCTTAGAAGGGCCATTCAAGGGGGGATCTCCCTTCTTAGATGTCGGTGATAGTAGTGTTGCAGTAAAAACAGGCTGTTCGCTGTTAGTAAGCATGCACTCATGTGTGTAATGAAACACAGATGAGTGCATGCGATAGCAACTGAACATTTTGAAAAATTAAAGATAGAGCTGATAGCGATAGCAACTGAACATTTTGAAAAATTAAAGATAGAGCTGATAGCGGATCTATTTGAGGCACAGGGGCGGCGCAAAGAGGGTCGCGTCCTCCCGGTGTTAATCATGGGACGTTCAACACTCCGGTCATCACTCCGAGACAGCCGGAGACAGGGAGACAGGGGGCGGCGCAGAGAGGGTCGCATCCTCCCGGTCATCATCACGGGACGTCCAGCACTCCGGTCATCACTACGAGACAGCCGGATACAGGGGGGCACGCAGAGAGGGTCGCATCCTCCCGGTCTTCATCACGGGACGTCCAACACTCCGGTCATCACTCCGGGACAGCCACTCACAGGGAGACAGGGAGACGGGACAGGCGTTAGACGGCTCGCGTGAATGTGATGGGCGGACATAGCAATAGATACAAGTGGTAAGCATATATGTGAATAGAATAGATATATGAAGTAAGCATATTATGTGAATAGAATAGAAGTACTTAACCCAGCAATGAAACCACGTTGACAGACCAGGGACAGAAGACGGTAAGAAGCTGATCCATGGCCTCGATGGTGCACGTAGACCAGTCACTGCAATCTTGGCCAAGACCCCGAGACATCCACCATCTTGGTCAGCACTACAAGACAAGCACTCAGAGAGGGGGGGGGGGGGTTGGGTTGGGACAGGGGTTAGAGAGTTCCCATGTTTGTAGTGGGCGGAGATGGAGCAATAAATACATGTAGTGAGCATATGCATACATGGTGACAGTAGAATCATAGTATATAAGAAAATTGTGAAATAGAGTAATAGATAGAACTACTGCAAGCGTATGGGTACAGGATGAGGTACAAGACAATAGCTCAGGGCCGTATGCCCCAGGGCTGTGGGGGCAGGAGAAGTCACTCAGAAGGTTTAGCACTGCAGGCCAGACAGAAGACGGTATGAAGCTGTTCCATGGGACCGGTTGAGACAGAGACGGAGGTTAAAAGGTTCTCCCATGTCTGCAGAAAAGCAGACATGGGAGAAAATAGACCTCCTAACTAAACTAGACAGATTAATCTAAGGCCATGGTTACTGTTCTGAAGGATCAGATTAAACCGAATATATATATTTATTTATATATATATATTTAATTGTATTTGTATATCCCCTGATATCCCTTGTATATTCCTTGTACAATATGCATTGAATATCCCTTCTAGTCTACTGAACATCCCATAATAGTCTCCATTCTACCATTGGACGAGACCTTGGTGCCAGGTCGCCATACCCCTCAGACCAGGTTCAATCGTACCGCTCAACATGTATGGACAAGTCCTAGTTCCGCGTAGGAATATGTCTACCGCACCACTAATGGTACTATTTGTTCATAGTGCGTATATATACTGCGCTATTAAAATAGAGCTTTCTTTTAGTCCAGTTCCTTACCCTCCAACAGAGTGACAGACGCAAAAGCCTCCCCGCGAACCACGTGTGGGCAGTAAGGCCAATTCGGCCCAGTATCGGCATTGAGACATCGTGTATATTAATATTTGAATAGTCATATTTGGCACTATATCGTCGAGTTGAACGTATTCTATTAAGCTAATAATAGTCTATTCATATGTAGTGCCTCGTGCGGTAAGAGTTCTATAGTAATCAGCACCCCCATCGTTTCGGGCATCAGCTGGACGCTTATCCAGGGTGGTTGACCCCACGTGAAGCTGCACCCGAGGAGCTCCAGGCCAAAGAGCGAGTGGACCTGTATATTGGATTATTCTACCGACGACGGCTAGCCTTCCCCGGCTTGGATTATGCTTTGAGTACTTTGATTATTCTATGGATAAAGGCCAACACTGCGGTGTGTTGGAAATACCACCCCCGGAGAGGACGACAGGTGAGAAGACGCTCTACACGACGAGGTCGCCTCACGTCTCTCCATCGTGGACCGGAGGACGCCGGCCACAGAGAGTCCAACTGCTTTCATCTGTGGATCGAGGATCGCTGGGCACCGGGTCGCACGACTGTGGGCTCTCCCAGGATACCCTCGGCCAGACGGGATACAGCCAGACTCTACCCCCCCCCCCCCCTCCAGCTGTCCTACAAGCAGTCGGAACCTTCCCCTAGTGTATCCAGCTATATAATCATTCAAGTATCATTGCTATTGTTCCCTAAATATTCCAGGTTGTATATTTGCTTCCTGCGCAATCAGAGATTGGACATTCGATATTGATCTACCTACGAATACTCATTTGCCATAAAAGTGCATACTATTTCAAATCATAAATGTAATTAAGTGATCGTTGTACATACCTTTTGCTATGTATTATTATTAAACGCAGACTTTCGACTTGGTACATTTGTGTTGGATCCGTTTCATCAGGTGGGAGTGTTTATCATAATTATTTATACCTAGTACTGGGTGGCCAGAGTCTAAAGTACAAGAGGTAGTGGTAGTAAGTATCATATCTAACAATACAGTCAGGGAATTGTACCCCTCAGTTACAATTGGTCCTTCGAGCCGGAGGGTAATCAGTGTAATATTAATATAGTGTTATTAATATTAAAATGGCCTATGATGAACACTCCACGAAACGATCCTCCTAACCAACAACGCCCGCGGCGCAAACGACAGCTCCCTCAGTACCTAGAGGCTTACGCTGTCAGTCAACAACCTAGTCTTCTACCAACAGTAAACGCGGTAAAACTAGAAAGTAAAATTATGTCTAACCCTAACGACCAGGCTACCCCGACCATAGAGGCCCCTATGGGTTCTAACGTAACTGACCCAGCTCACGGTGGGGACCAGGGGGAACCAGACATGACTTTACACCCCGCCAATACCGAAGAAGTAGTCCCCGACGAGTCCCGGGAGGAAGACAACACTACCGAGAGAGAACTCGGCACGGAAGAAGATGAGGAGAGCACCGTGGAGATAGAGCTCCAAGACTCCGCACGGAGTACCCCAAGGGACGGCCCCCCTATACAACCGTCTTCTCCCAGCGAGGCAGAGAGGACACTACAGCAGGCATTCCTCGTCAGCCTGAAAGCCTCTACTGAACGCGATAGACTCCAGGGTGAACGCGATCGATTGCAGATACAGCAACGGAGCGAAGAAGAGCACATACGCCTGGAAATAAGACGCATTCAGATGGAAAAATCTCACCAAGCGCGAAGCCGAGCGCGACAGAGCACAAGCGCAACTAATAGAACAGCTGATCAGAAGGACAACACCCCCTCCCTCCACCAGAGGCTCCAGGAACTCGTCTAGACATCACTCCAGGGCGGCATCCCCTAGCCGAGTAAGCGACCCTGAACTTGACCAACAGACGAGGTTTATACCCCCCGCAGACCCCCTTCCCCAACCGGTCCAAGCGAGACCCAGCCACCGGGAAGGAGCAGCATACACTGCGGAGAGGCTAAATCAGAGACTACAAGCCCTGGATGACCTAACAGAAGACGAAGAGGAAGAGGAGGAGAACCACGCCCGACGACAGCACAGTACTCTACCGGACCAGGAGGTCCAGTACAGCCCAGGCTATACCCCCGCGGAGCTGCGCTACAGACCCCCGACGCTATTCACGGGTGAGCACGACGTACGACCCGCACCGAGGAACAGCACATGGACCAGCGGGCCATGGTACACAGCCGGTACCAGCCCACGCCAAGGAGCAGGAGGAGACTCGCCTAGGAGGCCTCTCCCCCAACGCTCGCCGATGTATCAACAATCCGCGTCATACATTGGCCCACCTATGGTACCAGACTTCACCCAGGAGAACCGGGCCCAGTATACGGAGCTCCGCATGTGTCTGGAGACAATGTTGGTGGATGTCATTGATGAACGCCATAAATACGCGATACTACTGAAGCATTTAAAGGTACCCCGCGCGCACAACATAGCGCTCGCCTACGCCACTTCCACGACCCCATACACCGCAGCGCTGGTAGCGTTGGACCAGAGATATGGACGTATATGGGATTACGTGATCCAGGAGATCAGGCACATCGACCGCCTACCCCCAGCAACAGACAATCGAGCACTGGACGACCTGTCCATCAGAGTGCAGTCCCTGGTAGGGATGCTGGGAGCGCAGAGGGAAAAGGGTAGGCATGAACTATACGCCAACTCAAATGTAGAGAGGATCTTGGAGAAGCTACCGCCCGCCCGACAGGAGCGCTTTAGGCGGCAGAGAGACCACCAAGACCCTAATGGCCCCGAACCGAACCTCCTCGATCTAGCCGACTTCCTGGCGAGAGAAGTCAGCAGCTTACGGCTAGATACATTCGGACGGAGCACCCCTGGCTCCAGAGAAGGAACCAGGAGACTAAATGATGGAAGAAGATCGGTGACTGTCATGCACCAATCGGAGTCAGTGCCAAGCAGTAGGAGCCACAGTACCCCCTCAAGAAAGGAGAAGTGGAAGATAGTGTGCCCCTACTGTGAGAAAGAACACTGGCTGTCACAATGTGACTCATTCCCCAAGATGAATGCGGAGGAAGCGAGTCAATGGATAAAGTCCAACAGACGCTGTTTTCGCTGTGCGCGATCACACATGGCAGCCGAATGCCGCTTAAAGAAAAAGTGCAGTCGGTGCGATGGAGCCCATCTGGACATACTCCACGACAGTAACAGACGGCGGCCTCCACCCGCACCATCAAGCAGCAAAGCAAGCGTCATGTACATCGACCCCGCCAGCAGCAGCGGAGCCAGAGTGCTCTTAAAGGTAGTCCGTGTGACATTGAGCTACCAGAATAAAGTCATGGACACTTACGCCGTCCTTGATGACGGGTCAGAGAAGACCCTTCTGCTCGCGTCCGCTGCGGCCCAGCTAGGGCTGCGGGGGAGCGAAAACCAAATGACAATTCGGACAATAAGAAGAGATTTGAAAACGATAAAGGGCGAGAATGTCTCATTCTCTATCGCAGCAAGCGGCCAGCCCGAGCGACGGTACAGGATTACAGACGCTTTCACCAGCCAATAAATAGGACTCTCGCGGTACACATACCCCGTAGCCAAGCTGATGGAGAAATATGTACATCTACGCAAGCTACCGATCCCACTCATAGACGGTGCTACCCCGACACTGTTGATAGGCTCCGACCATGCAGACCTCATTGTCCCGATAGACCGGGTTCATACCGGACCCAGAGGCTGTCCTGCAGCAGTCGAGACCCGCCTAGGATGGACTCTCCAAGGCCCACTCGCCAAATCTCTCAACCGAACCACAGCCACTAGCTGTCTCCACTCCCGAGTCACAGAGGGAGACACCGCACTCCTGCAGCATGTAGAGAGGCTATGGACCTTAGAACAAATGCCCTTTAAGAACGAAAAGAAAGACATTCGCTCTAAAGACGACATCTACGCCATTAACCTCCTCGAGACGGGAACAAAGAGAGTCCCAGTCAGCGGCGTGTTGAGATACGCCACGCCACTCCTGCGGCGGGAAGGGATGCCTACCTTTCACGCAAAGAAAGACGCCACAGAGCGGTACCTACTAAACACAGAGCGGCGCTTAGCCAAGGACCCCGCCCAAGAAAGTGTATACCGCGCTGAGATTGAGAAGCTCATCACAGCGGGACACGTCACAAAGATTGACATTAAAGAGGCCGACCAGACGACTGAATCGTGGTACGTGCCCCACCACAAGGTTCATCACAACGGCAAAGACCGCATCGTGTTTAACTGCAGCTACCAGATCGGATCCCAAAATCTGAATAAAGAACTATTGCCCGGTCCTACACTCGGCCCCTCCCTACTAGGCGTACTACTCCGCTTCCGCCAGGACAAGGTGGCTATCAGCGGGGATATCAAAGGGATGTTCCTGCAGGTGAGATTAGTAGAGGAGGACAAGCCCCTGTTGCGGTTCCTATGGAGAGAGAGGCCAGGAGATGAGCACCCAGCCATCTACCAATGGGAAGTCCTCCCTTTCGGAACTACATGCAGCCCATGCTGTGCTACATTTGCACTGCAGAGACATGTCGCAGAGGACCCAGCGGCGGACGAAGAGGTCCGACACAGTGTGAAGAACAGCTTCTACGTAGATAACTGTCTACAAAGCGTTTCGACCCAGGAAGAAGCCGAGGCTCTCCTACTTAAACTCCGCGCCTCTCTGATCAAAGGCGGCTTTGATCTCAGGCAGTGGGCCAGCAGCGATCCGCACGTACTGCGCAGCCTCTCCTCCGAGGACAAGGCAGCGAGCAGCGAGACCTGGATGGCCACAATCCCAGGAGAAGCCCAAGAGATGACACTAGGACTAGTGTCATTCGCTCCACTATAGACACAAACCCCTGACCACGGAGCAGGGAAGGTCGACGGCAATACCGACCACCAGACGGAGTGTGTACAGAACACTCGCCCGACAATATGACCCGTTAGGATGTATACTACCGTACACCACCAGGGCAAAGATGATTGTACGAGCATTGTGGGACAAGGACCAGGGCTGGGACGACCCCATTCCCGCACACACCTTGCATCCACCTGGAGAGAGTGGGAGATGGAACTCCACTCACTCCCAGGCGTTAATATACGCCGAAGCTACTCCCCACCCACGGTGAGGCCAGAGACATGTAAAATGGATTTACACGTCTTCAGTGACGCCTCCGAGGTCGCCTACGGATCAGTAGCCTACTTGCGGGCCCAAGAAGAGGGGGGAGAGATCTACACAGCATTCATCCTCGCCCGCTCGAGAATAGCCCCACGCAAGCAACAGTCTATCCCACGTCTAGAGCTCTGCGCAGCCCTCGCAGGAGCGCATCTAGCCACGCTCATCCAACGTGAGCTCACCATTCCGGTGCATAGAACAATCCTGTGGTCAGATTCCACGACAGTACTCGCCTGGATCAAATCGGATTCATGCAAATACAAAGTCTTCGTGGGAGTCAGAGTCACTGAGATTCAAGAGTTAACCGGAGAGTTAACCGGAGAAGCAAACTGGCGCTATGTTGATACAAAACACAACCCAGCTGACGTCATCACCCGGGGAATGCCCCTAGATGACTTAACCCGTCATAACATCTACAGTGACGGACCAGCATTCCTCAAGCTCCCGGAAGGAGATTGGCCCACGCCCACCCCGAGGGAAGCAAGTGACGAGGAGGCTGAGAATAAGAAACCCATGTTCTGTGGATTGAGCACTGTTGTCTCCGCAGACCCCAACATAGACGATTGCATTACCATAGAGAGTGCGCAGCAACGGACATTCCTGCGGCACCACCCAGAGATTAAGTCCCCCGCTGATATGTCAGCAGCTGACTACGAGGAAGCAGAACTGCTTCTACTGCAACGAGCCCAGAGAGACTCGTTCCCCGATGAACTAGACTGTCTACAGGGAGGAAAGCCCGTCCCATCAGACAGCAGATTGATTCATCTGGCCCCCGAGAGTGACACACATACCCTCATCAGAGTGGGTGGTCGCCTGCGGAGAGCCCCCAATTTACCGGATGACATTAAGTACCCGATCGTATTGAACAGCCGACACAAGGTCACAGAGCTGATTATAAAGAAATACGACGAGGATGTACACCACGCAGGAGCAGAGAGAGTCTTCGCGGAAATCAGACGTCGTTACTGGATACTTCAAGGAAGAGAGGCGGTGCGACGCTTCCAGCGAACCTGTCTAGACTGCCGAAAGTGGCGCGCGCAGCCCAGCATACCACGGATGGCTGACCTACCTCCATGTCGCCTCCGACTCGGCGACAAGCCATTCCACTCAACAGGCATGGACTGTTTTGGCCCGCTGCACATAAAGAAAGGAAGAGGCACCGAGAAGCGGTGGGGTATTGTATTCAAATGCATGACCACCAGAGCGATACATATCGAGCTCCTTCCGACCATGAGCGCAGACTCATTCCTTATGGCCTTCCGAAGATTCACATCACGGAAAGGAAAACCGTCTACATTATTGTCCGATCACGGGACAAACTTCAAAGGCGGAGAAAGAGAGCTGAGGGAGAGCTTCCAAGCTATGGGCCCAGAACTTAAGACCCACCTCGCTCCAGCCCAGATTGACTTCCAATTCAACCCCCCAAACGCACCCCACTTCGGTGGAACTTGGGAACGAGAAGTACGTTCTATAAAGACAGCCCTGTACGCAGTACTTGGGGCCCAGACTGTGGCGGAAGAAGTCCTAATGACAGTCCTCACGGAGATTGAGGGAGTATTGAACTCCAAGCCCCTCGGTTACGTCTCCAGTGATGTAGCAGATGTCGACCCAGTCACCCCCAACACCCTCCTGATGGGGCGGCTAGATCCCGCGTTACCCCAGACAATGTACCGGCCTGAAGAAGCGAACGGCCGACGAATGTGGAGGTACAGCCAAGTATTAGCCGACAAGTTTTGGAGCAGTTTCCTACTGCACTACCTACCGTCTCTACAGACCCGCCAGAAGTGGGTAAAAGAGAGAGACAATTTGACGGAAGGAACAGTCGTCATGATTATTGACCAGTCACTACCCAGAGCTATGTGGCCGGCTGGCCGCATAAGCAAAGTGATCACCGGTGCCGATGGCAAGGTCCGAGCAGCTGAAGTACTCGTCCAGGGGCGCATTTACACCCGTCCTGTGGCGAGGCTCATAGAACTGCCCCGACTCCCAGACACAATCGATGATGACCATGACCCTATGACTTTGTGAGTTGACTGACCCTTACAGCGAACCCTTGAGTGGTAGACAGTGCGGTTAATCTGTCTCTGCTTAACTAATTGGGTTGGGACCAATTAGGGGGCGGCTGTTCTGAAGGATCAGATTAAACCGAATATATATATTTATTTATATATATATATTTAATTGTATTTGTATATCCCCTGATATCCCTTGTATATTCCTTGTACAATATGCATTGAATATCCCTTCTAGTCTACTGAACATCCCATAATAGTCTCCATTCTACCATTGGACGAGACCTTGGTGCCAGGTCGCCATACCCCTCAGACCAGGTTCAATCGTACCGCTCAACATGTATGGACAAGTCCTAGTTCCGCGTAGGAATATGTCTACCGCACCACTAATGGTACTATTTGTTCATAGTGCGTATATATACTGCGCTATTAAAGTAGAGCTTTCTTTTAGTCCAGTTCCTTACCCTCCAACAGAGTGACAGACGCAAAAGCCTCCCCGCGAACCACGTGTGGGCAGTAAGGCCAATTCGGCCCAGTATCGGCATTGAGACATCGTGTATATTAATATTTGAATAGTCATATTTGGCACTATATCGTCGAGTTGAACGTATTCTATTAAGCTAATAATAGTCTATTCATATGTAGTGCCTCGTGCGGTAAGAGTTCTATAGTAATCAGCACCCCCATCGTTTCGGGCATCAGCTGGACGCTTATCCAGGGTGGTTGACCCCACGTGAAGCTGCACCCGAGGAGCTCCAGGCCAAAGAGCGAGTGGACCTGTATATTGGATTATTCTACCGACGACGGCTAGCCTTCCCCGGCTTGGATTATGCTTTGAGTACTTTGATTATTCTATGGATAAAGGCCAACACTGCGGTGTGTTGGAAATACCCCCCCCGGAGAGGACGACAGGTGAGAAGACGCTCTACACGACGAGGTCGCCTCACGTCTCTCCATCGTGGACCGGAGGACGCCGGCCACAGAGAGTCCAACTGCTTTCATCTGTGGATCGAGGATCGCTGGGCACCGGGTCGCACGACTGTGGGCTCTCCCAGGATACCCTCGGCCAGACGGGATACAGCCAGACTCTACCCCCCCCCCCCCCTCCAGCTGTCCCTGTTCCCCTAGTGTATCCAGCTATATAATCATTCAAGTATCATTGCTATTGTTCCCTAAATATTCCAGGTTGTATATTTGCTTCCTGCGCAATCAGAGATTGGACATTCGATATTGATCTACCTACGAATACTCATTTGCCATAAAAGTGCATACTATTTCAAATCATAAATGTAATTAAGTGATCGTTGTACATACCTTTTGCTATGTATTATTATTAAACGCAGACTTTCGACTTGGTACATTTGTGTTGGATCCGTTTCATCAGGTGGGAGTGTTTATCATAATTATTTATACCTAGTACTGGGTGGCCAGAGTCTAAAGTACAAGAGGTAGTGGTAGTAAGTATCATATCTAACAATACAGTCAGGGAATTGTACCCCTCAGTTACAGTTACACTGGGGGAAAACAGCAACGTTGTATTTTCGAATGATTACGTTTGCATGTCCAAGTTAAAAGGAAATGCCGTTGGCGGTTAGGTGGCCGAGCGGAGATTGCGTTCGTCACCAACCCCGGAGCTGTGAGCTGGGGTTGTCACCAGCTTGGCTGGCCGTCTGCACTAATACAATTGGCTGTATTAGAGGGTGGGAGAAACTGGCGGGGTGGGTCTGGGTCGTTGTAAACAGCGACTCCTACAGTTCGGTCGGGGCGCCTGCTAAGCGCGGATAGGACTTGAGGGGGATAGTGTGATCCTCCCACACGCTACGCCCTCTCGATGAGAATCCGCGCTGCCAGGTGAAAAGAAGCGGTGATTGGCTGGACGTGTGTCGGAGGAAGCACGTGGTAGCCTCCACTCTCCCAGATGATCTGACTGTGGGGGGTAAGTGCGCAGCGACCAGGAAGGGACTGGGAATTGGCATACTAACATTGGGATGGGAGAAAATCGGAGGAAAAATGGAGGGGGAAAAAGATTTAAAAAAAAAGGAAACGCCGTTTTGGCAGGAAAACACGTTTTCCTAGCGGCAGCGCTGAAAGGGTGTTTTCGTTTTGGAAACTCGCCGACAACAGTGCCATGTAATTTGCGCAAGCCGGAGACGGAGCCGTTCTTGCCCAACGCCCATGTGCAGTAGTAGAGACCGACGCCAAATTCTCCCCTGGCTGGGGGGTAAGTGCGCAGCGACCAGGAAGGGACTGGGAATTGGCATACGACTAACATTGGGATGGGAGAAAATCGGAGGAAAAATGGAGGGGGAAAAAGATAAAAAAAAAAAAGGAAACGCCGTTTTGGCAGGAAAACACGTTTTCCTAGCGGCAGCGCTGAAAGGGTGTTTTCGTTTTGGAAACTCGCCGACAACAGTGCCATGTAATTTGCGCAAGCCGGAGACGGAGCCGTTCTTGCCCAACGCCCATGCGCAGTAGTAGAGACCGACGCCAAATTCTCCCCTGGCTGGACCTATACAGGATATCAGCTGCGTCCTCCTCAGATTGCCTGTAGCTGCGGCTAAACTAAGCTCATGTATTGTCATGTTATTGTTATAAGGAACCCAGTCCAAACTACAACAGTCTGCATCCCCTTAACAATTGTTTGTATTGAGCCGTATTGTACCCATTCTGCAATCTGTTAAATAACGTTTTCATCCATCCATTCATCCAGGTTAACACTTTCTCTGCCACGCTTATATCCATCAATGTTTGATCACTGCCACCAGTCTAAGCCTATGGAGATGTTTACCTTCTTTTCAGGGCTATAACTTTTTAAATTGTATTGCTAAATTGACATTACTATGGCCCATTCAACATCGATTATCTATCGTTCAGGATGTAGGAACGTTTTACTTTTTCATTCACACATTCATACAAAAATACCGTCTAGAATATAAATATGTTTTTATCGTTTTCTGCAGTAAATCCTAGAACGTGAGATATAGGCATAAATGCATATATACATTATCAAATGCCATTTGTTGCCGATACACGCTATATTAAAAAAAAATTCAACTGTACATCGTCCTAAACGTTATGACTGATCATGCGCGGGTGAACGGAGGGGGCGGGGGTCGTTTATAATTCCGTGATCATCGTTAAATGATTTATGTAGTATGGGTGATATATAGATCAGAGCAGTTTGCATCGATAATAATAAACAAAAACGCTGAAACTCACGGCAGCCTCCTCTTACCGTTGGGCGATGATACTGGAGCAAACAGATCCCAGTTCTGTATACATAGTGGCTCCGCTCGGCGTCACTCATGCACTGTCCTCGCACACGTGCACGCGCACTGAATAAAGACCACAATGTACCTTTATATCCCAATATTTGTCTGACCACACCCCTATCAGCTTACCTACATAAGCAGGGGTGGGGCCACATACTCTCCTCCTTCTCGCTTTCACCACAAGGTAGTGCCTCGGTAGATCCCCACTTGACGTGATGTGATGGTAGGAGAAGAGTTGGAAAACAAGAGATACGTTGACATCATATCTTTATTTTCTCTCTCACTATTTTCGAGAAAATACGGCGATATTGTCTTCGTCACTGGAGTGTCTGGAAGATGGTGATCATTCTAAAAACCTCCACCGGTTTTCGTATTGGGAGCACGCCGCTACATGCCTCCCAACTACAGTCTTCCTTGCTGCGGCTGGTTGGGGTGAAACCCTCCAGCGATACAGCTGGACTGTAGGACGCACTGCTGTTGTGAGAAGCGGTGGGTTCCAGGTTGGTGAGTAATGTTTGCTTGCGAGCTTCACTTGTCTGTTAGTGCTATGGGGGCTAGCTGACAATGTTTACGAAAACCGGCCCCAGATTAGGGTCCTTTGTTCAGCCTCTTAGGCGACGGCGGAGGACCTTGGTCTGAAGCCCATTATAGTCAACTAGTGGGCCACGACCAGTAACACTGGTGCTCCCTGTGTTCTCTGAACGAGTGGATTTTTCTCTGTCACCGTGTAGGCCCCGTCTTTCATATACAAATGAGAGTATACCCTCACGAGGAAATATGGGCATGGCTGTTCGTTATCGGAAGATCCGTGTTCAAGTCAGCTACAGCCCAGATGGGACTTGTGCTGGCTCCGTCGGATGTTGGTAAAATCACTGTTGTAAACTGTGTTAACATCTCGTTTCTCTTCTCTCTTAAACAGCGAGGAGGGTTTCAGAACGGCGGCATGTCTGAGTGTGGCTTGTTATATCATTGTGTACAAGTTCAGGTGATAGCTGCTTAGCTTGCGTGCTAGTTGTGGCCTACTGTGTTAGCCAGTCAGCTGTTAGCTGCGGCGCTAGCTCGCTGTGTTTACCAAGCCTGTTGTGTCACTAGGCTAGGTAACGTTAGCTTGCTGCTATCGGCCGAGAGCGGCCGTTAGCTTAATGCTACACTGTTGAACGTGCTGTGACTATAACATGTTTTAAACACTCTTGACTACGACATCATCTTTGACAGAGGATGTTCGTCGAACCTGCCCTGAGCCAGGCCGGCGAGGACTGCGTCAACAAGGAGCACCGTAGCGGCGGGTTGGAGCAGCGAGCTGCCCGTGTCGTCAAACACAGGAGGCTGTGTTTACTTCGGTGCCATGTTAGAGACTGCAATTCGCTTGATCTGCGCTCCCGGTAGGCAAGGTCCTGACCAGACCTTGAACACTTCTTCTTGCTTTCCCTTCTAAATGTTTTGTAAATAACGATGTTTTCCAAAACAAGTGTTGCTGCACTACATTTAGGATACGACGCGAGTTATGTGTGAATTGTCTTGTCACTGGTCTCCATGCAAATCGGGTTATTGTTACAGATGTGAAAATGATCTGGTTTGTTGTGTTGAGACACATTGTGTGTTCATGTACCGTGTACTCACAACTAAGGGGGTTAAACTAACCTATGCTTAGTGACATATGAGTAAAGAATGATTCTTTTCTCAGCCTGTAATGACAATGAACAGTGTGTTCACATATTGACAGGTTTACCTGTTTAACTGGCCGTATTAAGGGTAAAGTAGGAGGGTTGTGTTTCCCCCCGGTTCCCTGGGGACTTCTTCATCCTCCTCTCAGACATGTTGTTACACTATATTGTGTCACTGTGTGGTAGGGATACGATGTAACCCTTAGCTTAGTTGTTGGGGTTGTGCTAACCGCTTGAGAAACTTTATTTTCCTACAGAAAAGATTGTTTGGTCACTTTTTCGTGTGTGCTTAGCAAGGCCTGTGGCCGATACTAATCGAGAATTGTGTATTCTCTCATTATGAAAAACGGCATTCCTCTGTAGAGTGTTTTTGCCATTTTTTGTAGGTGATAATGGGTTGTGTTTGTCGTGTGACCTACAACTGGGTTGGGCTGGCCACAGAAGCACATGTGTAAGTCTGGTACCGGGGCTCTTGCGAGGGCCCTCTCTGTTCTGTGTTTTTTCCTTAGTAAAAATCAGATAGCAGGTTGGCACATGCGCTGTGTGAAGCTGTTAGACGCTTCATGGGGCTGACTATGACTGCGTCATACTCTTTTTGTCATTACATCGTATCATGGGTGTGGGGTCGTAAAGGGGTGAACTGGTAACCTTTCCTCCCCATTTTTTCTGTTGGTCAGGGGCAAACCCGCCTGTCCTTCAAGGTTCCTGTCACGTTGCTGTTCGGCACGTTACAGGGTGAGGGGGGGGGGGGGGGAGTTTCCTGGTCCCACGCCCTGGAATATTGGGCGTGTGCACCGCAGAAATTCCCCCGCCATAGAGTACGTCACTGTGCGCGTCTCTGTTGGTAAGGCTTCCGTGTGCTGTTCAGGTCCATATGATGGATCTGTTTCAGGGAGTGGTCAGGGCTCCTCCTCACGAAGCTCCTACTCGGGCCTTCTGTGAGTTAGGACTCTCCTTCCCTGTGAGGGAGCCTCCTCAGAGTTCAGAGCCTCCTCCTGAGATTGTCAAGGTGAGTAGAACTTCAAAGAGGAGTTCTGCTCTATTGTGTGTGTATTCGATTCACTTCGAGTATTGAGTGTGTATTGGTTCAGTGCCTCCTCCTCGGAGGGCCCTAACCCCAATATTACGTAGCTCAATATGGCAATATATTCTTTTCAATCTATACAGCTCGCGTGGGAAGTCTCTCTGGGGATTCCGTCTCCTCCCTATTGGAGGGTGGTGGGATGTAAAAATGTAAACAATTTTTAACCTCAGCCTGCGTCGCGAGGGATTCATGTCAGTCTGTGTTCTTTCTTTTTTGAATAAAAAGAGGAAGGTACATGAAGCACGACGGCTCCGTGTCGTTCTCCCAGGCGACTTGGAGGAACAATGTTTGGTGTCTTGCTAGACTATCCATTGATGTATTTGGGTCTCGACGCATACATAGTGCTGGCTCGGTGTGTTTCTGTTACGGGATCACACAGGGGCTACGTGCGCCTTGGTTGCTTGTTGAAACAGCGTTTGTTATACGGCAACTGGGATGGAGTTTGTCTCTTCCGAGCGCCAGTTTACTAGGTTGTCTCGATGAATTCTCGTTCATATCTGGGGGATGTTAACGGAATAGATCAGAACATATGTAGAGGGGTCTCACGCCCTTGGGGTGGGCCACTGAGCACGGTCTGAATGGGGACCGTCTGGGTGGCACCCTCTTTTCATGTTTTAGATCGACACGCATGTCCGCCCCCTCTTCTGGAGTGGGCATGTTGGCGTGGTTAGGACACGGGACTGGTCTGGTCACACTGGTCCAGGTCAGTTAACCCGTTGTCCGCCAGGGATGCAGATCTGCTGTTCTGGTACCCTGAGGGACTTGTGCTTTTTTCGGGGGGAAAAATGCCAGGTCGGTCCGGGTGTCACAGGGTTAAGTGCTATGGAGACCCTGGTTGGGTACATTTTGTACTCTGCACTGTCGTAATGGCTTACGGCCATGCCAACCTGTACACGCTCGATCTCGTCAGATCTCGGCCGCTACGCAGGTTGGTCCTGGTTAGTACTTGGTTGGGAGACCGCCTGGGAATACCAAGTACGGTGTGCTTGGGGCTGGTTCTCCATTATTTTCGCTCCTCTCTCACGCTTGGCGAAGAGGGGCCTGTTGGGGTGGTCTTTGACCTCCTCTGGTGACCCTGTGCTTCCCGTATCGCCGGGCCCGGTCCGAAGTAATGTTTCGTTGTTACCGTAGGCCTGGGATAACCCTTTTTTGAAAACTGAAACACTTGTACTGCGGTATAGCCGGTGTATACCCGCAGGTGTGTTTTGGAGTTTTTTCTTGAGGGGTTATAGGAACAACCACCATCTGTACAGAGAGGGTGGTTGATTCCCTGGTGTGTTGGAGCAGAGTCAACTCCCGGGTTACCCGGTTGAGTGTGCCCCTGCACGTTCATGACATCTGCCAATCATGTCAGCCTTCTCTGCCTCGACCCCTCTGGGTGGGTTTTTTTTAATGGAGGCTTCGTCATGGTGATCAACAACGCCAGCATACGCCCCTTCCGCCGGGGGGGCTGTTTTCAGCTGACTCCTTTGGCGCCTGTCTCGTCCGCAGTGCTCCAGGCTCAGATTACAGCCTGTTGCCTGGTTTCCCCGGTGCGCTGCCTGCTTCCGTTGGTTAACCTTTTGAGTGCTTACGGCCATGCTGACTGCCTGTTCTGCAGGGTCAGTGTGCCAGGCGGTGTGCTATTGGGGGGAAAGGGCCCGCTCTTGGAGGGGCCTTATCCGAATACGCTGGCGATGTGGGGGGCGGTGTCACTAAGTGACCACCTGGTGGGGTCTTGATGCCTGGCGTCATTGACCTCTCCGGGCCCCCTTTTTCCAGGGGATCCAGTCCCTTCAGTGGGTCTGGGTCTTCCTTCGCGCTCCGCTGCTACGGCCTTGCCACAGGGTTGGGTTTGCTCTTAACCCCGTGATTTCTGGGGGCAGTAACGAGGTTGTTCCTTCCGTTCGTTCCCGGGTGGCATGCGGGTTGTGCGTGTGTGTAGTCGTGGGGTCAAGCCACGGTCTGCTCACCCTGTGTGTTGAGTTGCTTGAGTGCCTCTTCGCACGGTCGGATCCGTCGCCCTCCCGTGAACCTCCAATAGGGGGGGTATCCTCCATTAGGGAGGGTCGGGGGGGCTCGGTCCTCCCCGGTCTGATGGTTGTGGGGGGCCTCAGCGGGGTACATTGGTCGGGCTATGGCTCCCGCTCAGCCCCTGTTGCAGACAGGTGCTGAGCAAGCCATTAACGACATAGAACAAAGGGTTATGTATATAACCCAGTTCTATGAGTTAAATGGTGCGCTCAGCACCTGGATGCCGCTGCGGCCCTTGATCTCGCCTTGTGGTGAAAGTTTGGGAAGGAGGCGAGTAGGTGACCACACACCTGCTTATGAAGGTAAGCGGAAAGGGGTGTGGTCAGACGGATGTTGGGATGTAAAGGTACATGGTGGAATTTTTTATTCAGTGCACGGGCACAAAGTGAAGTACAGTGCAGACAGGTTCTGAGCGCACCATTTAACTCATAGAACTGGGTTATATACATAACCCTTCGATAGCCACAATGCTATACTGTTATAATGGCATATCCCATTCACGTTAGCACGTAAGCTAACAAAATCGGCGATCTTTTTGTGAGACTAAACTCTCCGCTCTTGGTGGTAAATTGTGTTGATGTTGGTTTTGTTTTCATCAACAAATGAGGCAGAACACACAGTGAATGTATCCGTTTTGTTTATTGCACACTGAAAAATAAATGCTAAGTTGCTCATGCGAGGTATTTAAAGATGGTGGCTTTGTTGTTTTTTAGCAGGAAGTGTAGTGACGCGTTCAACCTTTTCTGATTGGTTGAAAATGGCCTTCATGTTTGAACTACATCGCCACCTACTGCTTTGGCATTGTACTACATGTATATACATCACTCAGTGCTCACGAGACAAAACGACGTCTAACTTAACTCTAACTTGCCTGCCAATACGCAGCGTTCTGAAAAGCGAAATTAAACTAATCATTCTGGCCCTAATGTAACCGCAGCCTAAGGGTCAGTCCCCGACCAGGTGAGATCAGGGTAGGTTGAAGGAGAGAGAGAAAAGATGGGTCTTAAGCAGGGATTTAAAAGCTTTGACAGAGCAGGCGCCCCTGACGACGGCAGGTAATTTGTTCCACAGGTAGGGAGCGTGGTAGACAAAGGCTCTGTGGCCGGCGGATTTCTTTTTAACCTTAGGAATCGATAGAAGCCCTGCATTTTGTGAGCGCAGAGCACGAGCGGGCGAGTATCGGGAGATGAGATCTAGATAGAGCGGTGCAAGCCCATTTAAAATTTTGTAGGTGAGGAGTAGCACTTTAAAGTCAGATCGGGCTTGAATAGGAAGCCAGTGTAGGGCGGACAAAACTGGTGTGATGTGATTAAATTTTCTAGTTTTAGTAAGTATCCGTGCAGCCGCATTTTGCACGAGTTGAAGATTTTTGATGCTTGAATTAGGTAGGCCTGAAAAAAGTGCATTACAGTAGTCTAGACGTGATGAGACAAAAGCATGAATTAGGGTTTCAGCATCAGCCCGAGTTAAAATGGGGCGAATTTTTGCGATATTACGAAGATGGAAGAAGGCAATTTTGGTGAAATATTTTACATGTGCATTAAATGAGAGTGCATACAATGCATTTCCTTACATTGTATTAACCGGATTCATCGACTGAGTAAGTTATTACATGTCTCCCACACTTTCCACCACTCAAGAGGACCAGCATCCGTCCTGTATTTCCTCTCCACCACTCCCTTCTATCACTAACATTATTGTTTAAGCATTTTTGGTTGAAATTAAATTATACGTAATTATTTTACTATTAATTGCGAATTGTTTCATGTTGAGCTATAGATTGTGGATGAATACAGAAAGGTACAACATGCCAATGTTCATGCTTTATTTGTTTTAAACGAGACGATTTAGAAATGTGTCCATTGGAAATACATTGCCATTTCAAGCGAGGTGGACCGCGCCGGAAACAACAATGACGTAACCACTACACCTCCCTATTGAAAACTGATGTTTTATCCACATCGGTGACTCACAGAAAACACTTGGCACTATGATGATAAAGAACCATCACTGATAACAGAAAGCAAGTCATAACGGATGTCGTCTCTCATTCCTTGCTCAAAACACGAGGCCTGTCAGTATCGTTGAAGGGGAATAAAGGGCTAGCCAGGGTAGCCTACACTCTGCCTACAGAGTGCCTAAGAAATATCCTTGTTTGAGAAGAAGTGATGAATGTTGATTCGTAATGAATAATGGGTTATTATAAGCTAGTTCTTATTTCCTGGGCTAATTGTTATTTTTGGATGGGTAAAAAAATATATATATATATATTTGACTACTGATTCTGGTGTCGATTACCACGGCAATGATTGAAGCATTCGGGTCGGCCCTGGTTAACAGACCCCTGAAAAATACTCACCATTTCCATAGCAATAGCGGCGTCAATAGGGTATATTGGGCACCGCTGGGTGCCCTGGGCGCTCCTTTACAGTGTGGAGAGGTGGAGAGCATTACCATAATCTAATCTGCTTGAAATAAAAGCATGAACCAGCTTCTCTGCATCCTGTTGGGTTGAAACGGTGTGTGTGTGTGTGTGTGCGTGCGTGCGTGGGTGCGTGCGTGCGTGCATGCGTGTGTGTGTGTGTGTGCATGTGTGTTTGTGTGTATGTTGGGGGTCATTTCCCATGAGCAGGTGCCTGTGTGTATTTTCATAAACTCTTTGGCCTACAGCCCCCCCTGAGCATACGGCAGGTCAGTCTCTTGGCAAACGCTCTCTGTGGGCGGAAGCTCAACCCGGAGCTGTGGACCTGACTGCGAATTCACCGGCCGCCTGCCTGCTTGCCTGCCTGCGTGAATATTAAAGGCAACCAACTTGTGTTCAGCTTTTCGTTCAGCGTTTCTCTGATTGGCCACACGGCCAATCAATCAATCCACTAGCACACGCCCTTGCGGCAAGAGAGACGCGGAAGAACCAGCGGTGTTCTGTTGTGTGACTGTACTACAGCGGTGTTCTGTTGTGTGACTGTACTAAACTCTTCCACCACATGACCGACATTTGACATACAGTACACCTCCTATCTATGTTGGGATTATGTTTGGTCATGACAAAACAATAAAAATCGCTACTGTTAGTAATGCTGCCACCACCCACTTCAATGACAGAGCTCTCATATTTGCGAATGCATAAACTATATCTTAAATTATGGCGATGTGTCTTGACATACAGTACACCTCCTATCTATGTTGGGATTATGTTTGGTCATGACAAAACAATAAAAATCGCTACTGTTAGTAATGCTGCCACCACCCACTTCAATGACAGAGCTCTCATATTTGCGAATGCATAAACTATATCTTAAATTATGGCGATGTGTCTAATATGGCTGTCGCGAAGTCATTGATAAGCGACAGCCATATTAGACACATAGCCATAATTTAAGATATAGTTTATGCATTCGCAAAATATGAGAGCCGCTGTCATTGAAGGGCTTCTACAACGGAGGAACGGCCGCTGCTGCTGCTGGAGCTGAACCGAGTCAAGCCGCGGGCGCCGCACGGAAGCCGGGGATAAACCACCGCATCGCCCCGCTGCGCTTCAGGCTCAGCAGCCTCCACGGGCGAAATAACATATAACGTTACAGTTCCACACTGATGTACAGTGAGTGTCTAATATGGCTGTCGCGAAGTCATGCCTCTCCCTCTGAAAGCCCATCCACGCTGTGTATCATAGAGACATAGAGCACTGGGTTTTATCACTGGAGATATATTTCTCACTCACCATTGTATTTTGCGCCATCTGACAATATCATAATGATGTGTTTTCTATATTATATCCACAATCATTCATCTAAAAAATTGTATGGGCTTTGATTAAACATGTAACCTACACCTACTGTAACTTACTGTACCTCTGCTTCCTACAGCACAGCAGGTAATGGCGTTAATCAATGGAACGCGAAACATAATAACGTTACGCTTTCTAGTTCAGCGCATTTCATAACTGTATGGGCTTTGTTTATACATGAGTGAATCTGGTAGTTGGTTGTTAAAAACGCGAAACATAATAACGTTACGCTTTCTAGTTCAGCGCATTTCATAGCGCTCCACTGCTACCGCAGCTGAACACAAGTTGGTTGACACAAGTTGGTTGCCCGCGCTGCCGCTCGCTTGCGCTCCTTGGATTTCATTTGGGACGTGGGACGACTGCGCTTGCCTGCGCGTGGGGGCGGGGGGGCGCGGCCGATCAGAGAAAAGCCGAACACAAGTTGGTTGCCTTTAATATTCACGCTGCCTGCCCACCTGCCTGCCCGCCCTGCGCGTGCACCCGCCCGGGAAAAATGCTTGCCACCCCTTTAAAAGCCCAGTAATATCCTAAACAACAGACCCTCCCTCCTCACTAGGCCTAAGTGTTTCTCATGTTTTTGCAGACCTTTTAACTCATTCTGCGCCATCGCTTAATGCGCGAGAGGGCGCTAGAACGCCACCGTTTTAATCAATGGGGGGACTGCGAGATTTGCGAGTGCTTAAAGTATATCTTAATTTATAGCAATGGGTCTAATACACCCGTTGATTATCAGTGAGTTGCTTCCAGTCAACATGTATCAAACGGATTGTTTTTTCATCCGTACATTTCTGTTTTATACCGTTTTGAATATGAATACAGTTTTGGTGATTCTTAGTAATCCCAGGAAAAGACGTGATAATAGCCCTTTAGTGGAATAGACTAAACACGTTGTCATTTTTCACCTGATTATCTAATCATCCTGAAATCAACGCTAGATCATCGTTATTATCCTTCCTCATGCAAAAATGAAAAGGGCCTCGTAGCGCGAGGCTCCCCCAGTCCCCTCCTGCACCCAACGGCACACAGCCACACACAGACAGCCGCGATCGCGGTAGAAAGAAATATCAGATCAACGCAAGATGTTATATATAGAGTCCTTCCCTGGTATCTGATATAATGCAAAAGAAATAATCCAATTATCTAATCGTCATTCCAAATACTGCTCGTGGAGGTCCGTCCCACATTACCGAGCGTTACACATGGGCGGGCGGGCGGGGTTACTGTTCCATGCCATGTTTGTATAGGCCTACCTCGCCTGAGTATTTAAACCCCGCCCGCACGGCTCGGATCATCCCAGAAAAGAAACTACACCATTTATAATAGTGGCGGCGGTATTTTCCCTTTTGCAAGCTCAGACCCATTGCCAATGATAACATCAGGCTGGATGGATGAAAATGAATGGATATTGCTAATAAAAGAAATAACGATTAAAACCCAACTATACTCGTGATTGGCGCTGAACGGTCGGCGAGTTAACCCGACTATCATCGGGTCTGGCGTTGAATGAGTTAACAGTCTGAGTGGCAAACGGGAGCGTTGAAACGAGACGTGTGGAATTGAATCCTTGTCTTTATGAGCGAGGCGTCGCCAGCCCTCCATCACAGCCATTTCACTCGTATTCGCACCACATGGAGTTCTTTCATCAAGTCTCATGAAAGATGGGCCACTTTTGAAGCAACCCTTTTAATAAGTGACAAAGGAGATTCTAAGTGCATCTGAGCATGCAGGCGTGTCCATTAGAGCACATTAGGCCTGCACATTAGAGGTCAAATATATGTAACGACGTGATCTCTTGTTCCCTTTTGCAAGGCAGAGGCAGAAAACACTCACACAGACACATGGACCAGTCCCTCCAGGATTTCAAAGTGGCTTTTTTCTAAATTTGCAAAGCTATTTGTACAAGTTTTATGTCATTGTTTTTGCAGTACAATTGGAGGAATTGCAACAATTTCAACTACTACCTAATGAAGAGTGTTAATAATTGGCCTAATTCTCATGATAAGACTACATTTCCTGTTTTGAACACAATACCAATGCAAAACAGAGAATATGGATGGACTCATCAGGGTCACAGCTCATCGGTCTCAAAATGTTTCTGCAGTAATGCTGCCAAGGTGTGACCATTACATTTACAATGATGTATTGATCAAAATATATTGTCAAAATCTCACACACACACACACACACACACACACACACACACACACACACACACACACACACACACACACACACACACACGATTAGATTCGATTAAAATGTATTGTCATCATACAGCACAGTAAAGTACAGTACAACGAAAATGTATTGGCATCTAACCAGAGTACAAGGTAACAGTTAAGTGCAATAACAATATACAGTGTGATTAAATGTAAACAAGTGATTAAGTGGAATATATATAATGAAGCTACTGAGTAAAATGCTAATCTGATGTATGTACAGTATTATTATGTACAGTGATACAAGTATAAATACACTGGTAGTAAGCCATACTGGCCAGTGGTATAACTAATAAGAGTAGGTATGGGATATATATAGCATACAGTGTGTATATAAACAGGAATTAATAAATATATAAACAGGAATATATGCAGGAATATAAATGGGAATATATGCATATATATATATATATATTAGGGGTGTAACGGTACACGTAACCGTACCGAACTGTTTCAGTACTGGACCTTCGGTTCAGTATGCGCTGTGTACCAAACAAATGCAACGGTACATTAACCACTAACGGAATGCGTGTGCAGAATTTTATTCAAAACTCCAAATTCACCCCGTCCCAAAATATATGTTTGTAACACGGCAGGGTCAATACTGAAAATGTTCATCCTTTTCTTGTTTGCCAAATAACACACACACCAGCCCCACCCCAACTTTCTTCCGTGTGACTTTCACTCACAGCTGACCAGAGAAAAAAAAGAACGGCACAACATACTTTTGCTAAGTTCCTCCCCAGTCGAGCTGCTGCGGTGTTTTTAATTAATTAAATCCAAAATATTGATGAATCCTCTGCCATTGTTGTGTAACATGTCACCTCTTCTCTAGTCTTCTTTCTCTGCTTCAAGTGAAACTGAAACTTAAAAAGCATACACCGCTGGGCAGGGGCTTCGCTGTAGATTCTGGACCCCATGAAAGAAAGTATTCGTAGGCCCCCAGTGAATCCGAGCGCGCGTAAGCGCACCATTTATTGATGAAAACGCATAATATGGTTTTTACCTATACATTCGGATCAGCAGTTCAGCACCTGCACTGTTGGTGGGTGAGCCTAGTAAAGGATGTCGCCTTGCGTTCATCTTCAATAAATGGACCAATGCAATAGTCTACCAAAGCCCCCCCTCTCTCTATATATATCTCACACACACACACACACCGACACACACACACACACACACACACACACACACACACACACACACACACACACACACACACACACACACACACACACACACAAGCCTAGGTGGAACTAAGTATAACTTAATAAATATAATTATATTTAATTATAATAATTATAAATATATAATAATAATTATGAAATGTTTTTCATGTTGTACCGAACCGTGACCCCAAAACCGAGGTACGTACTGAACCGTGGCTTCTGTGTACGTTACACCCCTAATATATATATATACAATAGTATTGTGCATGGCCATCATACAGTATTATATGGGTAGACTAGGTTGAGGTACTGTAGGTAGTTGTTATTACAGTGTAGGCAGCGGAGGCAGCGGAGGCAGTGGTATAAACTGAATATAGGCAACAGAGTTCAGAGTTTGTACAGTACAGAACGGACATATTCTCTCTCTCTCTCTCACACACACTCACACACACACACACACACACACGCACGCACACGCACACACACACACACACACACACACACACACACACACACACACACACACACACACACACGCACACACACACACACGCACGCACGCATGCACGCACACACGCACACACACACACACACACACACACTATAGGCCATTAGGGCGTCTGCCCGTTCAGGAACCTTGCATTTTCATCCCATGCACCCTCCCTCCGTCTCACCCTCCATCTCGCTCACAGGGTCCAAAACACTCATCCAGCTCCTAAAGGCTCAGTCATGTGAGTTATTACATCATGTAGCCCAGTGGTGCCCAACCAGTCGATCGCGATCGACAGGTAGATCGCGGGCTGATTTCAAGTAGATCTTGATTAATAAAATTCGATTATTAAAAAAATTAAAAAAAATTGCTAAATCAACTCTTCCTCTCCTTGTTAACTACAACAAGCAATGCTGTTTGTTATTTAAGATGAGGTCGGACTCGGCACTGACAGATTTGTGTTCATTATGCTGCTTTTATAAAGCCTCAAATGACGGCTTACAATATACAATTTTGGCTGGTAGCTCTCGGGCTAGGTGGTAAATAAAAAAGTAGATCTTGGTTCAAAAAAGGTTGGGCACCCCTGAGTTGTAGCCCCAAGAGACGCTGGCGGTGTGTCTCAGATGTGTCATTAGCACCATGTCGCACAGGGGAAAACAAGAGACATGACTTACATACAGATTAATCCACCAGCAAAGCAAGTGAGGTCAGGGTCACAGACACCACCAAGATGACACTGCTGTAATCACATGCCAACACTGCAAAATTAATACAATATCTTTATTATTATTTTTTGGACCAGGAATGATTCATGTGTTAGGAACACTTAAAAGGGCATTTCAGCAAAAAAAATTAATAAAAAACAATGCTGATTTATTTTTCACATAATCTCACACACGTCCAAAAACTCTAATCAATGTTGCACACCTGCCTTTAGTTTGACACGTATCAGGAGTAAATGAGTTTGAATATGGCCACCAGGGATGTCATCGGGGACATTGAGTTGTTTTAATGGAATACCTCGTCTTTATAGGGACTGCTACCTTATCATTTCATGGAGCTGTAATTAACACAATGTCAATGTCCCCAATGACATCCCTGGTGGCCCAAACTAATCTACCCTCTATAACTGCCAAACTAAAATGAATGTGTGCAAAACTGTTGTTTTGGACGTTTTTCGATGTGCAAAATAAATCGGAATTGTTTTTTGGTGAAGTGGCCCTTTAAGCTGGGAGAAGGGGAAGAGGAAGTAGAGTGAGGGAATACGGATGTTTTCACAAATCTGCAGTCTATAAGCACCTGACTCCGCAACAATTGCAATCTCTCATTCCTGTCTTTGTGTCGATACAAGGCCCCTTGTTGGAATGCTTGTTTGATGCCTTGATTAGCCTCTGTGGATGATGTGGTGTGTGACGAGGGTATATGAGTGCACTCATCCGTTCACTTATGTCTGGATGTGATTGACATTTTCACTAATTGCTGATGTTCATCCAGAAACAGTCTATATAATGAGAAGACAGCGTGGTGGTAGTTTAACCAGAGACAGTCTATAATGAGACAGAGCGCTGTTGTAGTTTATCATGTCGATTTTTTTTTTATTATTTTTATTTTTGCACAATCCTGACATGCCACCTACATTTCACTACATGTCTTGTGTATGTGACAAATAAAACTCTTGAATCTCTTTGAATAAAACTCTTGAATCTAAAGATGGAAATATTTCCATGCAGATACCATCTATACAAAACAGAGTGCTGTGCCTGGTAGAAAATAATGGAATGGTGCCTAATGCATTATTCACTCAAACAATTGTGGTTTTGCTGCAACCTACCAGCATGGAGAACCAATCACCATGGGACCTACCAGCCACTGGAACAAGAGCCTTAGTGCATTGGCATTAATGCGTCGTTAGTGTCATCTGTCAAGATAAGATGAGATAAGATAAGATCAGATATTCCTTTATTGATCTCCTTCGGGAAATTCTGGTATTATTCAAGATATCTGAGAGGCCAATCACGGAACCCATCAGCTATGGGTTTTTTTTCTTTACTGACACCAATTATCTACAGTATATGGTATTTACATTTAAATATCATATATAGACAACCTTGCCAGCAAGCTATGACAGAAAATGTGCTTCTTAGAACCAGCTGTCCTATGATTAGTAGGAAAAGGATTGTTGAAGCAGTTTTATTATCCGTTTTGGACCGTGGTGATGTAATTTATAGACATGCTGCTGCTTCCATTATTAAACCCCTTGATCCAGTACATCACTCTTCCCTCAGATTCATTACTGGAGGGGCGCTCCAGTAGCACACCACATAGCACGCTGAGTCGCAAAGCGGTCGTCCCGGGTTCGTTTCCCAGTCCCGGCGACCATTTGCCGCATGTCTTTCCTGCCTCTCCTCCCGTTCTCCCTCTCTCCCTCTATCAGTCCTGCGTGGCCAGAAAAAGCTGAAAATGCTATAAATAAAAGTTTAAAAAAAAGATGAATTACTGGTGACAGCTATGACACTCACCACTGTATATAAGTATGATAAGGTTGGCTGGTCTTCTCTTGCAGAGAGGTGCACTAATCATTGGTATTTGTTTATATCCATCCCTTATAGCTGTCAACCCTCCCATTTTTCCCGGGATTCTCCTGAATTTCAACCTTCTTCACGCCCTGTTCACGGTTCACGGAATTGGCATGTTTTTGAAAAAAATAATGATTTTAATTTTTTTTATATATAAATTTTTTTTTAAACTCATAAGATATATGTGATCAAGTCCAGCGTTTGTGCCGACATGTCTCCATTTTCATTTTCCAGATTTTTCCAGGTTGTGAAAGTACAGAATGTAAGCTTTCAAATGATGTGTCATACTTTGAAATCTGAGAATGTTTTGAATATCATGTATTCATTTAAATCTTGTAACTCACTAGTCTGTTGTCTAGAACGCTCAAGGGGAGGAAATGCCTCTGATTTTCACACTTCAGCTAGTTTGGGGGGGGGGCGTGGACAACTACCCTCACCTGAATGCGTCCATTGTTAACGTTAATGACTCTCTCTGTGTGAATGCCTTTACCTGGCTCAGTTAATCTGAATCCCAACGCGCAGCTCTATTCAGATGCAAAAATGCCCCCCCCCCCCCCCCCCACCTCTCCTCTGTGGAGAGTACAAACTGTTTCAAAACAGTTTTAAACACAGAATTCTTACAATTAGTTATTATATCTGTTCGCTGTTATACTAAATATGTTCTTCATGGTCTAAGTGGTTGCCTAGTGGAGATTTAGGATTCACTGACTGTTCACTGTAAGAAAAAAAGCTGCAAGAAAACTAAATGTCTGGCATCAATGGTTTCCAAATACTGTCAAATTACAGTAAAATCAAATACATTTACAGATTACAACCTTTATTTAATGGTTAATATTTTGATACAAGGTAATTTACTGTATTTTTATAGCATTTACACTTAAAGTAGGAAAACAAAAGTAATCTGTAAAATAATACAGTGAATTTCCTTAAAGGGGCTATGCACTGCTATTCCTAGCACTATTTGGGCAACTTTACACAATTCCTGTTAGTCTATTGAAGACATTTGTAAAAAAAAATTCAAAAAAATTCATTGTTTTATATTTCTAATCAAGTACTCGAAACCATCATTTTTCAGCCTCGAGAAATCAGGCTGTTATGGCCTGGCTCCGCCCATAAGCACTTTGAGTGACAGTCAGACCACAGTCTGCACTGGTAGAGGGAGGGAGGGAGGGGGGGGATGAGAGAGAGAGTTCAGTTCAGTTCAGAGTTTTTATTTGCCACATGGAATAATACAATCATAGTTTCTTCATTAAAAAATCATAAATAGTCATTCCATGGACAAAAGGAGCAGGAAGAAGAATAAATCTTATAGTTATATAGTTACCTGCCCCTTATTCCTAAACTAACATGTATTTTCTTAATGGTCGGCGTATAACCTTATTTACACAAATAATCATTTATACCATGAGAGAGAGAGAGAGAGAGAGAGAGAGAGAGAGAGAGAGAGAGAGAGAGAGAGAGAGAGAGAGAGAGAGACTCTTTCTATCACTCTCCCGTTCGGAGGTGTGTGTCGCGCGGACCTCCGTGCGGCAGGTCCCCCCCCCCCCCCAAGTGCCCCCTCTCTCTCCCTCCCTCCCTCTCTCTTCCTTTTTTTCTTTCTATCACTCTCCCGTTCGGAGGTGTGTGTCGCGCGGACCTCCGTGCGGCAGGTCCCCCCCCCCCCCAAGTGCCCCCTCTCTCTCCCTCCCTCCCTCTCTCTTCCTTTTTTTCTTTCTATCACTCTCCCGTTCGGAGGTGTGTGTCGCGCGGACCTCCGTGCGGCAGGTCCCCCCCCCCCCCAAGTGCCCCCTCTCTCTCCCTCCCTCCCTCTCTCTTCCTTTTTTTCTTTCTATCACTCTCCCGTTCGGAGGTGTGTGTCGCGCGGACCTCCGTGCGGCAGGTCCCCCCCCCCCCAAGTGCCCCCTCTCTCTCCCTCCCTCCCTCTCTCTTCCTTTCTCTCGGCTCCCTCTCGGCTCTCTCTTCCTCTCGGCCCCGCAGCCCCACTCGCTGTCTAGTCTAGGTAGAATGGGGGCGGGCATTAGCTCCAACCACAGAGCCAATCGCATCACTGTGTCTATCCACAGCGCCCAGTGACGTGCTCAGGGACTTTAAATCAAAATGACCCGATTTACTAGAGGCACAGAGGGGGTGGGCTGAAACGGAGCAATTCGCCAATATGGTATTTAGACCCTAAAACACATTGATACGAACTCCTATTACTATAATACAATGCTAGAGACTGAAAATGACATTTATAATGCATGGGACCTTTAATACAGGTTTTGACCAGCAGCAGATGGCAGCGACGAGGCAGCTCCATTGGAAGGGGGCGGGGCCGGGAGGAAGGGGGCGGGGCCGGGTGGGAGGGGGCGGGGCTAAAATGTGCACGTTTTTTCTCCTGCCAATGTTGACAGCTATTATTGGTAAGTTCCACCTTACATAACAATGTTGCTGGGTCAGAACTTTGGACCCTATCTGACTCAAGTGACTGGCTTGTGCTTTGTTAGCCATATTTCGCCTAAAGGTACATGCCTAAGTAAATGGAAGATTGCTCCACTTCTGCAAGGTCAATTTGCATGTTCTTGGTATCTAGGAACATCTAGGGACCTGGGGGTATGTATTTCCAGTAGGGATGCCCCGATCGATCGGCCACCGATCGTTATCGGCCGATAATCAGTATAAATATGCGATCGGTGATCGGTGATAATGCTTTATTTTCGCCGATCGTCAAAACCGATCTCACTCGCTCGTCTCGCTGAGTTCTGTCTCAGACACCGGGAGCTGTGCGGCATCTGCTCCTCCCTCCAGCCCCTCCCGCGCCCATGTAAACACGGGTCTAGTAGTCTAGTCTAGTGGGACGGGAGGACGGAGTCTCCCTTAGCTAACGTTAGCTACCGTTACAAAATGACCCAGTCAACCATTCACTTCCTGTCCAATACATGATGAGGCATTGTCTAACCGAACGGTATCTAGCCGGCCAGCTACCGATAGCTCCTGACCAGGGGTGCAGTCGTGCACACACACGGTTACACGGCGTGTTATTAGTAGTCACTCAGGGCAGAAGTGTGCGCAATGATAAGTACCCGGCCGTTGTAGAAAGCTACCCGGCCGGTGGCCGGCACTTCTACACCACTTCTCACCTAGACGTTGCATAATAATAGGAACCTACGAGAAGGTGGGGGGCTGCTTGATCTCCATTGTTATGCATAATAATCATCTGTTCTGTGCGCAACTGAGGGAACATGTATGCGCGGGAGCGCGCGTGCACGTGGCGTGTAACCAGTTCCCATATTACGACTGCACCACTGCTCCTGACATCAACAAACGCTCCAGCAAACTCTAGTAGAGACGTGTATGATACCTCAGCTAGCTCGTGTTAGCTGACGCCAGCTCACTGTTCAAAACTAAATGTCCCACTGAACTAAATAGTTCACAGAGGCGCTGTATCAACGTTATATAGCCGGCCAGCAGTAGCCACAGATAGCTCCTGATATCAATGTTTTATAACACTCATTCGATGCGTATTCGAGCTGAGGGCATGTTGTTGAATATGATCAATAGGGTCCAGCTGCACCTCCGGAGAATCCTGGCCGTAGCTGCAGGCTACTCCCACCCATCCCAGTTAGGACAGCCGAATCCCGTCCAATCTTTCGCCGTCGACTAAAGACTCACTTCTTCAACCATTATCTGAAATGATTAAAAAAAAAAAAAAAAAAAAATCTAACCCTGACTAACCTTACTGTCATGCACTTGTCCTAATAAACTAACCTACACTGTAACACGCAACACTTGATGAACATTGTTACTCAGCTGATAGAGTTGTACCCTTCTTGCTGTCTTGTCGTACAGAACTTGTAAGTCGCTTTGGATAAAAGCGTCAGCTAAATGACTAAATGTAAAATGTAAATGTACTCGAGTATAGGTTCTAGCTGCAGCTCCGGAGAATCCTGGCCGTAGCTGGAGGCTACTAGAGTACACACAGACAGTGGAGCTTGTTGCGTGGTGGCGATGTCTCGCAGATAATACAAGTACAAGTCTAATTATATAATATATATATTTTATAAAAAAAAATTAAAAATTATATAAAAGTATTTTAAATTTTTTTTTAATCAAAAACTCGGTATCGGATCGGTATCGGCCGATATGGCTCACGATGATCGGTGATCGGTATCGGTGGCAAAAAACGTGATCGGGGCATCCCTAATTTCCAGTGTCAGAAATATTGTGTCTGTTACTAGGCTTGATAAAATTGTGATGAAACAAAGGAGAATATAAATTATGATTTATGATTTTTGCATCTTTGATCAAAAATGTATACGGGTAGGAGAAAATGCTCACTGAGCTCATTCACCGCCTTATTGAGATCATGTGTACAAAAAATCTAAGCAAATGAACCGCGGGAAGATGATTAAACAGAAGGATTTGTAGATACAGTCATTAATGATAATCGATTTTAATTATAAATTCATATTTGACCTTGAACTTGACCTTGACCTTATTATGGCCAAATCATACATCTATGGATAGGGGAAATGCTCCTCTTTCCAATGGCAGGGTTGAATCTGGATTTAGTAATTTCCTTGCAGTTTTTCCGATAATTAGCATTTTCCGATAAATTTGTATTTCCGATAAATCGTATAAAACATCGGTAAAAATGAAAATATACACTTTGACTACTGTTTTTGATAAGGTTATGGTCTTTACTCTTGGCTACAAATATATATATTTTTTAAACATTGACCTCTTAACATCCAAGGGCCCACATGTGGATGATTCTTTGCCGACCTCTAGTGGCTCGGGTGTGCATTTATTTTAATACAATATATAGATCGAATTAAAGCCCTATTTGTTGCCTGTCGATTGCCCTTTCAGGTGACAAACTCGAGTTACATGCCGATATGTGAGGCGTGGCCCAAAGTACGCAAAAGTACACATTACCACCCCCGACTCCCGGGGCTCTAGCTCCGTCAATCATTTGGCGATTCCGAAAATGTTTGCACAGGGTTGTAGCCAATGAGTGTGGCTTTCCAAGGATACCCAATGATATGATAATTGGGGATCTAATACGGTCTCTATTGATCAATTTATGATAAAGAAAAGAAAAGTCCCCTATAGGGGGACTGTAGCTAAGGGGCTACACAACCCGGACTGTATTAAAGATTGTTTAGATTAAACCACTACTAAAGAATATTAATAGCCAGACAGTATAGTTAGACAAAATGGCGGACACTCAATTGACGGCGCAGGGACAAGGATACCAAGTTTACAGTATTTTAATAGTCATAGCAACATACATATTAATTATCACGGTTCGCCTTTAATAATAGAATGTCAGGGTATCAAAGTCAGTGGTAATGAATAGTTCCTAGGTTACGGATACTCGACCGGAGCTCTGCAGGGAGTGAGAAGAAACGAGGCGATACTGGGAAAAGCAAATGGTAGCTGGAGACGATGGTTTCCCTCTGGAGCTCCAAGCTCCGGAGGAACTGTAGACCGGTCGGAAAATCCTGTCGTCGCTGGAAGGAAAGGGGTCTCGTACGGAACCGGTCCTTGTAATCCTAGCGCCCGATGGCAGGGTTAATAGCTATTAATCCAAAAGCCCGTTGGCATAGATGGTAGCTAGCTAGCTTCGTTTGTACTGGAAGCTAACCCGCAGACGGTCTCCAATGAGTAGTTATCCAAACGCCGCTGGGTTTAACTATACGTTTCTCCACGTTACTTCGCTTACACAAGTCACTATACTGCGCAAATAATGGCTCTACAATATTATAGTCGTATCTAAGTAGCCATTAGCTCACTGTAACGATACACTGCTTGTAGGTCTGTGTACAACTGTACCGGACGTATCACGCTCTCGCTCTGTTATGTTACTGCCGCTGATGCGGCTGCTTGCACCGTCTACAATATATACTCAGACTGATCCTATGGGGCTCAGCCGATTTACCTGTACCGAATCAATGCGCCTGCTCTGGGCTTGTCCGAACTTGTCTGAACATGTCTAGAACCATGTCTGGGGGGCTCGTCTCTGGCGCCTCCAATATCAAGGGTGGGACCCAATGAGGCGAGCGAAGAATACTATTATGCAAACAGATGGCGTTGGAGATATATCTTATATATATAAACAATATACAAGTTATACAAAATAATAAACGCAGACTTTCAGTGTTAATCTGGACCTTCAGAACAGCCGCCCCCTAATTAGTCCGAACCTAATTAGTAAAATAAATGGGGGGCACAGATTAATATTAAGGGTCAAGTCAACTTCTCCATAATGTGCTATGGGGAGTTGGAAATAATCTATAAGGTCAGTGGGTTATCGTCGTCGTCAGGGGGGTCAGGGAACGCAGGCAGCTCTATCAACTTGGCTACTGGTCTGGTGTAGGTCCACCCTTGGACGATGACTTCTGCCGCTCTGACCTTCCCATCGGAAACGTTAATCACTTTGCTCACACGGCCGGCCGGCCACGTAGCTCGGGGTAGTGACTGGTCTATTATCATCACGACAGTACCCACTGTCAGGTTGTCCCTGTCTTTAACCCACTTCTGACGGGCTTGAAGGGATGGTAGATAGTGTAGGAGGAAGCGGGCCCAAAACTGGTCGGCCAGTACTTGGCTGTGTCTCCACATCCTCCGGCCGTTCATCTCGTTCTGTCTGTACACCGTCTGAGGAAGGGCAGGGTCCAGCCGCCCCATCAAGAGGTAGTTTGGGGTGATGGGGTCGATGTCAGCTATGTCGCTTGAAACGTAGCCGAGGGGCTTAGAGTTCAGAACTCCCTCAATCTCTGTGAGGACCGTAGCCAGGACTTCATCGCCCACAGTCTGGGCCCCAAGTACGGTGTACATAGCAGTCTTTATGGATCGGACCTCTCTCTCCCACGTTCCCCCGAAATGGGGGGCGTTCGGGGGGTTGAACTGGAAGGTGACCTGAGCAGGAGCGAGGCGGATCTTGAGTTCTTCAACCATAGTCAGGAAGCTCTCTCTTAGTTCCGTGTCTCCTCCTCGGAAATTTGTCCCTTGGTCGGACAATAGCACTGATGGGGTCGCTCTCCTCGCTTGGAACCTCCGGAATGACATGAGGAACGAGTCTGTACTCATGGTCTGGAGGAGCTCAATGTGAACAGCTCGGGTGGTCATGCACTTGTACACGATGCCCCACCTCTTCTCTGTTCCTCTTCCTTTCTTGACGTTGAATGGGCCGAAGCAGTCCACGCCCGTGGAGTGGAAGGCCCGCTCGCCGAGTCGGAGGCGGCAGGGAGGCAGGTCGGCCATCTTCGGAATACTAGGCTGTGCCCTCCACTTGCGACAGGTCGGGCAAGTCCGTTGGAATCGACGTACAGCTTCTCTCCCTTGGAGTATCCAGAAGCGCCGTCGGATCTCCGCAAAGACTCGCTCGGCCCCCGCGTGGTGCACCGCCTTGTCGTACTTCTGGATGATCAGATCTGTTATCTTGTGTCGGCTGTTTAGGACGATGGGATGCTTAACATCTTCGGCCAAGTCCGGGGCCCGTCTCAATCGACCACCCACCCTGATGAGGTGCTGGGCGTCGAGCTCTGGGGCTAAGGTGAGGAGTCGACTGTCTGAGGGGACTGGCTTTTCCCCCCTCAGGCAATCTATTTCTTCTGGGAAGGAGTCTCTTTGTGCTCTCTTTAGTAGAAGAAGTGCTGCTTCCTCATAGTCCGATGCGTTGAGGTCTGTGGTGGGGGGAAGTTCCGGGTGGTGCCATAGGAATGTCCTTTTCTGAGCACTCTCAAGGGTTAGACAGTCGTCTAGGTCCGGGTCCGTTGGAGCCGGGGCTTGACTCAGCCCGCAGAACATAGACTTCTTTATTTCTGACTCATCTTGGTTCGCCTCCCGTGGTGTGGGGATAGGCCACTTCTCCTCCGGGAGCTTGAGGAACTCTGGACCATCACTGTAGGGGTTAGGACGTGTGAGGTCGTCTAGGGACATCCCCCGTGTGATGACATCCGCCGGGTTCTGCTTGGTGTCAACATATCTCCAACATGCCGCTCCTACCAGGTCTTGGATTTTGGTTACTCGGACTCCGACGAAAACTTTGTACCGACAGGAGGCGGACTGGATCCAGGTGAGCACGGTCATGGAGTCTGACCATAGGATGATCTCACGCACCGGTATGGTGAGTTCACTTTGTACCATTTTTGCGAGTTGCGCGCCTACCAGAGCTGCGCAGAGCTCTAGTCGCGGGATCGACTGCTGCTTACGGGGAGCTATCCTCGAGCGGGCCAGGACAAAGGCTACGTGGACTTCTCCTCCCTCTTCTCGGGCTCTCAGGTAGGCCACTGATCCGTACGCCACTTCAGAGGCGTCGCTGAAGACGTGCAGGTCTATCTGACACGTCTCCAGCCGCACTGTAGGGGGGAAGTAACTCCGCTGGATGGTCACCTCGCGGAGTAAGACAAGTTCATCCTCCCATTCTCTCCATGTGGTAGCCAGGTGCTCGGGTATGGGGTCGTCCCAGCCCTGCTCCTTGTCCCACAGTTCTCTCACCAGCATCTTCGCCCCGAGTGGTGTAGGGGAGGATACATCCCATTGGGTCGTACTGGCTGGCGAGTGTTCGGTACACACTCCGCCGAGTGGTCAGTCTAGTCGTGGATGTCTCCTGATCCGTCCTCAGGGGTGTGTGTCTGTAGTGAAGCGAGTCCGTCTTGAAACGCCAGACGAGGCCCAGGGTCATCTCTTGCGCTTCGCCTGGGGTGTGCGCCATCCAGGTCTCGCTGCTCGCGGCCTTGGTCTCTGGGGGGAGGCGTCGGAGAACTTGAGGGTCGCTGCTGGCCCATTGTCGGAGGTCGAATCCACCTTTGGCTAATGAAGCTCGTAGCTTCAGTAGGATGCTCTCTGCCTCTTCTGGCGTGGATACGCTCTGTAGGCAGTTGTCCACGTAGAAACTTCTTTCCACGCTGTGTCGGACATCATCGTCGGCTCCGGGGGCTTCGGCCACGTGCTTCTGTAACGCGAACGTGGCGCAGCACGGGCTGCAGGTGGTGCCGAATGGGAGTACCTCCCATTGGTATATCGAGGGTTGTTCGTCGTCGAGCCTCTCTCTCCACAGAAACCTCAGTAGAGGCTTGTCTTCCTCCATCAGTCGGACTTGTAGGAACATTCCCTTGATGTCGCCGCTGATGGCCACTTTGTCCTGACGAAAGCGTATCAGTACGCCGAGGAGGGAGGGTCCGAGTGTCGGGCCCGGCAGGAGTAGGTTATTCAGATTCTGCTGTCCAATCTGATAACTGCAATTGAACACGATGCGGTTCTTTCCGTTGTGGGTGACCTTGTGGTGGGGCACGTACCATGACTCTGTCGTCCTTTCTGCCTCGTGGTCATCGATTTTCTTTATATGGCCGGCCGTGATCAGCTTCTCGATCTCTGTGCGATATATCGTTGCTTGGGGGGGGTCTTTGGCGAGGCGCCGCTCAGTGCTCTGTAGGTAGTGGTGTGTCGCTCCCTTCGGCACGTGCAGAGTAAGCATCCCTTCCCGCCTCAAGAGTGGGGTCGCGTATCTTAGCACTCCGTCGACCTCGACCCTCGTCGTCTTCTGCTCGAGTAGAGCTATGGCATACTTGTCCTCTTTGGACCGAACCATCTTGCGTTCGTTCTTGAATGGCAGTGAGTCTAGTGTCCATAGCCTCTCAACGTGCTGTAAGAGGGTATTGTCTGGGTCGCTCACCTTGGTGTAAAGGCAGCGTGTGGACGTTGGTCTGTTGGAAGGCCCGGAGAGAGGCCCCTGGAGCGTCCATCCCAGTCGGGTCTTAACCGCGGCTGGGCATCCTCTGGGTCCGATGTGGACCGCATCAGTTGGGACAATAAGGTCCGCGTGGTCGGAGCCTATGAGTAGGGTCGGTGTAGCGCCGTTGATGAGCGGTATGGGCAGTCGGCGTAGGTGTTCGTACTTCTCCCTCAGCTGTGGGATGGGGTAATCGTAGCGTGACAAACCTATGTCGTAGCTTGTGAACGCCTTGTTGATGCTGTACCGCTTCTTGGGCTGATCGATCGCTGCAATGGTGAACGAGACGTTTTCACCTTTGATTGTCTTTAAGTCTCGACGAATGGTACGGATGGTCATGGTCTCCTCTGGACCCCGCAAGTCCAACTGGGTCACGGCGGAGGCGAGGAGGAGGGTCTTCTCCGACCCGTCGTCGAGGACGGCGTAGGTGTCGAGTACCTTGTCCCCGTGACTGACGAGTACTCGTACCACCTTGATGAGCACCCTGGAGCTCCCACTCTTCGCGGGGTCGATGTAGAGTACTTCTGCTCTCAAGCTGCTTTGTGGGGCGGGTTTTCGCTTGTTGCTCTCGTGCAGTGCTTCGAGGTGAGCGCCGTCACACTTGCCACACTTCTTCTTAAGGCGGCATTCTGCTGCCATGTGGCCGCGCGCACAGGGGAAGCAGCGGCGGTTAGCTTTAATCCACTGACTTACGTCGTCGGCGGTCAGTTTCTTGAATGCGTCGCACTGTGACAGCCAGTGTTCGTTGTCGCAGTATTGACATGCAATCTTCCATTTTCCCTTGGCGGGGGGGTTGTGACTCTTCTGTCGTGACACCGACTCGGCCTGGTGCATCACGGTGATGGGCCTGCTTTGGTCTTTAAACCTTCTCGGTCCCTCTTTAATGTTCGAGCCACCCCATGCGAAGGTGTCAATTCTTAGGCTGCTAACCTCCCTGGCTAGGAAGTCAGCAAGGTCCAGGAGTGATTGTTCTGGGCCATTGGGGTCACGGTGGTTTCTTTGCCGCCGAAAACGTTCTTGGCGGAATGGGGGGAGCTTCTCTAATATACGCTCCACGTTGGAGTTGGCGTACAACTCGTACATCCCCTTCTCTCGTTGGGACCCGAGCATCCATACCAGGGATTGTACTTTGACGGATAGGTCGTCCAGGGCTCGGTTGTCTTTAGCTTGGGGGAGACGTTCAATCTCACGTATCTCCTGAATGACATAGTCCCATGTACGTCCGTAGCGTGCGTCAAGGACAACCAGGGCATCAGAATAGGGAGTTTGTGAATTGGAGTATGCCAGCGCTATGTTGTGCACTCTAGTTACCTTGATGTGCTTAAGGAGGATGGCATACTTGTATGACTCGTCCTGTACTCCGGACATAATTGTCTCTAGGCACATACGCAGCTCGGTATACTGCGCTCGGTCTTCTCTTGTGAAGTCTGGGAATGTGGGTGTTCCAATGTAGGATGCCATGGATGGCTGTGACACTGACGCACGTGGGGGGAGAGGCCTCCTTGGCGAGTCTCCCCGTACGTGGGGTCGTTGGTTCGTGCTAGGCGGGAACCAGAGGCTGGGCCCCCATGCATTATTCCTCGGTGCTGTCTGTTGCTCGAACTCCCCACTGGGACGGGTTGGGGGTTCATAACGCAGCGTGTCGGGGCTGAGACCGGGGCTGCACTGTTCCTCCTGGTCTGAGATGGGGTCGTGCGGGTGGGCTTTCTGTCCTCCCTCGTCCTCCGTCAGGCTTTGTAGTCGCTCGGCTAGCTGCTCTGCGACGTAAGCAGGTTCTTCCCTTAGGCGGGGTCCCGTGTAGCTTTGTCGGGGAGGGGAAGGTGCCCTCGACCCGTGTCGTGATGATCTCCGGGAGCTCCGGGTGGAAGAGTGGGGAGTCACCCTCTGGAGTGCTTGCTCCATCATTTGTGCTTGTAGACGGTCTCGCTCCGCCTCGCGCTGCGCATTGGCGCGGTCTCGCTCTGCCTCGCGCTGTGCATTGGCTGCGTCGCGCTGTGCATCGCGCTGCACATTGGCTGCGTCACGCTGTGCATTGGCGCGGTCTCGCTCCATGTTTTCTTCAGCCTGGAGGCGCCTCTCTTCCAGTCTGATGGTCATCGTGGCGTCAGCCTGGAGGCGACTCTCTTCCAGTCTGAGATGTTCGCGTTCACTCTCTCGTTGCGCCTGGAGGCGTCTCTCTTCCACTCTGGAATGTTCACGCTCACTCTCTTGTTGCGCCTGGAGGCGGTCTCTTTCCGCTGAAGCGGTTATCGTGGCGATCAGGACTTGCGCTAGCCTCTGGTCGGCCTGGCTTGGGGATGACGCTGATGATGGTGATTTGGAGTTGGCAGGGCTTGGCGGTGACCTGGTCTCCTTACGCGCTCCGAGGTCCATCTCGGGGGCGCTGTACTTTGTCTTCTCCCGCGCTCCGAGGTCCATCTCGGGGGCGTGGTGCTCTTCGCTCTGGTGCGCTCCGAGGTCCATCTCGGGGGCGCATTCTTTACCTTCTTGCGCTCCGAGGTCCATCTCGGGGGCGCGTTCTTTACCTCCTTGCGCGCCGAGGTCCATCTCGGGGGCGCGGTGTTCTATGGGCATAGTCAAGTCATGTCCCGCTTGTCCCCCCCCCGTGAGCTAAGTCAGTTTCACTTAAACTAGCTTGGGTCTCTACCGGTGGGGTTGACAGGTCGATAAGGTTGGGCATACTTGAGCTACTAATGTTATCCTTGCTTAACGTCCTCGTAGATAAGCTAGGAGGTAAATCTACAGCGTAGTTCTCCAAGTGGGGAGGGGGCTGACGCTGGCGCCTAGGGCGCTCTAATGGGGGAGAGCCGATTGGAGAGTGTCCGCCGGTGGCCATATTATTACTAATATGATTATTATTACTGATACCCTCCGGCTCGAAGGACCAATTGTAGCTAAGGGGCTACACAACCCGGACTGTATTAAAGATTGTTTAGATTAAACCACTACTAAAGAATATTAATAGCCAGCCAGTATAGTTAGACAAAATGGCGGACACTCAATTGACGGCGCAGGGACAAGGATACCAAGTTTACAGTATTTTAATAGTCATAGCAACATACATATTAATTATCACGGTTCGCCTTTAATAATAGAATGTCAGGGTATCAAAGTCAGCGGTAATGAATAGTTCCTAGGTTACGGATACTCGACCGGAGCTCTGCAGGGAGTGAGAAGAAACGAGGCGATACTGGGAAAAGCAAATTGTAGCTGGAGACGATGGTTTCCCTCTGGAGCTCCAAGCTCCGGAGGAACTGTAGACCGGTCGGAAAATCCTGTCGTCGCTGGAAGGAAAGGGGTCTCGTACGGAACCGGTCCTTGTAATCCTAGCGCCCGATGGCAGGGTTAATAGCTATTAATCCAAAAGCCCGTTGGCATAGATGGTAGCTAGCTAGCTTCGTTTGTACTGGAAGCTAACCCGCAGACGGTCTCCAATGAGTAGTTATCCAAACGCCGCTGGGTTTAACTATACGTTTCTCCACGTTACTTCGCTTACACAAGTCACTATACTGCGCCAATAATGGCTCTACAATATTATAGTCGCATCTAAGTAGCCATTAGCTCACTGTAACGATACACTGCTTGTAGGTCTGTGTACAACTGTACCGGACGTATCACGCTCTCGCTCTGCTACTTCTCCTGTTATGTTACTGCCGCTGAAGCGGCTGCTTGCACCGTCTACAATATATACTCAGACTGATCCTATGGGGCTCAGCCGATTTACCTGTACCGAATCAATGCGCCTGCTCTGGTCTTGTCCGAACTTGTCTGAACATGTCTAGAACCATGTCTGGGGGGCTCGTCTCTGGCGCCTCCAATATCAAGGGTGGGACCCAATGAGGCGAGCGAAGAATACTATTATGCAAACAGATGGCGTTGGAGATATATCTTATATATATAAACAATATACAAGTTATACAAAATAATAAACGCAGACTTTCAGTGTTAATCTGGACCTTCAGAACAGGGACCTTAAGGCTTAACAGGTTAAGGTTCCTCCAGCTTGTTCTGAGCTTGTTCTGAGCTTGTTCTGAGCTTGGAAGGTCTGTCATTTCCTTTAATGCACCTGACACCTGACCTGGAACATCTTTCATCACACTTTAACGATACTCTTCCAATCACAGTTCAACCACTGTATAGCCATTAGTAACTATTTTAGCTTTTTATCAAACATTTTTATCTTGTGTTTTAGGTGATTTCCCCTGTTTTTATTGTGTCTTGTTTATTTTAACCGTTTACTCTACATCATTGTAAATGAGAGGCCACCTCAGTCGTTCAGAGTTTTAAATTAAAGTTTGATGATGATGGTCTGTTTTGTTTATAGAGATTACTGAGAGGCTAACAGGTCCCTGTGTAGCCGGTTCAACGCTGAACCTGCCACTACTTCAACCATGCCTTGAGTGGGAGTCGAACCCCGGGCGTCCGCACCGGGGCCAGCAACACAAACCGCTGCGCCAAGAAAGGAATTCCTCCCTAAGGGCTCAGTTTGGATGCCTCTGGGGAGTGAGTTTTACTTCCATGTACCGTAGTCACACTATCGCGGTACATATTCGTTACATTCACCCCCCCTAAACTCACACCACCCAAGGCATCCGGGTCTACAGCACCACTGTAGCCGGTTCAACGCTGAACCTGCCACTACTTCGACCATGCCTTGAGTGGGAGTCGAACCCCGGGCGTCCGCACTGGGGCCAGCAACACAAACCGCTGCGCCAAGAAAGGAATTCCTCCCTAAGCGCTCAATTTGGATGAAATAGGCATTGGTATCTGTTTATCTTTATCTTTAAGGCACAATTATGCTAGAATGGAATTATGGACCTTATCTGACCCACTCAAATGTTTGTTTGTTTGACAAGTCTGAACTTGTTACGTCTGCCTTTTGTTTTGATGCACCAGCTTCCTAGAATGATCTTCAACTCACACTAACTAACATTCTAAAACATTATCACAAACCTAATTCGTTCTAATTTTAATTTGATCTTTGTTGTTTTCTCTTTTTACTTGAGTCTTTGATAGTGTCCTGAAAATATAAAGTACAGAAAAGATCTGTCTATGTGGGTCTGTGTGTCAGTGAGGGTGTGTGTCTCTGTTCGGGGGTGTGAACAGGGGCCCCTCTTAGGTGCTAAAACACTGCATGGGGGCGTGAAGATTAGGGCACATGCAAACTCAACTATAGTCACATTTACAGTCATCATTCAAATACAAATGGTTTATATCTTTGTAACATGAAAGTTAGTGTACAACATTTTACTCATAGCATATTTTTTGTTCACACAATGGAAGGGGTCACATGAACACAATTTAAAACAGGTACTAGAATTAACGGATCAGATCCCAAATCCACTGTAACCTCAAGCCTACTCACAAAGGCTATGGTTAATAAAACGTTCTATTATTCTAACCTATATGGGCACTTGTACAATGGACATTCAATTCCATCCATTTAATTCACACAACATATATATCTGAGTTAAGGGGCTAGGGGTTAATGTTTATGAATGTAGCATAAAATCATTAGAATTGTTAACGTGTAGCAATAAAACACAAAGTAGGTTCATGAGAACATGCAGATTATTTATTAATTTCAGATTATTTGATTTGTTCCAAGACCAGATGACATTTGAAGGAAATTCAAGATATTATGTGAGATGTTTTTAAAAGGGGGAAGGAACTCATTTACTAGATTGAGTCAGACCGGGGTCTGAATGTGTCCAGGGCTAGGGGTGTCTGTCTGCTGACAGTTTGGGACACGGTGCTTACAGAGAAGCTGTAGTTATTATTTCTTATTTCGTAAAACTAATACAATGTTGACTGGAAAATGAGTCTTTGACAAGGTTAAGAGGTTACATGCCATAGAAAGACTCTAGTCTTGTTTACATCAGAGTCCCCCATTTTCAATTAATCAGGGCATACATGACATACTGATAGACATGAATGTTACATCCAGACATTTAGGACATACCAGATTACAAATACAGCACTGTTTGTGATAACTTGTAAGGGTCTGTCTGTCCAAGCTGTTCTAACTGTTTCAATAGGGTATTTCATCCATCTTTAATTAAGACTTATTTTTGGATATAGATCACCTCAAGGCCTGAATGTCCATACACTGTATCAATGCTAAGCCTACATTTTTAGGTCAAATACCCTTTTTAGCATGGTTCAGACCTCACCAACACATCTACCCCAGTGTATTACAAAATCTTTGTATCTAATGTAGACAATATACAATTATATAATTGTCACCTGAAAACATAATGCAGAAACTATGGTAAATGTACTTTGGTGCATGTAAAAACTTCATACAACTTCATACAGAATACTTTTATACAAAATGCTTCTATCTGCTACGCTTTCTGTTATTTTATGAAATAAAATAGTATACCATGTAAAATAGAAGTAAAAATAGAGGTCACAGTGTTCAGTATAGACATATGTACAATGTTCGATGCAGAATAGAAGTAACAGAGTTACCATACAATATACTATGCAATGTACTAATATACAATACTATATAGTGCAAAGCAGAAATGGGGTGAGGTACAATTTAGGTACAATTTACAGTAAGGTCTACAAAGGTATGGGGTGCATTGCAAATCCAATACCAATAAATATAAAGTGTCTTTAGGTGTTCTAAAATGTGGAGAATGGGTGCTGCAATGTGTTGCTTGTTTAAAGTGAATGTATGCGTATGGATGTGTGTGTTGTGAGTGCATTTGATGTTTGTTGTATAGTGTTATTGCTTGTTACGTGATAACACATAATCCTATTGAATTCTGAATTCTTTGTTTATAGGCTGAGGGTCAATGATACACTTGAAATAGACATCTAAAATCATGAAACAGGTCGATTTTTAGTAGATTGAATCATTAGACAGAAGGATACTGTTAATTTGTCAAGGGGTTGGCATATATCACCCCCATGACACATCCCTATTTTGTAAGACAAGCAGTTTGAGGTTGTAATTACAGTGATTAGACTCGTTTTCCTGTTTTCATTTTTATCAATCTACTTTTTGTGTATTTTTAGGTGTTTGGTTATGTTTTATCTGTCATTTGGACCAGATCTAGCTCGGGGGAAAAAGAGTCCATGAGCTCAATTGAATACCTGGTAAAAAAGTATACCAATTGTCATGCAAGAATGCAACTATATTATGGTACACACAAGTAAAACAGACTATTTGCAAACAGCATTGTTCTAAACAGTGTATTACAAATACAGTGTATTTGTATTTATATTTTAGCTAAATGTAAAAAAACATGAGAACATAATCCTAGTGAATTCTGAATTTGTTGTTTAAGGTTTGAGTGTCGTGGATACACATAAAATATAAGCATATCAAATCATGAAAATGGTCGATACACTTAAAATAGACATATCAACCTAGTTTTTAGCTGTTTACACATGAGGTAAAAAACAATACAAATGTATTTTTTAGAAGTTTAGTAATATCAAGCCCCAAATGTATTTTCTTTAACCTGTTCTAAGTTAAACAAATAGCACATTTCTGAATTACTTTGCAATGTCTATTTTTTTTTTAGTCCCCCAGAGTTTTATGCTCTCAATATTATGGATCTGCATTAAATCCTACAGTTACACACAGCATGAAATATTCAATCAACACAAAGATGATGGTTCTAAGGTAAATAAAATGTAATTCAGTCAACATAGTTAGTGTATAGTATGGCTAACATGTATGAAAGTTGTTGATACAATATTATAATTCATAATAATTTTGCAGAAAAAAGCTAAATACAGAGTATTACCGGCGAGGTTGTTTGATCTTTGTCCCGATGATTGAAGGAAATTCATTTTAAGAACCATTTAGTATGAAACATCTTAAAGCAAAGATGTATTTTATACATTATAACCATGAAAATAATGCAATGTTAGGTTTTACCGTGATTATAGTGTTCACAGATAGGAATGTATCCAGGAGGGGGTCCTTTATACATTAGTAACCCTGGACAGACTTGTGAAGTCAGAGATAGGAATGTATTATTCACATTCAATTATCCAAATGTACTCTGTTTGATTCATTGTATAGTGAATCCAGGGGTATAGTGGACCGATTATATTTTGTATGAAGCACCTTAAAACAATGAGGCATTTCATTTATAATATCAAAACATGTCTTATGTTCTATAAGATGTTCTTATATATCTACAAGTCTTATAGAATGATGTAAAAAGAGTTCTACTAATATATTTCACTTAAAAAACTTGTACAGAAAGATAAATATCCGACCCCCGGAGCCCTGTCGGAGTGTATACAGGTTCTGTACAGTATACCACATGCAAATCCCATATGGTCTAGCGGTAAGGATGCCCTGGTTTCAACAGGGAGGCGCGGGTTCGACTCCTGCTATGGGAAGTACACCTTTTTCTATACATAGCAAATGTGTTGGTATGTTTTATTGTAACTGTTGGACTGTTTGGTTGTTTTAGTGCAAGACGGTCAGCAACATTTAAGAAGGGTCTGAGATGCATTTAAGTCCTATTGATAGGTTTTTACATACCTTTGCAAGGATATGTATGACTGTGCCGCATTCATTTATTTTAAATTTGGTGGACTTTATGGTATTTATAGCTTATTCATGATTTAATGTGATACTTCTTATTGAATTGTTTAAAGAAGATGTGTATGACCCAAGGGGGCATTAATGTATTGTAGGACCTTACAAATATGATTTGATCCTAACAAATGGTATTGTTTACATAACAGTGTTGACATTTCGAAGTCTTAAAGGGATCACATTCACATAGCTGAACTTAAAAAAGTTAGAGAAAAGGTAGAAAGAAGCGCAGTTGTGTATATTATAAAACAATTTATTAAAGAATATTGCAGATCATGCTGTAACCTTTTTTATCAATAATATAAGCGTGCATAACATCAATAATGTGATTAATATCTAAAGTTTCTAAACACTTATGATTTTTCAGCTTAAAAGCCGTAACATCCACTATTACGGTGTATAAACATAACAGGTGTGCTCTGTTAAAATGACCATTCATATGATCTAAAATAGTAACTAAGCCGTTTTCAGATAGAAGACTTTCATCCTCTGAGAGTGTCTCTATCATATATTGCCAATTATTTAGCAAGCCTTTCTCTCTCACCAGCTTCAACATATTTTCAAAAAGCCTTAAGCGCAGGCTATTGACATTCCCGGTTACAGTGTACAAGTGGGCATCGTTGACTTTATTAGCTATAGCATGTTTTAAAAGCAATGCAAGATCATAGTTTATAGAGCTCATAATACAGCTGGTAGTCCTGCTGAAGAAATTACCCATTTCCTATGCTACGATCCTAATACTTTAAACAACAGCTGATACTTCAAAGTTTCTGTCAAAGACTGCGACTGTCAAAAAGATTGTCTAGGTGGATGTATTTCTGTATGGGGGTGGGGGCAAAGCTGTGACGGGTCTATATGACGCTATAGATGTGTAGGATAAAAACCTATATATTTAGAGAGTTCCCGAGAGTTCCCGTGTAACGGCCAAAATGGATTAATGTGCAGTGGATTTATGTGACCAGGGGGTGGCGCTTCTTTTATTTAAGCGTCAGGTAAACCTGTAGGAGGAGGAGTTTTGACCCGGAAAAGGGCAATGGTTTTTGACCGCACGCACGCACGACGCATGTCTCAGGTCGAAATGTTTGTAGGCAATTAGTTATTGTATTCATTATTATTTAATCAGTTTAAGGAACAAAAGCAAGGATATTCTGTTTGCACGGTGAAGCAAATAAATATCATTTTCCAAGTAAGCTGCCTGCATTGTGTCATTGGGACAAGGACTGTTTGGTATGAGACCAGGAATATAACGGCGCGTCAGCCAGTCTAACTACGGGATCAAGATTTCTCAGTAGCTCCGTATAAGATGGGAGCTCCTTTAATATACATACATACATACTTATTGTGGTTACAAGTTATCACTCTTTTTTTTTCAAACAACATCAACCTATTATTCACTTGCATACAAGTATTATTCTCAAAACATACAAGTAATCCTAACCAGCCAATGGCATGGTGAAAAATATACACCATCAATGCGTTTACCTGCTATTAACCTCAGGGCCATCACGGTCAAGCCAAAGCAGACCTCCTCTAAAGAAGTCCAACAAATAAAATTAGCTTTCCTAAATGTCAGATCACTGAATAATAAAACGTTCTTAGTAAATGATCTGATTAAAGAAAATAACTTAGATTGCATCTGCCTAGTTGAGACATGGCTAAATAATGACACAGCTACATCAATAATGATAGAAGCTTGTCCACCAGACTATAACTTTTTTCAAATACCCAGAAAAAATAAAAGGGGCGGAGGAGTTGCAGCAATCTTCTCCTCAAAACTCTTGTTTAGAATCACAGAACTAGGCGAGTTCATGTCAATGGAATATCTTGCCAATGAACTAAAAACAGAATCAACTATTATTGTCACAATATACCGCCCGCCTAGACACTCACCAGTATTTATACAGGAGCTCTCTGAACTGATCTCACTATGTGTTACCGGATATGATAAGGTGATCCTAAATGGAGACCTGAACATCCATTTTAATAAGAAAACAGACTCCAAAACTATGGAACAAAAAAATCTACTGGATAGCTTTGACCTAATACAGCATATAACAAATGCAACTCACCGGCTTGGGAATACACTAGACTTAGTTATAACAACAACTGGGCTAAGCATAACAAATATCTCAATAACTGAATTACCTCTCTCCGACCATCACTGTATATTTTTTGATACTCAAATAACCCTTACTAAAACAAAAAAAGAAATCATAGTTAAAAAGAGGCTCCTAAACGACAAAGCTGAATCAAAGTTCATTGATCTTATCAGACTACATGAACCTGCACACAATCATGACAGCTCTCTAAATGAAATGGTAGAAAATCTCAATGATGCAATGTCATCTATATTAAATTCTGTCGCCCCATTAAATACGAAAAAAAGAAAACTAGAGCCTCGCCCTGGTTAAACTATAATACGGTCAACGAAGAAAAAAGGAAATGTCGTGCAGCGGAGCGAAAATGGAGAAAAACAAAAAACACCATATGCTGTGATATATACAAAGATGCTTTAACTGCTTATAATAAAACCATCCGCTTAGCAAGGAAAGATTACTTCTCTAAAATCATTACAGAAAATGCTGGAAACTCCAGAATCCTCTTTTCCACTATTAATGTACTACTCAACACTGCCCCTACACCTCCTCAGTCATCAACGGTTAAGTGTGAAGAACTTGCACTATTCTTTAACAACAAAATAACCTTGATCAGGGCCAGCATTACTCATGATGGAAATAAAGTTGATTGCGGCAAACCGTGCAATGTAACCATGAGAAGTTTCACATGCATCACATTAGATGTACTCTGCAAAACTGTCTCAGAATGTAACTCCTCCACCTCAGACATTGACCCTATATCTACAGCTTTCTTCAAACGGGTATTTAATAGTGTTTCATGCCCTGTGCTAGATATCATAAACACTTCCCTTAGGACTGGTATTTTCCCGGATGCCTTTAAAACAGCAGTTGTAAAGCCATTACTAAAAAAACCTAACTTGGATAGTAATGAAATGGCAAATTATCGTCCAATATCCAACCTACCATTCATTAGTAAAGTACTTGAAAAGATAGTTTCAGTTCAAATAAATTCCTTTCTTGAAGAAAACAACATCTTAGAAGAATTTCAGCCAGGATTCAGAAAATATCATAGCACTGAAACTGCCCTCACCAAAATAATCAGTGACCTCAGACTAAACTCTGACGAGAATAAGATCTCCATCCTTATCCTGTTAGATCTCAGTGCAGCATTTGATACAATCGATCACGATATTCTAATCGATCGTCTTGAAAACCATGTCGGTTTCTCAGACCATGTGCTAGGCTGGTTTAAAACATACATCAGAGGGAGGAAATTCTATGTTAAACTAGGAGATCACATGTCTGATATATACGACAACAACTATGGAGTTGCACAAGGGAGTTGCTTAGGTCCTTTACTCTTCTCCCTTTACATGTTACCGCTGGGTGATATCATCAGAGAACATAATGTAGATTTCCATAGCTATGCGGATGATACACAACTGTACATATCTGCTGAACCAAATGATACAGCGATTAGCTCCATTACAGACTGCTTACTGGCAATAAATAAATGGATGAGTAAGAACTTCCTGAAACTAAACGAGAACAAAACTGAAATTCTAATTATCGGCTCCAAAACTAAAAAAGAAACATTAATAAAGAACCTGGGGGGACTAACCCCTTGGATCAAATCTGAGGTCACTAGTCTTGGGGTTGTCATAGATTCAGAACTGAACTTCAATTCTCATATTAGCAAAGTGACGAAAACATCGTTCTTCCATCTCAGAAATATAGCAAAAGTACAACCATTTATTAATCAGAACAATGCTGAGAAGCTAATTCATGCATTCATATCTAGCCGGTTAGACTACTGTAATGCACTTTTCACAGGTCTCCCTAAGAAAACCACAGAGAGGCTTCAGCTAATCCAAAACTCTGCAGCCCGACTGCTAACTAGAACCAAAAGGAGAGAGCACATTAGTCCAGTCTTAGCCGCTTTACACTGGCTTCCTGTAACATTTAGAATAGACTTTAAGGTCCTTCTCCTTACATACAAAGCTCTAAATGGACAGGGACCTAGCTACATCGCCAACACTCTAATAAATTACACACCAGCAAGAACACTGCGATCATCAGCTGCTGGACTACTAGAGGCTCCCAGAAGCAGTCAAAAGAGGATCGGTAATGCAGCCTTTATCAACTATGCCCCAAAACTATGGAACAAACTACCCCAAAACATCAGGGAAGCCAACTCGCTAGACATCTTTAAAAGACAGCTTAAAACCTATCTCTTTGCTCAGGCATTTCACTGATAGATATCTGCTACCACCTAGTGGCAAGAGGAAACATCAGGGATATCCTGACACAACTTGTATTTATTCTTACCCTGCCTACTCTTTTACACTGCCTATCAAATTCATGTGTCGGTTATTGCACTTTTTACTTCTTACTGATGACTATTTTTAAACTGAATCATTTTAAACTATTCTTATTATTTGCTATGCTCGCTCATGCCTGTATTTTTTATGTCCGTCGGTTATTGCACTTTTTAATTACTGAATAGAGAGCCTATTAGGATGCTAGATCCTAATGTGAAACACTATGCTTATGGCAGATCAATCAGCATGGATTGTCTGTAAACTTTAATACATGGCAGTTTGGTTTGTTAGAACAGACTGTAATCTTATGCTTATGGCAGATCAATCAGCATGGATTGTCTGTAAACTTTAATACATGGCAGTTTGGTTTGTTAGAACAGACTGTAATCTTCACTTGCTTATGGCAGATCAATCAGCATGGATTGTCTGTAAACTTTCACTTGCTTATGGCAGATCAATCAGCATGGATTGTCTGTAAACTTTATGCATTGTTGTCACTTGCCATATCTTACTATGCTCGCTCATGCCTGTATTTTTTATGTCCGTTCTATTTTATAATTTTTATTTTATTTTATTTTATTTTTATTTTATTTTACTATTTTTAAACTGAATCATTTTAAACTATTTTTACTATTTGTGTTACTGAAAACTGTAAGCGGAGAGCCTATTGGGATGCTAGATCCTAATGTGAAACACTGTGATTCTACCTGTCTATCTTTTTATGCTCGCTTATGCCTGTATTTTTTACTGTTGTGAAGCACTTTGAACTGCAACCTCTGTATGAAAAGTGCTATACAAATAAAGTTATTATTATTATTATTTGTATTTTCTTTTATTTAGACTTTTGCTTAAACACACTCTTCCATATGAAACTATAAAATATAGACACATTACATTTGTAATTTTCTGAACACAATTATCTAAAGATTGTGACATTGTATTTTACATTTGGCATTTGGAATACACAAAATGTATTTTATTCTTAATTCTGTAACTTAGACCACATACACACACAGACACATACACGCACACCCACACCTTGGGGGCCGTTTTTTTCTGCAGAAAGGAGAAGTCGGAGGGTCATAAATCTGTTTTGACAGGAGCTGAATACACTAGTTTTGAACCATCCCATTAGCCCTCGTTAAACACCCGCCTCCTATGACAGCTAAGGGGGATGTCACTTCAGAGAACCAACAGTTTGACAGAGAGGGAGAGATATTCAGTCTACTGAGTGGAGACACACACAGCATGGGGAGAATTCTTTCTACACACCAACAGCAAACAGACAGAAGATACACTTATTCTCAAGATACACTCACCACTTGTAAGAAATGCACTTTCTGAAGAATAATACATTTGACATTTAGCATTTGGAATATTTTATTCTTAATTCTGTAACTTAAACCACACACATTTATTCTTAAGATATACACACAATCTTAAAACCATGGAATACACTAATACATATTGTGAAATGTTTAATCTGAAAACCTAGGAATACACATATTGTGAAAACCTTGGAATACACAAATACAATCTGAAAAAAAAAACACATTTATTTTTAAGACTTTTGGAATACACAAAATACATATTGTGAAGAAACACTAATACATATTGTGAAGATATTGTATTTTTCTTAAGACTTTTGGAATACAGAAATACATATTGTGAAATGTTTAATCCTTGGAATACACACAATCTAAAAAAAACGTTTTGAATCTTTTATTTCTGACAATAAAAAAAAAACGTATTTTTTGAATATTTTATTTTGAAGAACTTTTATTTTGAAAAAATTCTGAAAATTCCTCCCCTTCCGTAACCAGATCTCCCTCCCCTTCCGAAACCGGATGTCCCTCCCCTTCCGAAACCGGATGTCCCGCCTCCTTGAATCCTCGACCAATCAGAGAAGCCCTAAGGGGTCATAAATCATCTCAAAAAGGGGGCGTGGCTACAATCCATCACACTTTGCTATATGCCCTTATAAGGTATGACATACCCCTAAGTCCCGCCCCCTTAAACCCCTCGACCAATTAAAAAGGGGGCGTGGCTACAACCAATCAAACTAAAATGGGCGTGTTTTGCATAATGTGACAGGATGCCAATCCTTAATCTCTCTCTGAGTGCGGTCTCCATGTGTGAGTTACCCATGTGTCTGTCATAGTAGCACGTCATGGGATAGAAAACAATTTAAAATATACTTTTATATATAATAAATAATCATTTAAATTTGAATGGCACATCATCTTTATACAACAATCGTCTTCATATGCCCGTCAGAGCTGAAAGAGCACAGAGCTCTCAGTTCATAAACTGGAACATTTAATTCCGCAGCATTCTTGCTTTGAGACATATAGGGCCTAGTCAACCTTGATAAATATTAAATGTTTCTATTTTTATTTTAATATTATAAGTTCCTTATCTTCATTGGGGAAATTCTGGGAGTGTTGCATATTTGGATTTCATATGTGGTTTTTGTTCTGGATCTATTGTGATGTTTCTTCTTGACTTGTACAAGAAGACTTGTAAAGCCCATGGGGGCAATTCCATGTGATCTCGGGCTCTAGAAATCAATTAGATTTGATTGTATTTAAAAGTATTACCCCAGAATCCTGCCGGCTGGTATTAATTAGTTGATGAAATGCTTGGGGACATGTGGAACAAATTTCTCCTATATCCCCCCCCCCCCCACACACACACACACAAACACAACACAAACACTCGGACGGACTCTCCCTACTCCTTCATTCCTTTGTCTGATTAAGACACTGGCCCCACATCTCCCACCCTCGGAGGGCCAAAGACCCCACCCCCTACAGCCCCCGCCCCCGCCCCTGAGTACAAGACCCCCCCCGTCCCCCGTCAGACAGGCGGTACCCTCCTCTCAGCTAGGCTTATTGATCTCTTTAATTGTTTTTGATTTATCTGTCTTGTTAATACATTTATATTGATCATGAAGATCTGTCCGTGTGCATAATTAATTGACCAGGTTCCACCACAGCTCTGCCCCCTCCCTCCCTCCCTCCCTCCCTCCCTCCCTCCCTCCCTCCCTCCCTCCTCTCCCTCCTCTCCCTCCCCTCCCTCCCTCCCCTCCTCTGGATGTGAGACATGATGAGACACTGGGCAGTAAATACACTCTGGCTATAGCAACTCAAAAAACGCTTGTCTGAAACATAATGAAGCAACATCTTAAGCCTCCCAGTTACCAGGGCGGAGTGTTCCTCGTCTCTATCTGAGCAGCATGTTGTCTCAGGCAGCCTAATGTCAACTCAGCTGTTCATCAGCCTCTCCTAATCCCCCCCGTCCTCCTTAATTTCTCCGCAAGGCAGCTGGAATCAGCCGAAGGACCACGGCAGGGCTGGAGGCAGGCAGATGCTGCAGGTGGCAGAGACACACAGTGATGAGGCGTACTCAGTGCAGATTAATATGACTGGCAGACACGCAGGACAGGTGCAGAAAAACATTAAATCGCGGCGTTACCTTATTCCATGGCACGGCTCCTGAAAATGACAAGTGAAATTGTTAACTGTTTTACTGCCACGCTGTTTTTCCATCTGTACTCCCTGGTGCCAGCGTTTTTTGACAATTTTCACGATGTTTGCAGACTAGGGGTGTAACGGTATGTGTATCCGTCCCATGACTTCACTGTATGGATGTCACAGTTCGGTACATCCATACGACGAATACGTCTCATACAACACTAGGTGAAACTAGGGTTGCACATTTTACAAATGTATGCTCAATGGCTTTACTTTACTTTACACTGGCTTACTAACAGTCTTAACACAGAAGGTCATTCATTTAACGTTGCATATCAAGCTTGTATTGCCACATTTAGATGATGAATAAAACGTTGAAGCTTGTAAAGGCATGAACAAGCCGACAGAACAAATGAACGCGCACTCTGCACTCTGTTTCTCCCCTCCTCCCCTCCCCTTACTACAGGTGTCACTGAAACAAAACCAACCATAAATGATACAGTATGTTTGTAACACAGCATATACAATAGGCTGAAAATGTTCACAGTTTTCTTGTTTGCCTAATAATGTTAACCAATGGAAAGACACACACACGCACACACACACCAACTTTCTTCCACGCTACTTTCCAGCTGATCCGGGGGGGGGGGGGGACACACAAACATACTTTTGCTGATCTGGACTGGTCCTTTGAGCTCCTCTCCAGTCGAGCTGCTACGGTGTTTAAATCCAAAATATTGATAAATCCTCTCATTGTTGTGTAACATGGCATCTCTTCTCTAGTCTTTCTCTGCATCACGTGAAGTAAAATTTACTCTAGAAGTGAAAGTGAAACTATACAACGGTGGGGAGCAGTAGCTGTAGGCAATTAATTTACTCAAGTGGATTCCTGAACACAGAATGACACCGTTATCACTGACTGACTACCGCAGCAAGCCTAGGTGGAACTAAGTATAACGTAATAAAAAATAATTATATATAAATATTATTATTATAATAATTATTATAAATATATAATAATCATAAATATTGTTTTCCTGTTGTACCGAACTCGTACCGAACCGTGACACCAAAACCGAGGTACGTACCGAACCGTGGCTTTCGTGTACCGTTACACCCCTATTGCAGACCCATCGTATATTCTATATTATAGCTATGGAGACAATAGTATGGCTCATTTGAAAGGAACGCGAGATATGACGTGTTTTGTGCGCATATGCGCATTTCATGCAGGTTGCTCGTCTGCCACCTATATTCTTTCCAGGTCAAAGGTAACATGACCATAGTAGAATGATTCTCAAACCATGGGGGGGGGGGGCCCTTCGCGGAATCGTTTCGCGGAATAGTTTTCTGACGCTGGGATCATTACAAAGGCATGTTTTATGATGGGGTTCGGTAAAATAGACGTTACCTTTGTCAGCAGGTCCACCAAAACCCTGTCCACTCTTGCTCCGAAGTGTCTTGGGTCAGAACAATAAATAACGTTAGTTGGCCCTGGCAGCGCCCAACAGATAACGTTATCGTTACATCCAAACAGCCTGTTTGAAAATACTAGAATCGAACATAGTCTGGTGAAAACGCACCTTATGCTATGGATGGATCCTCACCGTTTGTCCTCTTTATAATAATCTCCAATAGTTCGCTCGTCTAGGCGATCGCCATTGCCGAACGTTAGTTGGCCCTAGTCTGGAGTGCTCTCAACTCTGTCGGCGACTACCGCGGAGCGGTGACCAGATGTTACATGCTCGGCCGGTTTGACTATAGTATTTTTATGATTTACCAGAAGTGCTGAGTCCAATGTAGTCTGGTGAAAACGCACCTTATCATCCATAAGTGTGATAGTTTTGTCCTCTTCATAATAATCTCCAATGCATAGACAGTTTGCAGGCTAGTGGCTACGACTCCCCCTTCCCCACAGTAAACTAGCCCATTTCAAAAGGAAGGTGATACTGCCACCTATCGGGATTCGATTGTCATTTCAATTCCAATTCACACAGAGTTCACACAAGAAGGTCCGGCGGACTGTTTAGAATAATAATAATAAAAAAATTATTAAAAACTAGTATTTACGTTTACGGTTGGCTTTGAAAAACAAGTATACTCGTTTTTGGCATTCAATGAGTTAGGACCTATCTCAAAGCCTGCCCCCTGTTCTTGATCCTCCTATCACAACTGTTGCTTCTTCCCAGGGAAACAACAATTGTGATTGGAGGATCAAGAAAAGAGGACAGGGCTTGAGATAGGTCAACGGCTTATCAATATCCCCATTTTGTCTTACTTGGACTGTAGTGTTGCGTAGCCATTCCTCTCTCCACACTACGTTAGCACTGTGCCAGTGCTGGAGAGAGGTCTGGCTGAACCTATTATCATTTCGGTATAGGGGGGAAAAACACTTGTATTCCTTTAAAGGGGAACTATTTTACTATTTCTTTCACTATTTGGGCACTTTTACACAATTCCTGTGAGTCTATGGAACACCTCTGTAATATATATATTTTTTTTATTCATTGTTTTGTATTTCTAATCAAGTCCTCAAAAACAGCATTTTTCTACCTCAAGATCTCGAGCTGTTTTGAGCTGATGTGGACTGGGGTGCAGGTGCAGGTGCCTGAGGAGCCACATTAACATGCAGCGGTGACTATATGACATCACATATAGGCACATTTTCAAACGACTCAGTTCAGTGAGGGTGAATATTGTGAGAGGAGAATTGGAAGAATGCGCCAATATGAGAATTTTGAGACATAGATCATATTAATATAAGTTCACATAGCTAGGAAACAATGCTAAACACTCAAAAAGGCCATTTATAAGATAGTTCCCCTTTAAACCAATCACAATCCTCCTGGGCATTGCTAAGCAGCGACGGTGCCCTTGCTAAATATATACATACATTTATATATAAAAAAAGAATTCCCCCTATAATATATAATGATATAATGATAATATATATATACTATAGCGTATATATTCAAATATATTCAAATAATTCATATTATGGTTGTCGATCTGAACATGAATCTGTATTAATTCCTGAAAATCTGGCTATTCTGACAGCAGTGATATAACACATCACTGACGTTATTTTTTTGGTTAAATGATTACAGCTCTCATGAATGTATGAGTGAAATGCCCGTCTAGAATGCACTTGCTCTGTCACCAGTGTTAGAAAGTACAGAAAGTGTGATGTTCCAGAGATTTCAGGGAGAGCTGTGGAGACGAGGTGGGTATACGAGTACACTAATCCAATTACAGCTATTCTATTACATTGAATGACAAAATTACAATTTAATAAGGCATTACCAGGGGAGGGAGGGGGTCATAGTGCAGCTGTGTTTCCATGGCTACAGCTGGGGGAGGGGTGTGCGTGGGTTTGACAATATAACTGAAATGCAGACAGGAACACTGGAACACCCACCCACACACACGCACACGCACACCCTCACACACACACACACACAACACACACACACACACACACAGGCACAAACACACACACGCACAGCCACCCACCCACCCACACACACACACACACGCACATCCACACCCACACGCACACACACAAACACACACATGACAGTATCTATAGGTGTAAAAGTCACATCTCTCCCAGGAAGCAAGCTATTGTCAGCCAGAGAAGATAAGAGGGAATCAGTCAAAACGGTGAGCTTGTAGAGTGCATGAATTATGCTATGAGACTCTTCACGACAGATAATAAATAAACATACATATCGGGATTTAAGATAAATTGGCCGAAGTCGGCTTTCCTTCCACTTAACACCCCTGCAAAAAAAGATATAACCCTCCCAGGAGAGATACCTATGGTAAAACATTTTAGATGCTTGGGAGTGGAAATATTTCCCACCATAAGACAAACGGTGAAGCACAATTACACAAAAATCCAAAACAAAATCAAAGACGACCTTGATAGGTGGGCAAAACTTAAAAACTCAGTACAAGCACGGATATCAATAGTTAAGATGGATGTACTACCTAGAATCAACTTCTTCAGTTCAATGCTACCTGTTACAAAGGGTCAGATTAAACCGAATATATATATTTATTGCTTGAGATCCCAAGTATACTATTTGTATATCGTTTGATATCCCTTGTATATTCTTTGTACATATACACGGAATATCCCTTTACCTGGTACAGGACAGACCATAATATTCGTTCTCCTATTGGAAGCGATCCCCTAGGCGCCACGGCCATACCCCCCAATGTCTAGTTCAAAGCCACCACCAAGGCTTGTCTCAACATGCCCAGGTTTGCGCAAGAATACGAGACAGAAATAAGGCTGGTACTAGATTATTCACCGTACGTATAAATACGTTGCAAGTGGATACAGCAGTTAGTTAACCTAGAAACGTGTTACCCTCAAACGTTAAAGCCTTCATCACGAGTCAACGACCAAGTGAAGTGAGCAACCGTGCATCTAAATAGAGCACTTATAACCGCGTGCGAATAGGACAGTAAAAGTGTCAGAGCTTAGTGGAATAACGTCAAGTTCGACCTAGTTAATGTGAAGTACCGCGCACCGGAGAATCTACACCGGTGAATGCAGAGCCCCTTTCGGCTGGATTATTGCTTTGGTCCTGTGGCTGTTGGAGCGGAGGAGAATCGTCTACACCCACTACTGTGTGGGATTTACCCGTGAGGAGCATCACTCGAGCCCGTCTCTAGGAGAGGCTGGCTGGCTTTCACCTATGCTGTCGCGCATACTTGGATTACAGCTGCTGCTTTCGTCTGCCGATCAAGGGAGTAATGTACCGCCTCCCGTAGCTGGAGCTTATTGATTCCCCGTTGATCCAGAGTTTGCATTCGAACATTCCTCTCCCCTGCTGGCCTACAACCGGAGGGACCCTACTAGTATCTCCCGCTGCCCTACTAGTGTACCATAGATATAATTCCTATGATACAGGTGGTATTCATTATCTCCTGCGTAATATTCTAATGGACTTACGCTCTTGACCTATTCATGCACATTCTTCGCCTTACAAGCGCGACTCTAATTCTCAAGTAATGTAAGATAATCTTCGTGCTGCTAATAAATATTATTCTAACCGAGATTTGTTGTGGAACCGTGTCATTGTGGAGGTGTTCATCTCATATACCTGTGTACTGTATGGCCAGTAGTAATGTACATAAAGCAGTAGTGGTTTAATGATACCATACTTATTAATACAGTCAGGGAATTGTACCCCTCAGTTACACTACCGTTACCCCCTCCAGAGGGTTACTGGAAAAGATTACACTCCTCCACATACAAATTTATTTGGAATAACAAACCACCACGTATAAAAAGATCCACCGCACAGAGAAATAAAGCAGAAATAAAGCAGGTGGCATGGCATTTCCAGATTTTTTCCACTATTTTAAGGCGTACACATTAAGACCATTGACAACATGGTTTGATCCCCAAGCATTAGTATCCTGGAGAAAATTAGAAGAAAACATAGTAGCCCCACATAGACTGAAGGACATAGCATACACTAAACTACCAATCAAGCATTGTGAACGGAAATTTGGCCCCATAATTACTCATGCGATCCGGATATGGCGTGAAACACAAAAAAAATATCCTAACCCACATAAATGGCACAATCATACTCCCTTATTCAATAATAATGCACTCTTGATTGGAAAACGACCTATAAGATTCCCTATATGGGAAAAGCAAGGCATACACTCATTAGGGGATGTTTTTAACAAACAGGGTTTCTGTAGTTATGAAGAAATACAGAAGAAATGTAATCTCACCAAGTCCACACATCTTTTTTACTTACAGTTATTGTTATGTTTGAAGACTCAAGGTGTTCCATTAACGAAACCAATTGAACACCACAGATACCACAAATTCTTCTATGAAAGAGAGACATCAAGAGGTTTTGTTTCAGATTTTTATCATCAATTACTAACGTCCTCATATGAAACCCTCCACCTAGACTCCGTCTGGAGGAGGGATATACCAGACCTGGAAAGTGATTTTGATTGGCAAGAAGCCTGGGCAAATGTTCGACTCACATCAAGGAACCCGGACCATCAACAAATCAATCTTAACTATATTCACAGGACATACTTGACTCCTATAAGACTGAAAAAAATGGGTCTTATACAAGACTCCAAATGCTCTTTATGTACAAATGGGGACAAGGGGACGTGTATGCACATGTACTGGGACTGCCCACCAGTTAAGATATTCTGGAAAGAGGTGACCCAGCAATTATCAAATCTCGTAACTTGGAATATACCTGTACACCCCTCTGTATTACTGCTGAATGATATTTTTGAGTGTGCAGTACATCCACAGCTAAAGAGATTGGTTTTATCGGGTATCACAGTGGCTAAAAAGCTGATGGTTCCAAAAGCATCACGATGGTTCCAACCGGAAAAAATGTGCCGAAAGGTCTGGATTATTACATATCTCGATGTGATCTATCAAGAAATATCTACAGCAAGAATTTTGGGTCTCAATGAATCCAAAATGACATTGTGGTTAGAAGTGGTGGAGAAAATAAAAGCTAGCATATAATGGTAATGTCTGGTTAGGAGCGAGGGAAAATGGATGGATTATCCAATGGGGGGTCCGGGAGGGGGGGGTTCGAGCTGGAGCATATGTGTGTAGGTTTTTAGATAACAGGTATTAAGGGTATATCCTATATATGACAATTAACTAAAATGTGATTTCATTGGATGTGCACTGTCAACTAATGCTTGTGTATCTTATCGTGTGTTGTCATGTTTGTTTATGTGTTTGTTTAAAAAATAATAAAAAAATAAAATACAAAAAACATGGAGAATCACAACAAAACATGTCCCGTCATCGTCATAGTACCGTCCGAAGGTAAGTCAAATGCATAATATCTCAATGTTGAAAAATCAACGGTATTCCCCTTCAAGTTTAGAAATGAATTGATATGGTTAATTTTCCAGATGTTTATACAAGCCGAGGGGCAGACCAAAGCCAAAACGGCCTCATTGTTTACAAACAGTGAAAGCGTTTATAGAATAAAATGGAAATTCTTCTGACAGAAGAGCAATTAATAAACATACTAATTTAGACAATTTTTCATTTTGACATGATCTTGGGAAGAAAAAATAGTCCAATATTTATGCTTAATAGATTAAATTGTGTGGAAAACAACATTCATTAATTAAAATTTATCACAAAGCGGTTTCACGGGAGAGTGTTTGGAAACATGCACAGCTTGATCTCTGTTATGAGCTGTCAAATGAGAAAGAACGAAACATGTTGAAGGGATGCGTTGAAATCTTTAGGGATGCCTTCTAGTGAAGGGAAGCTCTTTTCAAAGACTCTGCTCTTTTGGCTCGACTCTCTTAGAAGAGCTCTTAGGCTCCCAAATGGCTCTTTTTATCCATTTCTTTGTTACAAAAATAAAGACAGTTACTATTATTTAACATTTTAATCAAACCTTTAATGAACAACTGAACACAGAACCACAGCATATTTTAATTTAGCAAGTTCTGCACTCAGCTTTGCAGTCTCCAATATTGTTGAAATGCAGCCAGATGCTGCTTCTTTTTCTATATGTTCGCTAATTTCTTAACTTTTTCCCGACTCTCTTATTTAAATCTGGCTCCCTGTCTCTCTCTGTCGCTGTGTGTGTGTGTGTGTGTGCGTGCGTGCGTGTGTGTGTGTGTGCGTGTGTGTGTGTGTGTCCACACGTACACACTCACTTTAACTCAATCAGCGCCAGGGGGCGCTAGAGCGCCATCGCTTTAATCAATGTGGAGACTGCGACATTTGCGAGTGCTTAAAATATATCTTATATTATAGCTATGGGTCTAATAGACCCGTCGATTCTCAGTGAGTTGCTTCCAGTCAACATGCACAAAACAGATTGTTTTTTCATCCGTACATTTCCGTTTTACCGTTTCGAATATGAGTATAGTTTTGGTGATTCTTAGGTCGCTTTCACATATAGTTTTGGTGGACTCGGTGCGGTTCTGGGGGTGAAGTTGCAACATTGTTGCATTCTTCATTTGGTTCGCCTGCGTTCACACAGATATCTGTGAGGCGGACCGAGACCTTCTGAACAATGTCACGCGGTCGAAAAGGGTGTGTTAGGATTTGTTAGGGATTTCCTATCCCTCGTGAATTCTTAATTGATATAGTTGTGGACCAGTCGGCCGAAAGCGGAACACAGAGTATTTCAGGAGCTTTTATTCATCAGAGAAGAAGACAGTTACCCCGCGCGGGCACATCACCAGTAGAAGAAGGAGGCAGAATGTCCATATTACATGTCATTTTATACATACAGAGAGGAGGGGAGGAGTGTGTGTGTGTGTGTGTGTGTGAGTGTGAGTGTGTGTGTGTGTGTGTGTGTGTGTGTGTGTGTGTGTGTGTGTGTGTACTTGGTCAGAAGAAGGGGGGCTAATTGGTTCCAGATGGAGAAACCCCTAGTCTCTGAATAACATCTCCATAAATCAAAGGCGTGACAGCTTGTGCGCGTGTGTACGTGAGTGCGTGTGCGTGTGCACGTGAGTGTGTGCATGTGCGCGTGCATGTGTGTGTGTGTGCACGTGAGATGTACAGGGGGCCCTGTGTAGAAGGAGCCTTCAGCCAGAGGTCATCAGGTCACGCCACATGCACAAAGGGAGACACAGAGAGAGCAGGGTGCAGCCTACAGCCTAAGCACAGATATAAGATATTACCAGGCATCAATGAACTAATCTATCAATTCCCCCTTTTGACGTTAAATTAAAGCGTCAACACAACAGTTCATTGATCTGTATCCGTCGATTGTCACCTCATTACATGCATCACATCCAATACCAGACGGGATAATCAACATCAAGAGAGGAGAGAGAGACTTAGAGGGAGGGGGGGAGGAGCGGGAGAGAGAGAAAGAGAGAAACACAATTCTGGCAACTTAAAGCCCAACCTCCAGGTTAAACCCTACTGATCAATTATGGGTAGTTTACATCATTAGTATATAATTTCATTATTTATTTTTTTCCATTTGACACCGGAAATGCCACTCTGAAAGAGTTTAAAAGGTCCATGCACGAATAACATGCACGCGCGAATCAAAAAAGCGTATCAAACGCCGACGTCACTACAGGTGCATATTAATGAGCCGAATCTAAAAGCTAGCACGGCCGTGACGTCACTTCAGGAAATGCCTTGCCCGTCCGGGTCATAGTACTAGTTCAATGGTGGCCCACTCGGTGCATCACAGTTAGCCTATATAGCTCCGCCGTCCCTGCCTATGGTCCCTGCTGCCTACAGTCGGGACCACTACACTGACGTTAGCCTATGGTTCTCTCCTCTTTGTGTGCCCCCGTCCTCGCGGGTGTCCTGCGGAGGAGCTTGTGGACACGACAACAGCGGCGGCCGTTGTTAGCTCATAGCTATCGTGTACCACTAGCCTTTACGGGCTCGCACACCCTACAGGCTGCCACCATTGTCGCCGTTGTCGCGTCCATGGGCCCCCCGGCAGGGTACCCGTGGGGACGGGGTGTACAGAGAGGAGAGAACCATTTTGGGTCGGCCGTTCATGCCGGCCAGCGAGCCGGATGTCGGGATATTTTGTTAGCACAATAGCTACCAAGCTAAGCTATGTTAGCTACTAACGTTATAAACACAATATGTGTACAACGACACAATGATTTACATTATTACAAATATGGTAACGTGGTTGTGGCTTTAGAGATGGGTGGCTATAATCACGGAGCAATAGTGTTAGGTGAAACAGATAAATTTTCATTCGGCTAGTAGTAGCAAGCATAATCAGTGCCTGCCACTAGCTGTGTGTGACTCTCAGCGCCCCCTGGTGAGCCCCCTGGTGCCCTGCACCTGTTGTGACGATCATTTCAATTACACACGCACGTTATGAACCATTGATTAAAATATGCACGTGCGTGGTGATTGTGTTGGGCAGACAAAATGTTTGATAAAAACGCTAAAACTGGGTCAATTTCAATACTTTTGAAAGTCACTGTTGGCCTAGTCCACATTGTTTATTGAACAAAAATACAACGTGAAGGTTGACCTTTAACAGAAGACACACGTAACCCGTTGGACCCCCCTTACTCATTCACCTAACCCAGAGGAACCCCCCCTCTATTTACAGTGCACCCCTGGTCCCGTCTTCAAGGGGATGTGGGTCTCCTCCTGAGCTGGTTCCCGTTCCAGGGTGCGGTCCCCTAGGCAAACGTGCCTCCTCCGGTCCGCTGCCTTCCCAGTGTCTCAGACTGTCCCCTCCACCTCTCGCCGGCCGGCCCACCGTCACTCCAACTCAGCTCAGTGTCACTCCCGCTGTCGCTTCCCCCGTTCTCGTCGTGGATGAACTGCGTGTCGTAGACGACGATCAGCGGTGCCTATGATCTGCGGTGCCTATGGTGCCTGGCTGCTGTCGCTGATCTCCGGTGCTGCGGTGGTCATCTCCGGCCTCTCGCACAGCTGCCATCTCCTCCGGTGGTCTGCCTCTCATCCTGGCCCGTCTGTCCTTCGTCTCCTCCTGCCTGTCACCGTCGAGGGTCGTCTGGTGGTCTGGTCACGGACGTCTGAGGGGCTGCTGGTATCTCACCCCTGGTTCAGACGCGCTGCAGACAGCTGGTAGTGAATGTCTGGATCTTCTGCATCGTCTTCTCCTCCTCCGCGTCTCCATTCCCCGTTCCGTCGTTGGTTGCGGCTGGAACACATCAATTCTCACTTTGGAACCTCCATTTGTTAGGGATTTCCTATCCCTCGTGAATTCTTAATTGATATAGTTGTGGACCAGTCGGCCGAAAGACGAAAGCGGAACACAGAGTATTTCAGGAGCTTTTATTCATCAGAGAAGAAGACAGTTACCCCGCGCGGGCACATCACCAGTAGAAGAAGGAGGCAGAATGTCCATATTACATGTAATTTTATACATACAGAGAGGAGGGGAGGAGTGTGTGTGTGTGTGTGTGTGTGTGTGTGTGTGTGTGTGAGTGTGAGTGTGTGTGTGTGTGTGTGTGTGTGTGTGTACTTGGTCAGAAGAAGGGGGGCTAATTGGTTCCAGATGGAGAAACCCCTAGTCTCTGAATAACATCTCCATAAATCAAAGGCGTGACAGCTTGTGCGCGTGTGTACGTGAGTGCGTGTGCACGTGAGTGTGTGCGTGTGCGCGTGCATGTGTGTGTGTGTGCACGTGAGATGTACAGGGGGCCCTGTGTAGAAGGAGCCTTCAGCCAGAGGTCATCAGGTCACGCCACATGCACAAAGGGAGACACAGAGAGAGCAGGGTGCAGCCTACAGCCTAAGCACAGATATAAGATATTACCAGGCATCAATGAACTAATCTATCAAGTGGAAATGTGTGTGTGGCTGCAAGCCCGTGTGTGCGCGCACGCATGTGTGTGTGTGTGTCTGTGTGTGGACTGCGGAGCCCTCCAGATCAGCGGAGCCGAGTTTTGACATGGCATTGATCCATTGTTCTATTGAAGCACATTACCACCATCCTCTCGCTAAACAACTTGTACACCTCGTTGTTTTTGTGAGTGCCCACATTCCCCACAAGCAGCTGTTTTATTTGGTCTTCAGCCCCCCAAGTCTGTCCATGAGACATGTTTACACAGTGTGCTTGTTTTGCAGTGAATGCGCACCGCGGTAATATTAATAATAATAACAGCTGTGTTTTTTTTCTTCCTTGTTCTACCCCAAGATGCACAGTAGATAGATAGATAGATGCAGTGTGCTTGTTTTGCAGTGAATGCGCGCCGCGGTAATAATATACCCAAGATGGTTTATCAGGTGACTTCCTACGTTTGGTTCGATGAAGCCGAACCGAGACCGACGTTTTCAGGCGGACCAGAGTTCGACTGTTTGGTCCGCGAACCGAGTTCGACGCGCATTCACACAGACCCGAAAAACGAATTCTGGTCCGAAAGTCCGGACCAAACAGCCCCTGTGTGAAAGCGACCTTAGTAATCCCAGGAAAAGACGCGATAATAGCGTTTTAGTGGATTACACTGATCACATTGTCATTTTTCGCCTGATTATCGAATTTTCAAGAAATCAACGCTAGATTATCATTATTATGTCTCCTCGTGCATACATGAAATGGCCCTCGTAGCGGGGCGCTGGCCCCCTCCCCCACCACAGCCAACGGTAAACAGCCACACACAGCACACACAGACAGCTTCGATCGCGGTAGAAAGAAATATCAGATCAACGCAAGATTGGATATATAGAGTCCTTACCTAGTCTCTGATGTAATGCAAAATAAATAATCCAATTATCTGATCGCCATTCCAAATACTGCTTGTGGAGGACCGTCCCACATTGTCCGGCATTGCATATGAAGGGGGGGGGGGGGGGGCAGCATCGCAGATAGTTGTAAACGCTAGTCCTGCCGGAGTATTTAAACCCCGCCCACATGGCTTAGATCGGCCCAGAAAAGAAACTACACCATTTCTAATGGAGGCGGCGGTATTTGCCCTTTTGCACAACTCAACTCATACCTCATTGCACCTCACCACCACAAGGTGGCACCACAAGCTAAGTTGTACCTCATCACATATGCACTGTATATTGTATATTGTATATATATGTATATTGAAAATTTTAGTTTTAGTTTTGTTTACACTTGTTTACATACTTGACTTTCTATTCTATACTTATATTGCACTTTTTATACTTATCTTTTTATATAGCATACTCTTAGTATTCTGCATTTCTATATGACAACTAATAAAGAAACTTGAAACTAATATCTTCAGTTCCCTAAAATGTAATGTTAGCATTGAGACCAAGGGCCTGAACAAGTCAACCATCCAGCTAGCATATCACCATTCTCACTATTCTCAGTCCTTGCCCCACAATGGTGGAATGAACTACCCAGTACCCACCCCAGTTAAAACAGCCGAAACCCGTCCAATCTTTCGCCGTCGACTAAAGACGCACTTCTTCAACCATTATCTGAAATAAAATGTTAAAAAAAAAAATATCTAACCCTAACTAACCTTACTGTCATGCACTTGTCCTAATAAACTAACCTACACTGTAGCACTCAACACTTTGATGAACATTGTTACTCAGCTGATAGAGTTGTGCCCTTCCTGATGACTTGTCGTACAGAACTTGTAAGTCGCTTTGGATAAAAGCGTCAGCTAAATGACTAAATGTAAATGTAAATGTAATATATTATATCTTATATGTCATAAATGTCAGGATGTAGCAGTACTGTACTGTATGTCGTGTATGTCATAAATGTTATGATGAATTGAAAATGGGGGACCCTGATGTAAACAAGATGAAAGTCTTTCTTTGGTCTGCATCCCCTTAATATCACACTCATGTTGGATATCATACTATATTAATATCACACTCATGTTGGATATCATACATACATTAATATCACACTCGTGTTGGATATCATACATACATTAATATCACTGTTACGACCCTGGCTCAAAGGCACGCAACCTATGTGCAAACCAACACCAAAACCCCGTGCTCTAACTCAAAATGCTACTATATCAAGGAACTATTAGTGTAAACCAAAGGACAAGGACTGGAAGAACGTGACAGCTCTTTCTCTAAGCACAGACCCTGCATGTGTGTTTCCAGGGCTGGTTTTAAAGCTCCCAGCAGGTAACCAATCAGCACTAATTAACTAATTGGCAGCCCTCACCTGCATGCCCCGTGACACAGGAGTGATCAGGCCTGCATGCACAGTGACACAGGAGTGATCAGGCTCCTAGTACATAACACCTCCCCCACCAAACTGGTTGCCCAAGAGGCACCCACTACACAACAACCCATAAACAAAACAAAAAAACAACTGTGACCCCTTAGTTGTCAGGGCCACTAACACAACAGCGATAATGGGTACCACAACCACCGGTACTATGACCGTGAGAGGGCGTCTGCTAGCACGTTGTCCCTCCCACGAATGTGGCGAATATCCAAGTTATACGCCTGGAGGAACAAACTCCATCGCATCAAACGATGGTTCGAGTTCACCATGCTGCGAAGAAAAACCAAAGGGTTATGGTCTGTATACACAACAAGGGGTAAACTGGAGGATCCAACGTAAACATCAAAATGGTTCAAGGCAAGAACCAAAGCGAGCGCCTCCTTCTCTATAGTAGAGTAGTGCAGCTGATGCCTGTCAAACTTTTTAGAAAAGTAGCACACTGGGTGCTCCACCTCTAATGCATCCTCTTGCAGGAGGACGGCTCCAGCACCGAGGTCACTAGCATCCACTGCCAACTTGAATGGCAGTTGAAAATCGGGAGCTGACAGAACGGGAGCGCTAATCAGAATACCCTTAATGCTCTCAAAAGACTGTTGACAAGTCTCAGTCCACACGAAAGGTACCTTAGGACTGAGCAGATTGGTCAAAGGGGCAACAACAGAAGCAAAGTTCCTACAGAAACTCCTATAGTACCCTGCCATACCCAGGAAGCGCTTTAACTCCCGCCTGGTGATGGGAGCAGGGAAGCCCACTATAGCCTCCACCTTAGCTGCAATGGGGCACACATGCCCACGTCCAACCACCTGTAACCGGTAACCGTGGCCTGTCCAAATTCACATTTTGCAAGGTTAACTGTCAAGTTAGCATCACCCAACCGCTTGAACACTTCCGCCAGATGCTCCACATGTTGTGACCAAGAGGAACTGTGGATAACCAGGTCATACAGATATGCCTCACAGAACGCTACCCCGGCCAGGACCTTGTTCACTAGCCGCTGAAACGTCGCTGGGGCATTTCGCATGCCAAAGGCCATCACTGTATACTGGCAGAAACTCTCTGGTGTGACAAAAGCGGATATCTCACATGCTCGCGGAGTAAGCGGAACCTGCCAGTATCCCTTTAGCAAATCCAATTTACTTACAAAGGCTGCTGAACCCACCCGATCGATACAGTCGTCCATCCGAGGAAGAGGGTACGAGTCCGGCTTGGTTACTGCATTAACTTTACGGAAGTCAGTACAGAACCGATGAGTGCAGTCTGGCTTATCAACAAGCAGGCAGGGGGAGCTCCACGCACTAGAACTGGGCTCCGCAATGCCATGTCTCACCATATAGTCTACTTCCTTACTCAAGATCCGTCGTTTTTCCGGATTCACCCTGTAGGCATGTTGCTTAATTGGCCCTGCACTACCAACATCAATGGCATGCCCGAGTACATTAGTACGACTAGGGACATCAGAAAACAAACGTATATGCTGTCTAAGTAGGCGCACCACATCTGTACGCTCAGGAAGTGGCAAGTACGACAGGTGTGAGTCCAAGTCACCTAGTATCTGGGTGTTTGGCAACCTGCCCTGAGAAATCTCCTTTGACACAGAACAGTCGGCTACAATAGGAGATGCAGAAACTGTTAGAACAGCCACAGGCTTGACCCCTGACTGGTCAATCTGAGCCCTATCATTGTACGCCTTCAACATATTGACGTGACATAATCTACTCTTGCGCCTGCGGTCGGGAGTTTTAATCAAGTAGTCGACCTCACCAACTTTGCGCTCAACGGAGTATGGCCCACTGTATTTAGCCTGTAATGCAGACCCAAGAATAGGTGAGAGAACCAACACCTTGTCTCCCGGTGAGAACACCCTATGTCGGGCCCGCCTATCATACCACACCTTCATTTTTCCTTGGGCTACCTTTAGGTTCTCTTTCGCTAGTTCACATGCTCTACTAAGCTTAAGCCTGAAGTCACACACATAGTCCAACAAATTAGTAGAGGAAGGAGTCTGGTCAGCCAACCACTTTTCCTTCAGCAGTTTCAAAGGACCCCTCACTGTGTGGCCGAACACCAGCTCAGCCGGGCTGAATCCAAGAGACTCCTGGGTTACCTCCCTAGCAGCAAACAGAAGCAAAGGGATTCCATCATCCCAGTCTTTTTCGAACTCCGTACAATATGCCCGCAGCATTGTTTTGATAGTCTGGTGAAATCTCTCCAGCGCCCCCTGGGACTCTGGATGATAGGCAGAGGAAGGGCAATGCTGGATAGACAACTGCTGGAGGACCTGAGCAAAGAGACAGGACATGAAGTTAGACCCTTGATCTGATTGAATAACCTTTCGTAAACCAAACATTGAAAAAAACCTAACCAGAGCTTTGGATATAGCTGGGGCTGTGATCTTGCGTAAAGGAATGGCTTCAGGGAAACGGGTCGCTGCACACATAATAGTCAAAAGGTACTGGTTCCCTGTCTTAGTTCGAGGGAGGGGACCAACACAGTCAATGAGGATCCGCTCAAAAGGTTCCCCAACGGCAGGAATAGGCTGCAGAGGAGCCTGAGGGATCTTCTGGTTTGGTTTACCAACCACCTGACACACATGGCACGAGCGGCAATATTGTGCCACATCTGACTTCAAACCAGGCCAACAAAAATGTCTCAGCACACGGTCATAAGTCTTCCTGACTCCCATGTGACCAGCAAGATCATGATCATGTGCTAGATGCAGTATATCAGGACGATACACGGCTGGAACAACAATCTGAAACACACTGCCCCAGTCATCCAGACTGGACAGGTTAGGTGGTGTCCACTTTCTCATGAGCACGTCATTGCTAACAAAGTATCCTTGAGACGTATCTACCATTGCATCCTCTAAAACCGCCTCTTCAAAGAGGGACGACAAGGAGACATCCTTGTTTTGCTCTAGTACCAACTGCTCATGAGACGGTATCACCTTACCAAAACCCTCATCAGGGCCACTTTTCAACTCAACAAAGAACGTGTCACTAAGTGTCATATCACAATCTAAGTTAACAACATCATGGGTGTCACATTTGACCTTTGACATTGCGCGTGTTACCGCACACACAGGAAACACTCCTGGATGCTTCTGTGCGAGCTCATCAGGAACCTCAGAAACTACAGGGACGGGAACTACAACTGGAGTAGCCAGCACTTTGCCACCGGCCAAATTGTTCCCTAGAATGAAGGACACCCCCTTTATGCGGATGTGAGAACACACTCCTACGACAACATTGCCTGATACTAAGGGAGAGTTTAGCGAGACCTCATGCAAAGGAGTATTCACAAAGCCTCCTCCAAAGCCCTGAACAATGGCACCGGAATGCAATGAAGAATCTTCCGAAAATGGCAAAATCGCATCCAGAATGAGAGACTGGAAAGCTCCTGTATCTCTCCATATTGTAATAGCCTGCTTTGATCCTAATGCACCAACCAGTGAAACAAATCCATCCATCATAAATGTTGAGGAGCCCTCTAGCTCCCTGTCTGCACCTTTGATACTTCGCACCCCACCCTCTAATGTCTGCATAGATGTCCTGTCCATGATTTCTACCAGAGCCACCGTTTTTACATTTTTCTGCTTAAGCACAGGGCACCCAGCAACGATATGACCAGGCTCCTTACAGTAAAAACAGATAACCCCCTCTGGGAATGCACTAGCAGAGCCACCTTGCCTAGGAGTCGAAGTAAACCGACCAGCAGACACGGGTGCCGGGAACCGGCTCCCCTGAAAAGGACGCCTACTACTCCTGGACTCCACACAGCCCTCCTCTACAAAGACAGATTTGTGTGTTAACACAAACTCATCAGCCAAGACAGCAGCGTCGCCTATCTTCAATACCTTATGCTCATTTAGATGAGTGGAAACGTTATCAGGAACACACCTTTTAAATTCCTCTAGGAGAACCAACTGTCTGAGCTGCTCCCTTGACTCTGCTTTTTGCGAGGTGCACCACCGGTCAAACAGGTTCTCCTTCTCTTTTCCGAATTCAACATACGACTGTCCCTCCGACCTGCGATAGCCTCTAAAACGCTGACGATAGGCCTCGGGGACCAACTCATAAGTCCTCAATATGGAAGCTTTAACAAGCTCATAATCAGCGCTTTGTTCAAGGGACAGGGCAGTATAGGCTTCCTGTGCCATACCAACTAAAACACATTGTAGCAGCAGTGTCCAGGCGGTATCAGGCCACTTCAATGTGGTTGCCACCCGTTCAAAAAGGGGAAAATATCTCTCCACGTCTTTCTCAAAAAATGGAGGCACCATCCTAATATTCCTGCCTACATCAAACCCAGAACGTGACTCTGAATGCAGAGCACCCGCCTGTAAGGCAGCATGCTTAAACTCAAGCTCCTTCTGCGCACGCTCGTGCACCAGCAACATTTGTCTCTCCTCCAGCAACATTTGTCTCTCCTTAAGCTCCCGCTCCTCTTTCCTCTCTTTAAGCTCACGCTCCTCTCTCCTCTCTCTCTCCTTAAGCTCACGCTCCTCTCTCCTCTCCTCATGCTTGTGCTCTAGCTGCCTTTCCCTAAACTCCAACTCCCTAATCCTCCACTCACCCTCTGCACCAGGTAATAGCGGAGACGCGTCAGACAAAGGCTCCTCCACCCTCTCCTCAAGCACCTGCTCTCTAATGAGTAACACCCTTAAAGCACTCAAGGCAGTTGGCTTCAAATGTTTCTCACTTGCAGTAAGCTCTACCCTGTAGTGTACAGCAAGTTCCAGAAGTTGTTCTTTGGAAAACTTCCCCAACATATCATGAGACGGGTGATCAACAAAGTCCTTGATGGAAGCCATCGTTACTGTACCAGTCACCACAAGCTACTCACTTTACTTCACAGTCACAAAGAACCACTAACGAACCACGAAGAACCACCAAAGAACCATGAAGAACCACTGAAGAACCACTGAAGAACGCTAATGCCAATAATAACAACCATAAAGGGACGCGGTGGAAATGTGTGCCCTACCGAGCGCACCTTTCTAATTTGCAAAAAAAAATAAAATAAAAAAACAACCACCCTGAAATAAATAGACGTGACATACACGCAGGGTGTCAGGTGCTAACCGGTATGCTAACCAAACACTCAAAACAAACAAAACAAATACAACAAACAAATTCAAACAGGTGGCCCTTCTAACCTGATATGACTACTTATGCTTCTACATCTAAACTGCAGTCACAACCGGCCCACCACATGTCTACCCTAAGAAACACTAAATCAGGCCCTACCACACTACCTGTGTTTTCTGGCCCCCTAATCTACCTACCCTTAAGCTAATGCCCTGTAGACCTAACCATCTTCAACCACACCTGCTACCAGCCAAAGATCATACTTGACCATCCACCCGTCCAGTACATGATACGGTACCAGACAAGTAGATGGTGCCAATCCCTTCCCTGACTGCCCCAGGAGTATGTGGTGCACAGGAAGCTAACCAACAACCAGAAAATAATGTCCCTATCTACATGTGGTGCCCACTAAACTATATATTTTAACAGCATAAGTAGTCACATCAAATTACAAACAAATAAGGCATACTCACCTGTTTGACGAAAACGGCTCAAGCCCCCACGTTACACAATATGTAACGAACACCACCCAAACCATAATACCATGACACCCCGTGTAACACAAAAAGAAACCACCAAACAAATTTCTAGGGGTAAAATATCCCGGACGAGCGCCCAACTGTTACGACCCTGGCTCAAAGGCACGCAACCTATGTGCAAACCAACACCAAAACCCCGTGCTCTAACTCAAAATGCTACTATATCAAGGAACTATTAGTGTAAACCAAAGGACAAGGACTGGAAGAACGTGACAGCTCTTCCTCTAAGCACAGACCCTGCATGTGTGTTTCCAGGGCTGGTTTTAAAGCTCCCAGCAGGTAACCAATCAGCACTAATTAACTAATTGGCAGCCCTCACCTGCATGCCCCGTGACACAGGAGTGATCAGACCTGCATGCACAGTGACACAGGAGTGATCAGGCTCCTAGTACATAACAATCACTCATGTTGGATATCATACATACATTTATATCACATGTTGGATATCATACATACATTAATATCACATGTTGGATATCATACATACATTAATGCCACTCATGTTGGATATCATACATACATTAACATCTTAAGCCTGAGCCCTATTTTCGGAAAATCCGCCTAAAATACATACCTAAGTAAATGGAAGATTGCTCCACTTCTACAAGGGCCATTTGCATGTTATTGGTATCTAGGGCCATCTATGGATCTCAGGGAATGTATACCCAGTGTCAGAAATATTGTGTCTGTTACTAGGCTTGAGTAAATTGTGATGAACCATTTTTGGCTGTGAATAACACCACCAACACCACTATAAATGACCAGACATGACATTGCCACTGAGCTCATTCAGCACCTTCTTGAGATCACGTGCACAAGAAATCTAAGCAAATGAATAAAGGGAAGATGATTAAACAGGAGATTTTGTAGAGACAGTACTGAATTCTGCCAATCCGGACACATGCAATTTGAAATATTATTATAGAATATAGAATATCAGGCCTATAAATGACCTTATTATAGCCAAGTTGCACATCTATGGATCGGGCCAAATCTACTCGTTCCAATGGAATAATTCAATTTGGATTTACATTACATTACATTTAGTCATTTAGCTGACGCTTTTATCCAAAGCGACTTACAAGTTCTGTACGACAAGCCATCAGGAAGAGCACAACTCTATCAGCTGAGTAACAATGTTCATCAAAGTGTTGAGTGCTACAGTGTAGGTTAGTTTATTAGGACAAGTGCATGACAGTATGGTTAGTTTTTTTTTTTTTTTTTTTTTTTTTTTAATTCAGATAATGGTTGAAGAAGTGAGTCTTTAGTCGACGGCGAAAGATTGGACGTGTTTCGGCTGTCCTAACTGGGGTGGGTAGTTCATTCCACCATTGTGGGGCAAGGACTGAGAATAGGCGACTTCTCTTTGATGACCCTCCCGGAGCTTGGATAGGAGTAGGTCTGAGGCGGCCAGAAGATGCAGAGCGTAGGGGTCTTGAGGGTGTGTAGTTAGAGACCAACATATGATATTAATGTATGTATGATATCCAACATGTGATATCACCAGGCATGCAGCAAGAACCGTGAATGAAATCTACTGTAAGTACAGTTACTTTTTTATAATGTACATTTCTCCGCTATTTTTCATCAGATTGCAACGCCGTTTTTTGCTAGACGTTTACAGAAACACTAACTGCGTTGTGTTTTATGGAAATAATGTTCAGGTTTGTGGGAGATAATCCCGAAAAATAAGATAAATAAAAAAGTCAATACAGAAGTCAGAGGATTGACAGGGGCTGGCATGACCTAGGAAGTGTATTTTTTTTATTCGAAAGCCCATCGAAAGTCCTGAGTCTCCTCTCCTCATAGGACTAAAAGCTAAATGGTGGCGCACATTTCCTAGCATCAATATTCACCTTTTTCAGACTAGATTTCTATAACTCATATTTCACTAATAACACTTTAAACCATTGGTAAACAAATGTCTTGCTGAAAATATACACTTTGATTGCTGTTTTGACAGGGTTAGGGTCTTTACTCTTGGCTACATTTGGAAAAAAAATTCAACATTAATTCATACATTCTGTAGAGATTGATTTATGGGGTGATGTCATTTGCGGTCCAATACCGGACCGCTCGTGTATATCACATGTTGGATATCATACATACATTAATATCACATGTTGGATATCATACATACATTAATATCATATGTTGGATATCATACATACATTAATATAACACTCATGTTGGATATCATACATACATTAATATCACATGTTGGATATTATACATACATTAATATCACATGTTAATACCATACATACATTAATATCACATGTTAATATCATATACATTAACATCACATGTTGGATATCATACATTTTAACAATTTGAGGCTTTGTTTCCAGCGGCTTTAAATATCTAAATTTGAATCAGATCCAAATCTTATCCTGTCATTATCCTAGGGATTATTCTGTGGATAAACCAAAGATTTAGATTTAAGACTGACCAAAAAAAATAAAGAATGATGAACCGTTCTTTTGAACGCCTCCTGGAAAGGAACGGCGCCAAAAGATCTGGCTCCCTTCAAAGAGCCGTAATTCCCATCACTAGTAAACATCGCAAGCTCAAACTAATATTTCCTTCCTGTTCTTTTTGGATACAAACTGGAACAAAGTGTCTTTGTTAGCCTTTAGACGTGTCATCAGGTGTGATAGAGCAGCGTGGCAAAGGCTGATCTGAGGGCAGAGTTAACGATAGCAAACAATCTCCAATAGGCTTGTTCTCTGCTAGTCAGCACCAGCCTGGTGATAAAGGGGGGTTAGAGAAAGACACCACACGTCCCAGCTTCCACTGACAGTGTGCATTTATAGACGGGCCTACACTCAGGCCGGTGCAAAACAATGATTCATATATCATCACATCTAGGAGCGAACCATATATCTGGATTATTTCTTTCACACGGCCTAATCACAGTATAGTTTGTGGAGCATGGAATTAAAGGATAGGAGCATCGTCAATCTGTCATTGTCTCTGATCTGCCCCTCTCTTGGCAGAGTTTTAGGCAGGAAATTAATCAAAATAACTGTTATTGCCAAATTACTGACGTGGGTTCAAAGATGGATGACTCCTGGCTGACGCCAACTGACAGTCCAGAGGGTGATTAATTTCATTCCACTCCGGTGATTGGCAAGAAACTCAAACGGAAGATTGCACATCATCGTGGCACACTTCATCAGTGATTTTTTTTTTTCACCATCAGGAATTCAAACGCTCCTCAAAATCACTTTAGTGGCGGAGGAAGCGGGGCCTTGTGTGCTCAGGAGATATCAGCTGGGACGGCTCTGAACCAGACCCAGGGGGCAATGGCACAGCACTTTCTCAAGGGCCTCAATTTGGCTCTGTGACAGAACTTGAGTTATGTGGTCACTGTCATGTCAAATGCAATAACGGCAGCGAGGCAGCGGAAAAGCCCAAGGTTCCCTCCCTTTCCGACCCATCCCATAATATATCAGTCCGATATGTGCTGCGGCCGCTGAAATGGTGGTGTTTTCATAACATGGGAAGACATGTCCACATCGCCGCCTTGGAACATACTGAAAGGGCTTCACTCAGATAATACAGTTGAACAAATAATGTGACCTTTCCACGAAAGGGCCACCTGTCACGGTCCGTGCTCCTGGGTTCAGTGTTTCACCGGGAAGCCGATACTAGAGTGACAGCTATCAGAAGTCAAACACAGCGGTCACAAACACACTGTTCATCATGTTACATTTACATTAAAATGTTACATTTAGTCATTTAGCTGACACTTTTATCCAAAGCGACTTACATGTTCTGTACGCCAAGTCAGCAGGAAGGGTACAACTCTTACAACTGAGTAACAATGTTCATTAAACAGTGCTGAAACTTGGGTGCTGCAGTGTTGAGTGCCTAGTAGTAAAGACATATTAGTATATTAGGTAGAGTGCATGATAGTATAAGACATATTAGTATAGTAGGTAGAGTGCATGATAATATAAGACATATTAGTATAGTAGGTAGAGTGCATGATAATATAAGACCGTAAGAAGGTTAGTGTTTTTTAGTTTTTGCATTTCAGATATTGATTGAAGAAGTGTGTTTTTAGTCGACGGCGAAAGATTGGTCGGGTTTCGGTTGTCCTAACTGTGGTGGGAAGTTCGGTCCACCATTGTGGAGCGAGGACCGAGAATAGGCGGCTTCTCTTTGACGACCCTCCCGGATCTTGAGGGTGTGTAGCTAGAGACCATTGACCAGAGGTAGGCGGGAGCCGTTCCCTTCGCTGCACGATATGCCAGGTGAAGCGAATTTGTGCGGCGATGGGGAGCCAGTGCACACCACACACCACACGACCACAGTGGATTTGTAGGCGTCGCTCTATTTAATGGAGAAATGTTCACCTTCAGATCCTTGCCTTGTTGGCCTTCATGCTCCGATTCACCTTGATATCACTGTCACAGGGAGAAGGGAGACCAATCAAATCCACTATCAGGCGTTTGTGTTTATCATGCTATGAAGTTGCAGCAGGGGCTAGCCGTCGTCATAGAAACAGCTGTGGTGGAAAAAAGGTTTGATTGTTCTTGAACTTGGTGGGATGTCTGATGAAGGAACAGGAGAGTAATCGAGTGACAGTGGGGGGGAAAGGACTGGTGTGTTGTTTACCTGAAGAGCAAAACCTTCCAAATGAATGAGTATTGCTGACTGTAAAACTCTCTCGCTGTATAAGAATGGAAAATAATGCGGTGAGACTCCCCGACAATATTGAGCTAATGCAATATATCGCCACACGTGCGGCGGCTAGGCTGAAATCCTGCATAGCTATAAAACTCGCTGATTGAACTTAATTTTCACAGCTCAAAATTGGCTTGTTCTTTGGACCCCGAAGCAATCATGGCCCTGATGTCTTCAACAAAAAAAATCCTGTTTGGGCTTATCAGTACAGAGCAGCGGCGTGTGAATATTGCTTTGCTCCAGAACTCCAGAACTCCACGTTCAGAGTGTTGAGCCTTGCTATCACCTCCCACCGATAACCATCTCTCTGGCATTTGTGTGTGTATGAAAAGTTTGTTTACACTTGCGCTTTAATTCAATACTGCAGATAGACAACCATCAGAGCTCTGCTTCCAACGTGAAAGTATAAGGTCATTTATAAGGTAACCGGTCGGCCAAATCAGTCCATTTACGAGGGAGAAGAGCGCTAATCCCTGAGAGTGTCATAGAACATGCGGGTGGCAGCGATGGTTAGATTTATCTAGACACCCGCCAGCCGACCCGCGGCAGGGAAAAACAAGCATGTGTGGTGACTCACTTGTGACTTCGTTGTCATAAAACGTTCCTGCCTCCGGGCATTTGAGAGGCGAAATGTCACAATAAAATTCAGAACTATAGAGTCACAGTAGAATTACGCTCTGCAAGGTATTCAAATATGATACTCAAAGAGGCTACATCTGTGCCATGGACAATTAGGGGGCTTTCACACTCAGCCTTTTGTATCGAATCACCGTCCCGGAGCACGGGGGGCAGTGTTCTCACTCACCCCTTTTGGGGTGCGAAACGCGGCTGAATCGTTTTACCCCCCGCTGAACGGGACCAGCTGGCAGAGGTGGTCTCGGGGTCGGTCCCGGGAGAACGGGGGGTGTGGCTTTGCGAGCTTGTACCTTTTCACGGGCGTGGCGCCTGGTGCTGACATAACGTCATACATTTTGTTTGCCATTGCTATGTCTACATTGTTCGAATGCATTTATTTCTATTAGACCAGTGGTGCCCAACCAGTCGGCCGTGGTCGACCAGTAGATCGCTCAAAACGCTCAAAAGCGGACTCTACAACACCACCCATTCGTGATAAAATGGGGTGGGTTATATTGACACGGCTTGACAACAGAGGTTCAAATATAACTTCATATTTATTGGCAATTTGTTCATTTTATATCAACATCCAGAGTCCGCAGTCGTGTTAAGACATTCCCGTTTACATTTTCGGTCGACCAGTAGATCAATGACATTCAATATAATCGATGCGAGCTAGTATGTTGCATGTAGTAACATTAGCGTTAGCCGTTAGCTTAGCGTTATTGTTAACCCTGCAAAACGATCAAAAGCGGACTCTACAACAGAGTTCCATTCGTGAGAAAAGGGGAGTGGGTTGTATTGACAAGGCTTGACAACAGAGGTTCAAATATAACTTCATATTTATTAGTTATTTGTTTCTTTATATCAACATTCATTCTCCAGTCTCCGTGTTAAGACTTCCTGTGTTTACATTTCGAGCGTGACATCATCGACTACGGCAAGCTTACAAGCTCAAACGCAAACCGTAAACAAAACCCAGAGCGCACCCAGACTGAAGTGTGTACACAAACTAGAGGGGGGAGAGGGGGGGGGGGGGAGTTCGAATCAGATCTCGGTACGGGCAGAACGGAACGAAATAGAAACGAATAGCGTGAGTGAGAAAGGGCCCTTTCTCACTCACTCTATTCGTTTCTATTTCGTTCCGTTCTTCCCGTACCGAGATCTGATCCGAACTCTCCCCCCCCCCCTCTCCCCCCTCTAGTTTGTGTACACACTTCATTCTGGGTGCGCTCTGGGTTTTGTTTACGGTTTGCGTTTTGAGCTTGTAAGCTTGCCGTAGTCGATGATGTCACGCTCGAAATGTAAACACAGGAAGTGTTCACACGGAGACTGGAGAATGGATGTTGATATAAAGATACAAATAACTAATAAATATGAAGTTATATTTGAACCTCTGTTGTCAAGCCTTGTCAATATAACCCACCCCCATTTTCTCACGAATGGAACTCTGTTGTAGAGTCCGCTTTTGATCGTTTTGCAGCGTTAACAATAACGCTAAGCTAACGGCTAACGCTAACGTTACTGCAACATACTAGTAACTCGCATAGATTATATTGAATGTCATTGATCTACTGGTCGACCGAAAATGTAAACGGGAATGTCTTAACACGACTGCGGACTCTGGATGTTGATATAAAATGAACAAATTGCCAATAAATATGAAGTTATATTTTATCACGAATGGATGGTGTTGTAGAGTCCGCTTTTGAGCGATCTACTGGTCGACCACGGCCGACTTGTTGGGCACCACTGGTCTAATAGAAATAAATGCATTCGAACAATGTTATAGACATAGCAATGGCAAACAAAATTTATGACGTTATGTCAGCACCAGGCGCCACGCCCGTGAAAAGGTACAAGCTCGCAAAGCCACACCCCCCGTTCTCCCGGGACCGACCCCGAGACCACCTCTGCCAGCTGGTCCCGTTCAGCGGGGGGTGAAACGATTCAGCGCCGTTTCGCACCCCAAAAGTGGTGAGTGAGAACACTGCCCCCCGTGCTCCGGGACGGTGATTCGGTACAAAAGGCTGAGTGTGAAAGCCCCCTTAGATTCCTGTGAAAGTAGGCAGTGTGCCCCCCCCCCCCCCCCCCCCCCCCTCCTCCCTGAAATGTACCTAATGTATGTGCACTCGTTTCATTTCAGCTCAGTGTGAGCGTCTCTGCTGCTGCTGGCCTGACATCTCTCTGGTCTCTGTGTCTCACAGAGGGTGGGGCTTAGCCTGAAGTCTCTCTGGTCTCTGTGTCTCACAGAGGGCGGGGCTTAGCCTGAAGTCTCTCTGGTCTCTGTGTCTCACAGAGGGCGGGGCTTAGCCTGAAGTCTCTCTGGTCTCTGTGTCTCACAGAGGGCGGGGCTTAGCCTGAAGTCTCTCTGGTCTCTGTGTCTCACAGAGGGTGGGGCTTAGCCTGAAGTCTCTCTGGTCTCTGTGTCTCACAGAGGGCGGGGCTTAGCCTGACATCTCTCTGGTCTCTGTGTCTCACAGAGGGCGGGGCTTAGCCTGAAGCCTATCTGGTATCTGTGTCTTACAGAGGGTGGGGCTTAGCCTGAAGTCTATCTGGTATCTGTGTCTCACAGAGGGTTGGGCTTAGCCTGAAGTCTCTCTGGTGTCTGTGTCTCACAGAGGGCGGGGCTTAGCCTGAAGCCTATCTGGTATCTGTGTCTCACAGAGGGCGGGGCTTAGCCTGAAGCCTATCTGGTATCTGTGTCTTACAGAGGGTGGGGCTTAGCCTGAAGTCTCTCTGGTATCTGTGTCTCACAGGGGGCGGGGCTTAGCCTGAAGTCTCTCTGGTCTCTGTGTCTCACAGAGGGCGGGGCTTAGCCTGACATCTCTCTGGTCTCTGTGTCTCACAGAGGGCGGAGCTTAGCCTGAAGCCTATCTGGTCTCTGTGTCTCACAGAGGGTGGGGCTTAGCCTGAAGCATATCTGGTCTCTGTGTCTCACAGGGGGTGGGGCTTAGCCTGACATCTCTCTGGTCTCTGTGTCTCACAGAGGGCGGGGCTTAGCCTGAAGTCTCTCTGGTCTCTGTGTCTCACAGGGGGTGGGGCTTAGCCTGACATCTCTCTGGTCTCTGTGTCTCACAGAGGGCGGGGCTTAGCCTGAAGCATATCTGGTATCTGTGTCTCACAGAGGGCGGGGCTTAGCCTGAAGTCTCTCTGGTATCTGTGTCTCACAGGGGGTGGGGCTTAGCCTGAAGTCTCTCTGGTCTCTGTGTTTCACAGAGGGCGGGGCTTAGCCTGAAGTCTCTCTGGTCTCTGTGTCTCACAGAGGGCGGGGCTTAGCCTGACGTCTCTCTGGTCTCTGTGTCTCACAGAGGGCAAGGCTTAGCCTGAAGTCTCTCTGGTCTCTGTGTCTCACAGAGGGCGGGGCTTAGCCTGAAGTCTCTCTGGTCTCTGTGTCTCACAGAGGGCGGGGCTTAGCCTGAAGTCTCTCTGGTCTCTGTGTTTCACAGAGGGCGGGGCTTAGCCTGAAGTCTCTCTGGTCTCTGTGTCTCACAGAGGGCGGGGCTTAGCCTGAAGTCTCTCTGGTCTCTGTGTTTCACAGAGAGCGGGGCTTAGCCCCTCCACACATGGATCAGAGCAGAGCAGAGACAGGAGGTGAAGTGAAGATAAAGTATGTTCCCAGAAAAAATGTGTCCGACAGGCGGACGCCAAAGACGGCTGAGTATCGCTGACTCACCCGACACGATCTCAACAACAGCCTTTTTTTTTATCTGCCAATGTTTATCATTTTGGAAAATTACAATATAAATGAGACGTGATAGTAAGCCAGGATTATTTGATAGTAAGGCGGGCGGCGTCGCCCCCGGTCTTGATCATCAAGCCACAGCTACATGTTGTAATGTATTCTAATGTATTTAAGCTTAACTCACAAATTATACTTGTTTAAATCACGGTTCATCATTGTTGTTTTTATGATCATTTATTGACAATCTCCTGTGAAACCATTCCATCTATTCAGTGCCTGAATATTGGTTCACTATCTATGCATTGCACCTGTGTGAGGTCAACACTGACCACTTGTAAGCTGTCAAATCAGTTCAATGATCAATTATCTCAGCATAGCAGATAACAACCATGCCTGGAGAAATGCAACCCTCCTCCCAATGCAGTCACCCTAGAGAGGAAACACACAGATCAAGTTCAAGTTTCAAGTTTCTTTAGTTGTCATACAAAAATACAGAATACTTTTATATGAAATGCTTTTTTTCTGTTTTGCTCCTGAGAGTGTGCTAGATAAAAAATAGATAGAGTATAAAATAGAAAGTCAAAAGTATGTAAACAAGAGTAAACAAAAGTGTTCAATATACATATATACAATATACAATACAGAGTCGAATTTTTTTTTAACTGAGTTACAATACAATATACAGTACAATGCAGAAATGGGATGAGGTACAACTTAGGGTAAGGTGCAATGAGGTATGAGTTGTAGTGCAAATCTCTTTACCAATAAATATAAAGTGTGTTAAAGTGTCTAAAGTGGGTAAAGTGGGTGCTACAGTGAGGTGTTTATTTAAAGTGAATGTGTACGTGTGGATGTGTGTGCTCAGTGTATTTGATGGTTTGTTACATAGTGTTATTGTCATTGAGCATCCTGATGGCCTGGGGATAGAAGAGATTAGGAGAGAGATGTCAACAGAGGCGAGTGGCGATTGCCTTTAAGTAGCCTTAAAGTGAATGGCTTCTCCACAGGCGCATGCGTACCTCTGGCTCCATGCCTTCAAAGACTCCCCGAACCCGAGAGCCACAAAGGAAGCTTTTGAAGCCGTATCAATGGAACCAATGACCAAGTGCTGAGGATCCATCTCTCTGAAGTTCCACATCCAGCCCACAGCCTGCTGCTTCAGCAAGCTTTCATTATCACCGGCCCCCACTCTCCCACGGGGACCGCGATGCTCTTCAGTGAAGGGAATTGTCAACATTCCAGACAGTTGATACTTTCTTTTATCGAATCGGTGGCCATCACGTTTCCAATCAATCTTGGAATGCGAGGCTGTCTATTAATTTGTCCATTCGCATCAGGTCTGTGAAGTGATTTAAAATGCAACGCAGGGCTTTTCAAATCACCACAGACATGGCCATGTTTTGAAAGAGACAAGAGGGAGTGTGGTTGCCATAGTGTAAGCGACGTTGCGTTTAATAGTAAAAGACAGAGCTCCATACAAAAGAGCTCAACATAATGATTTGGGGATGCTACATACACGGCTGGCTTCCAGACAATCTTGCTACACGGCAGCAAACACATTTGATCGGCGCTGTGTACGGCATCTAATCCAATGTTATTTGAGGGAGTACATGTAGGTTTCAGAGAGGGCAAATGATAAGGGGATTACTTGACTGCTTTTTGGTGGGCAGATTACACAGTCTGAGAAGTCAAGGCATTTTTTATATGACAAGGGTGTCTGCACACTGAACCACACACACACACACACACACACACACACACACACACACACACACACACACACACACACACACACACACACACACACACACAACACAGTGTGTAAATGCAAAATTCTCTGCCTTATATTGCTGAGGAGAGCAGAGATTTCCTAGAAATCTCTCAGCCAGGCATACATCAAAAGCTTAGAGGAAATGCCTGCTTGCCGCAGTGAGCCTCACACCTCTGGGAATTCCACACCCAGGGATTCAGGAAGGCGTCTCGGTGTGGCGTGTTTGGATTTAACTTAATACATTTTATAAGGGAAGAGACAATTCAACCAATGGTTGAAGTCTTGACACACTAACATTATCTTGCGTTTTAATGAGCCATTTAAAAAAGACTAGATCCAAAGAAGAGTGGATCCACTCTACATCGCCCTCAGTTTTCCTATGCCTTCTTTAAAAAAAAAATCCTTGGCTCTATTTTTTTTTATTTTTTTCCCCTATTGATAGGTTTTTAGTGAGTCGTTCCTTATCTTCATTGGGGAAAGTCTGGGAGTGTTGCATATTTGGATTTTATGGTGGTTTTTGTTTTTGATCTATTGTGATTTTTCTTCTTGACTTATACAAAAAGACTTGTACAGCCCATTCCATGTGATCTCGGGCTATACAAATACATTTGATTTGATTTAGATTCTACCTACTCACTACTACAGACACTATACGTGTATTTTAAATGTATACGTGTTTAGAAACACAAAAGGGTATAAATAACAAGTATTACAACAGGTACAACATGAAGGTGTACACTGCCCACCTCTTCCCATTCACACACAGGTAAAACATAAAAGTGTACACTGCCCCTCTTCATTCACACACATGTAAAACATGAAGGTGTACACTGCCCCTCTTCATTCACACACAGGTACAACATGAAGGTGTACACTGCCCCTCTTCATTCACACACAGGTAAAACATGAAGGTGTACACTGCCCCCCTCTTCCCATTCACACACAGGTAAAACATGAAGGTGTACACTGCCCACCTCTTCCCATTCACACACAGGTAAAACATGAAGGTGTACACTGCCCCCCTCTTCCCATTCAGTCACATCATGTCGTATTCAATCTGCAGACATTAGGAACCTTCCGCAGCCTTTCTGCTGTCACCACCAGTATAAATAGTCCCATTGCCAAAGTCCTATTAATCTCTCCCTAAAGATCAAGGGACCGTAGTATTCTTGTACTGAAGCACATCACAAGGAATCAGATCATTGCCACCTAGCTGTGTTTAAAGCTAAACATCTGAAGGAGCATATGAAATGAAATGGATAAAAATGAGATACAGTATGAATCCATGTAAGAAAAAGAAAAATAGTAATAATAAATAAATATATATATATTTGTTTATTTATTTGGTATTATTATTATTATTTTTTGTACATGGATTCATTATATATATATATATATATTGTACATGTGTGGTGTGCAGTGGTGCAGGGACAATTCAACAGAGAGGCAATGTGGTTGCCTAATGCAGTGACGGTCTAAAGACTTCACGGTCAGATCATTGGTGTCAGAATAACAATTGTGAAGCACAGGGGAGAGAAGACAAGAACACGTGCTATTATTCAGAGGGAAGAACGAAGGGAAATAAATTGCCCAGATTACAGGCAGCACAAAAGCCTCAAATAATGGTAGATTATAAATTATACAACGGCATGCAAATTTCTCGATTCTGATTGGCTGAAACAGTAAATTTACACGTATTTATTTTTCATAATCCCACGCTCTTGGTCCCAGGACCCGCCCACAACCGAATTACTATCACTCCGCCGTGCGACTTTGTAGGAAAAAACAAGATGGCGGACAATAATCTTTACAAATGGATATGTTGATAGCGTCATAACGAATAAATAAAAACCGATTCTGTCACGGCGAATGTCTTAGTTCTTTTTTTTTTTTATCCACTTTTTCTCCCATTTTCTATATTTTCTCCCATCCCAATTTCGTATCATCCAATTCAACCCTCCCCTGTCACGAACGCTGTTTCTTGCCTCCCACAAGCCGGCTGCAATGTGGACTAAGTCATACATAGCACAAGTCCCCTCCGGTACTTGAGGTAACAGCAGTCGCATCTTTTCACCTGCGCAGCTCGATCTCTCAGTGTCGAGGAGTAACGCGTGGGAGGCTCACGCTGCCCCCGACACTTCCTGATTCTACTGCGCAGGCGCACCAACCGACCTGTAGGAGTCGCTGTCCACAACGCCCGATCCCCACCCATCAGTTTCCCACCCCCTAATATGGCCAATGTGTATTAGTATGAACGACCAGCTAAACTGAAAGCAATGTGGAGCGCTGGGCTCGAACAGGCAAGCCCAGCGTCTCCGTCATTAGTGGCGAGCGCATTGCCCACTACGCCACGTAGCCGCCCGCGAATGTCTTAGTTCTTTAAACAATGTTGGATGATGTAATTGATGGGTCATGAGTCATTGTGGAACAAAATAAAAATTGTGTGAATTGATTGATTGATTGATTAATAGCAATTTCTTTTTTAATTTTTCTTTTCTTTCTATAGAAGCAACTGGGAGGTGCGCTGTTTTAAGTGAGGGTGGACTGAATGGATATGTTGATAGCGTCATAACGACTAAATGAAAAACGATTCTGTCACGGCGAATGTCTTAGTTGCTTAAACAATGTTGGATCAAGTCAAGTCAAGAGTTTTATTTGTCACGGCATACAAGTATACAATGAAATGCGGGTGGTCTTGCCCGCAACGATGTGCAATACAGTGGTACAACATATAATAGAATCCAATAAAAAAACAACATTGTGCAATAAACAGGTAACAGGTAACATGGTGGGACATCTCGGTATCTGTACATAGTTATTTACAGAGCATATAGGACATGCTGGGTCCTTTGGTAGTGCAATACACTGTTACTGTTGTTATACTATTTCTAAAGTGACCTTTCCTTTTTGGCCATAAGTGTGGGCGTGTGCGGCATGAGTGTGTGCCTGCTCATGTTAAAGTGGCTGCTAGTGTGTGAGCGTGCACAGCGTGCGTGTCGTGCGTGTCGTGTGGATGATGTAATTGATGGGTCATGAGTCATTGTGGAACAAAATAAAAATCACGCGAATTGATTGATTGATTGATTAATTGCAAATATTTTTTTTCTTTTCTTTCTATAGAAGCAACTGGGAGGTGCGCTGTTTTAACACTATGACGACCGGCGCGGCCTATGGATTTAGGCCTCAGAGGACAGCGGATTGTAAACAAACCAATGTACTTTCCAAGAGCTTTATATATGATTTATAGTATTGCTATCTGTCCATTCTCATTGTCACTTGAGTGCATAAACCGTGCCTTCATAATGGCTTAAAGAAAATAAAAATCCATCAGTTGGTTGTCATTTTATAGCGTCGTGAATATAAGGTTTATCCCACTTTTCGTCTCGTCTTTTTTCCCGGGAGCTAGATAATAGGCTAAACGTTGGCGCCGTTATATCAAACGCCATTTCTGCTGTATATATACGAATGAAATAAAACAAACTGCGTAGCATCCGGACTATTACAGAGCATCTATGGATGAAATGGGGGCAGCGGGGAACGCCGATTACTATTATTGATTACCAATACAGTGTGCGTTCAATATAGCATTTTCATTGACCGATCACGTTACGTTATAAAACAATGTCCAATCCAGCTGTAATTTGGGGTAATATTATCCTACCGTCAGGCCATGTGATCGCCGGCAGCATTTCCTCACCAGTCATCGGATTCTGGTAGATCGATATGCACATTGGCTAATCATAAATCCCATTATTCCACGCTGAGAGAACCGCTCGCCAAACTGATCCAAGATGGAGGATGTTCGGCTGGGATCAAGGAACTATGATCCGCCCACATTTTTGTACTTTTTCATTTTTTTTTAAATTCACATTGATACTGCAGTGGATACTAAGTGGGTATGGCCGGTACAGCATGTTTAGAAAATCAAATATGTGAAAAGATGCTGGTAGTGGATCGGGTACCTAAGATCCGTTATAAATATGGAATAAAACAATAACAACTCGTCACGTATATACTCGTGGCTCTGGTCCACATCGTGCTTTTTCAAAACGTATATATACGTATATATATGTGGACGGACGGCATAGTGTTAAGTGAGGGTGGACTGAATGGATATGTTGATAGCGTCATAACGACTAAATGGAAAATGATTCTGTCACGACGAATGTCTTAGTTGTGTGGTAGAATTCTCAGTTCAAACTTGTTATAAAATAAGGGTGGGAAAATATGATTGAAGTCTGCATTTTCCCAAGACAGGTCAACAGCTACTGGGAGATTGAAATGGGTATGATCAGTACAAACACACTTGGTCTAGTCTCATAGTAGTCTGAACAACATACAATACTAGGGGGTTTGGCTGTTAAGAGTGAGGCCCTGGGGGAGAAATGGATTAGCATTTCCCGTTTTAGATAGCCTCTGTGAAAACAATAGGATTGTGAGTGATTGGCAGGCCGACTTACCAGTTCAAAGGCCGGTAATATTGACACAGCCGATGGAGGCACAATAAAATAGACCTTACGATCCCCCTAGAAACCGGTTTTGGCCACAGGCGGTAACCAAGTGAGACAATATAGACGCCCATAAACAGAAGAATATATAGACTAAAACTAAAACCATTAGACTATTTTCCACTATGGTAAAAATTGTGCCAGTAAAAAACAGTCAAAGTAACAATTGAAGACATTTAGTTCCACAAAGAGTGCATAGAGCTTATCTCACTGAGTGGATTTACATACAAGGGTTACAAGCAGCTGGGGCAATAGACCTTTTGGTCACAATGCGCCTGTTAGATCCTGCAGACATCCTGTGAGGCCCCCAGTAGAGACGAGATGTCTAGGGAGGAGTTAAGCTTCACTACTCCAGTAATTAAAGTACATTTATATCATTAAAAAAGCTCCAAATTAAACTGCAAATATTACTGTTATGTTGTGCTAATGATGTTGGACGTAATGATATGAAACATGTGTTGTTTATGACCAAAGTAAGCACCAAAGTTGCCATAAAACGCTTTCTGAACCAATTTGAAGAATACCCATAATACTGAAAACTAGCTGCATATAAGGGCTAATGATTAAAATGCAATAGGAGTGTCTTAAAATCAAAGAGAAGATCTTATACTCAAATAATAGGTTAACATAGGTATTGAGATTCGGCAAAAGAACTAAATTGTTTAGGTAATTAAAAGTTAAGAGTAATCCTTGGGTTTTAGTCAGTAAATGACATATTATATACTTTAAAACACGATAAAACAGAACAGTACGTGTGTGCTTAAAATAGATAGGCCTACCTTGTAAATTCAAATAAAACTCCATATTTGGTACTGTTGTGACCCCTCAAACTGGCCGCTATGAGCCTTAGCCAATCAGGAAGTAGGGACTCCTCCCCTCTGACGTGAGTTCTAGTGTATTCTAGGGGGAGGAGTCAAATCGTTAAAGTAGCCTGCACGGGAGCAGGAAGACACACGCTTTACACACAACCTTTCGAACACACGCTTTTTGAACTCACCACCGGAAGCAGACGGCGAAGCGGCTTGAACGAGAACAGGATCTCTTTGTTTCACAGGAAGAAGCCACCATCGAAGAACCAATGAAGACCATTCTTTAATCTACTTTTTGATTAGTCTGATATAAGTGGTCGGTGGCATAGTACCTTGAGTACACTTATATCATTACACAATCCATTTTTCCATTTGAATTAAATCCTTGTTATTTCACTACTTAAATTCTGCCAATAAAAGCGGATTTTTACATAAAATCCATTCTCTGCCTCTTCATTGGGAGCTTCCACTCTTGCCGCCGGTCATGTTCACAACGCAGGGTACTAGATACATCTGGTTCTTAAAGGTAGAACCATTTACCCCTTTTACTATAGTTGCTTAAACAATGTTGGATGATGTAATTGATGGGTCATGAGTAGGGATGTCCGATATTATCGGCCGACCAATATTATCGGCCGATATCGGCAGTAAAATGTGATATCGGAAAATATCGGTATCGGTTTAAAAAAAGAAAAAAACAATAACAATATTTGTTATATATATATCCAGTGAAATTATTAGTTACCTGAAATTATTCCGTTTTTTGGGGGGGGAAACCCTGCATATATCGGTATCGGTTGATATCGGTCGATATCGGTATCGGAAATTAAGAGTTGGACAATATCGGAATATCGGTATCGGTAAAAAAGCCAATGTCGAGCATCCCTAGTCATGAGTCATTGTGGAACAAAATGAAAATCGCGCAAATTGATTGATTGATTTATTGCAAATTATTTTTTTTACCTACTTTTCAATCTGCTTTTATAGAAAGTAGGTTTAAATTTTTTTTAAATAGGGCGAAGAAAGAAAAAAAAATCCTATAGGCCAAAGAAAACTTTTTTAAATTTGTTTTACCTACTTTCTATAGAAGCATCTAAGAATGAAGTTCTATAGAAAGTAGGTTAAAAACTAAAGAAAAGTTGGATGTGTTAGTTTGTTGGATGTCTAGGTGAAAGACAGTTGGATGTGTTAGTTTGTTGGATGTCTTAGTTGAAAGACAGTTGGATGTGTTAGTTTGTTGGATGTCTTAGTTGAAAGACAGTTGGATGTGTTAGTCTGTTGGATGTCTTAGTTGAAAGACAGTTGGATGTGTTAGTTTGTTGGATGTCTTAGTTGAGAGACAGTTGGATGTGTTCATTTGTTGGATGTCCTACTGAGAACAGTTGGATGCACTTCCGAGCTGCTTCCACATGGAGGCAACTTCTCTTTTTTTCTTTTTTGGGAACTACTCTTTCTGGCGGATGGTTTTTTCAATAAATCTTCAATTAATGTGTGTTTATTGTATAGCAATAAGGTTGGATGAATGTGCCAGTTGTATAAAAGCATTACACCACTTGTAGTCGTGGATTGTGAAAATTAGACCATGCCTAGGGGGGTCTAACGACCACCCCTAGGCATGGTCTAATTTTCACAATCCACTCCTGCGCGTGATGTAATGCTTAAACATACACGGTATGCACACAGGCTTGAGGGTTCTGCAAAGACATCTCAGCAACTGAGTCAGGCTGGCTGAAGAGGAGGATCATGAAGGCTTGCTGCTATAGGTCAGCCAACTCATCCTCCATTGGTTTTAAACCTCTGTCAGTCAAGAGGATTTTCTGGCTAATGTTACCATTTCATGTTCCAAGGTCTATGTATGGATCCTGTCACTAAACTGTATCTGTCCCCTCGCTATAAGGCATGGAGTCCCCCTCTTGCACCAAGTAAGAATAATACTAATAATAACTTAAAGTTTGTCGTGGAAATATATTATCATGTTCTTATATATCTGTGTTGAGATATCATGTTATACAGCTTGACTTTCAGTATGACCAGGTTGACTGGTTGATGTGTGTATGTCTCTTTAAGAACACACTGACATCCCACCAGTCATAACAAAGTTGTTGTTGCTCCCAGTGACTGAGAACCATTTTTGTTTACCTTCGTCATCATATCTGATATATTATGTTATGTCTGACAACTGTGTATTTGGCATATGTGTGAACAGCGATCTGGGTCAGTCTATGGCCAGACGCTAGTGGGTTAACATTGTCTCTGACTGTAGACTGTCCTTTCATACGTGGCCACGGTGAAATAAACGTTCTTCTTATTGTTAATAAACTTTCTTCTTATCATTAATAATGACTCAGAATGATTTGTAAACGGCTCATCGTTTAGTCCTTTAATATTTCCCATTACAGATGGCGACGAGTGAAATTATGGGATATTTTTTTTAACTAGTTTATTAGATTTTAAAGCGATGGGAGTCGAGGTGGCCGCGGAACGGGCTCTGCAGACAGGGTGAATCTTGGGTTTCCAGGGAAGCGCTGTCCTGTCTCAAACTCCTCCGCGCATTGGGGGGGGGGGAGAACCAGCTGCGCCGTCCGTTTGGCTGTCACCTCCGGCTTGAACCTTGGGAACGCTTGGGGAACATTCAGTGAGCTGTTGGCATTCTGTTTAAAGCGGTTTTGTTTTGCATCTATAAAGTAGTTAGGTTACGATTAGATTAGGGCGTCTAGGTTGACCAGATAGCGTATGACACAGAGTGGTGATTGCCGACAAGCAGTCCAGGGGAGAAATAATATCTCTTGCCTCAAATCCTCCGAGATAAAACAAGGAGAAGGGGGACGCCTGTCTACGACTGTCTTGTCAACTCTGACAGGTAAACCTATGGGGATGCGAGTGGGAGTTTGAAGTTATTTTTGGGGTTCTGGGTCTAGAGGGTGTCTAACATTAGAACATAGTTTTTCTTTGTGTGTGTAACCCTCTTGTTTTCCTCTGACCACTTGGATTTAAAGGGTACGTTCTGGTAATTAGCGAGAATTACATTTGTATCCGATAAGGTAGGCGTGTGCAAAGTGTACTGTGAGCATGTTGGGAATTACAGGAGTTCATGCAATAAATCCCACTATTTAGACACAAGGCGTGGGTTATCGTTTAGGCACTGATTCTGTTTTTTTTGGGGGGTTTTCTTTCACAAGGAGGCGGGAAGAGAGTCCGTGCGTGGGGAATACCAAGAGGGGAGGCAGGTGCTGTGTTGTGTGATTAGTTTCTATCACCTATCTGGTCAAAACTGCAGTTTTTCTGAAAAGAAATAGGATAGGGCGTTGTTAATACGCTGTTTCACAGAGCTTTTTATCCCTGAGTGCTTAGAGGAAACTAATTTTTTGGGGGCCACATATTTTATTTTTGTTTTGTTTAGGTTTTGTCTGTTAAGGAAAAAGAAGCGTGTTAAAGAATGGAGGATGTGGACAATTTAGAGGAGCAGGGAGCAGCCTGTGGGGGTGTGAGGGAAGAAGCTAACACTTTGTTCTCTTTCTCTTCTCCCACGGCGGTGTGCCCAGGGATTGACTCCGGGCTCGGTGCCTTTCCGTGTGCGTCACAGGTGGTCCCGCCGCGTCAACGGCCTTGCCGACGACCATCAACTCCGGAGCGACCACCACCGCAACGGTCTGGCCTGTGTCAACTGCCACACACGGGGCTGGATCAACAACAGCAGATGAATTGGCTAGGCAATTAGAGATGCTGAGGCTGCATGCTCAGGAGCTGACGGAGCGGTCACAATTGTCGCTGATAACAACGGTCGGACAATCACAGTTAGCCCTGGTGAGAACTGTCTCACAGCTTGGGCAGAGCGTCCCGAGGGGGATCCCGAGAAAGAGGCAGCGCAAACCTGCTGGTGTTTGTTTTATATGCGGCCAGGATGGTCATTGGCATAAGGATTGTGCCTATAGGGAGGAATTTGAGAGGAAGAAGGCACAATGGCGAGCGGAGTTGCAAGGCGGGACCGAGCCCTCAGCGCATTGACTGGACACACGGCGGGGAGGCATCGACCGGGAGGACATGGCGTGGCAGGCAGAGTATAGCGCACTCTGAAAAGGGAAGAAAACAATTCTAGTTGAAATGCAATTTTTCATTAGATATTTCCACTGAAAAACCCTATCAGATTTATAACAGGCTTGATCCACTAAGAGCACAGTGTACATTGAGGTCTGCACACAGCAAAGTGCTGATCGATAGAAATACGGGTACAGGAATCTACTAAGACCGGCCATGTAAACAAATCACTGGCAATGGCCCTTCTGAGTGTTAGATCATTGAGCAACAAATCTTTCTTAATCAATGATCTGATAACTGAAAGTAGTTTGGAATGCATGTTCCTAGTCGAGACCGGCTAGGTGGCATTATTTTTTATAAACGCAGGGTTTGTTATCACCTCTCCCCAATACAGAAGAGGACTGTTTTTTCTCATCATCACATTGTACCAGCCACCAAAATACTCATCAATATTTACATAAATTAACACTTATGTCTGTGATCAATACATAGAACTATCCTACATGTCTGTGACCTATCTGTGATCAATACATAGAACTATCCTACAGGTCTGTGATATTAGGGTCGAATGTGTTGTTTGTGTACAGCACAGATACAGTACAGTGGGAATACATGTTAGCATGCAATGGTGAAGAGGAGGGCAGTAGAAAATAAAACAGGCATATGGTCAGAGATACGAGCACGTATCACGTAGAGAGACGACACTAGGTCTAAAAGGACCCACTGGAATTATGTGCGCTATCATACGATAAATAAATTGATTAATTGCCGCGATGATTAAAATGAATGCAATGATTTTGAGCTTGCCTATAGCAACCCCCAGCCACATATAGCTTAACTACATTTCTAAATAGTGTTGTTCCTTTTAACCGAGTAGCGTTATGGGTAGTGTAACGTTTGTTGTTTTTTAGACCCAAGTGGTTACTCGCTACTGCCGGAGAAACTGGACTGCTAAATGAGGATTAAAGATCTAACGTTCGGTGGTGCTCATTCAGTGCTAAATAACATTAGCTAAATAGCTAACAAAATGAATACAACGTATAGCGGAGCTACGACACAGAATAAACGTTAATACAATTACATGCATCATTGTTTACAATAAACGGATGGGGCTGGTCAAAGGACTGGACACGGGGACAAGTTAAACATGAATCAATATATTATAAACGGGTAGTTTCGAGTCGTGCCTACACACCACAGGGCTACTGTTCTAGTATATACGGGTTTGACGCTTCCTCCTCATCGTTGATTGCCTGTAGTAGCTGCATCTAACGTTAGTAGCTAACGTTAAAACTAACCTAAAGTTAGTTGTTCACCAACAATCTCAACATTTGTTTTATCATTGGCTCAAAAACACAGAACCGGACGAGACAGGTTGTTCGCGCATAGGATAATCACACAACAATACTTCCGGTCCGGTCGGTGGGCTTCAAAATAAAAGTCTAGAACACCGGAAAAGACGGAGCGGTGGGCTTCAAAATAAAAGTCTAAAGCACCGGAAAATACGTTTCTTTTGTACAGCGTTTTCCTCCGCGAGTACTCTAGTACATCATGTGATCGGTCGATCTGGATTATTTTTGCCCATCCCTAGTTTATCCTGTGCTGAAGTCTCCATTCCAATAGAGATAGTGTACATTTTGGTCTTTATTTGATTATGGAAACCTAATAAATAAAAAAAGGTTTCCAGTTTGTTTCCTCACACTTTATTAACATTTTGCATGGTACTGCGGGGCAAGGTACATTAATAATACATGTACATGTTAAAAGGATGACAAAGAGCCAGACAGAGGGCTTGTGTCCAGTTTCAGTTTGCTCAAACTCATTCAATCATGGATAAAGGGTCCATTTGCTATACATTGAGACAGGTTTGATGGGAGCAGGAGGAGGGGGCCTATTTTTGGGTATAATTAATTGAGAAACCAAATAATGATTTATGATTCTGGGGTTAATCATAGGGGGGGGGATCAGAGAGTTTTTCAATGTATATTTGGTTTATAAACTAATATATAGAGACGCTTCACTATGGCAGCATGAAAATCATCCTTACAGCCAGCAGCCACACGTGCATTTCAACAGGTGATAAGCAGAACACCACCAGTGTCAAAAGCAATATGCTCTAAAGTTTACTAAAACAGACAGTAGCAAATGAATGGTCACATTTCTATAGTATCTGTTTGTGTGCGTTTCCTTCACACCAGAACAGGCAAGCAAGAAGAGGGGCAGCGCATCCTATTTCCCTAGAAAGATTGAGGTGAGGGTTAAAGTACAATAAGGAAACAAATAAAATGTACCTTACATATTGTAAGCAGTGTGGTGCAGTCATGTGTTGTGGGCTTTCAGAGGCAGGGCAGAGGGAACAGAGTGAGTAGAAGACACAAAACATAACAACATGAGATACATATGACAATCACAATTAACAATGATAATCTAAAAACAGTAAACATTGTAGACATCATTATCAACATCAGAATATTTTGCTCACATATTTAAGTAGTGCATTCTCAGGTGGTATTTGAAAGACACTTTACTATTCAATTTACTTATGTTCAGTGGGCAGTTATTCCAATGATTGATGGCACGATAAACGACAGTCCTTTTTAAAGCATTTGATTTTGGACGTGGTAACATAATCTGTCCATCATCAGCTGACCTAGTAAAATAAGAATGAACCTGATTGCATCTGACAATTTGTTTGTATAAGAAAACAGGTTGAGACGAAAAGACAGTGTTCCTGAAAATTTTTACTGTATTGAAAACCAGCATTAAGATGATGGTGTTTGTTCTCATGGAACAATGTAAAACTAACCTTGCAGCTCTGTTCTGGGCAGTTTGCAATTTCTTTAGTTGACCTTTGGATGCAGAGGACCATACTGCTGCACAATAATCTAGGTGACATCCTAGCCTTAATTGATAAAGTATCAGTAATCGAATTACCTATATCTGACCATCACTGTGTATTTAACAGAGACAATAAAGGGGGGGGGTAAAAGGACAAAAAGCTCTCCGTGGGTAAGAACGATAGACTACAATCACTTATAATCACTGCCTTTAGGTCGTTATTAAAAGAGTGATAGACAGGTCAGAAATGTGCATGGTGATGGTGGTGGTTTGAACGGTGAAGGAAGCAGTCTAGTGGCTGGCAGCTCACTGCCAGCGAGAGAATGTTTACATTCCTAGCTAGAACATCATTCGATATAAACAAACGCTCTTCTGAGAAAGAGTAGCCATTGGATTATGAGCGAGACAAGATGGCCGCCTAGCGCCACGAGGAGATAGGAGCAGGGACCAGAGTGACACGTCAGCTAAAATACTCTAGACTGAGTTTGCCGCCATCTAGGGGGGACAGTGGGATAATGCAGGCACAACTGCTTTGCAGGGTATTATTTTCACATGGTGAAGGGATACTTACTGTCTGTGGTGCATATTCACATTGTGGTTGTAGTGTGTTGTCACTAATTGGTGGTTTGATTGACACACTGTTTCTTCCTGTTTTTGTTTTCCATGTTATTTAAATGGCCGCCCTTGTAATTGACACAGGTGTGGTGATGAGGCACCACGCCCTACAAAGCAGAGCAGAGTGCAGGCTGCAGTGTCTCCCATTTTCACAAGAGATGTCAGCTCACAAGAGTCTCATCTGCTCTCACTGCTTCTATTTTTTGCTGCTTGTTCTATTTTGGCCTATGTGCCTTAGTTTTGTTATTGACCTTTGGAGTCTGGAACGCCCAGCTCTCACCCTTTTGTCCATTTAAATAGCTGTTCCAATAGATATTGTTATTTTGATAAACTCCTGTCTTGTCCTGTGTCCACCACTTTGCATTCAAGGCCTACACAAGCCATACTTTAGGCTTGAATGTAACATGGGGGCTCTAGCCGGTCTTCAAACAGGTGAGTATGCTCTTAATTTATAATTTGATTTGACCACTTATATGCTGTTTAAATATTTAGTTTAGTGGACACCACAAGTAGGTACTTTCATTGTTTTCTGGCTGTGTTTAGCTTCCTGTGTACCACGTAACCCTGGGGCAGTCATTGAAGGGATTAGTACGATATACTTGTCTTGTATTATACAATATACTTGACGGGTATATGGTCGATATGATCTTTGACTGGTAGCAGGTGTGGTTGAAGAACGCTAGGTCTACAGTGCATTAGCTTTCAGTATAGGTAGGTTAGGGGGCCGGGAAATATAATTAGTGTTAGGACCTGATGTAAGTATTTTTGTTAGATCAGACATGTGGTGGGCCTAGCAGTCCTTCTTTGGCTGCAGTGGAGGTTTTAGAAGCTATTTGTGAGTCATATCAGATTGTAAGGAGCACCTGTTTGAATTGTTTGGATTTGTTTGTTTGAGTTTGTTTATTAGATGTTGCTTGAGGGTAACACAGGAGGTTTTGCCTCACTTTGTTTGTGTTGCTGAAGAGCGTTTGTTCCATTATTTTTGGGATAAATGTCTACATATATATATGTGACTTCACAGGGTTAGTCTTGTGGGTGGTATGCATTATGCAATACAATACACACATGTACAGATGCGGTTACTGTAGCCTGCTCACTCTGTGCCACCCACACCCCCATTCACCAACTCATTTTAAATAAAGAGGTCAAGTATACAGTACAATGACCTATCTAAAAATCAGAAATAGACGTCAGATGGAGCTTTATAATGGAATGATCTTCGTCCAGCTTCAGGAAAGCGTAGCGTGCTGACTATTTAAAAACCTGTTGAGTTTCAAATTGGACTTCTAAGCTTGAGCATATTTGTTTTGGATACGTTAGGAGGTTGTTTTTAGTTCAGGCAACAGTTCCAAATAGGAGTATGACACTCACACAAACAGTCAGGTTAATTAATACGACCCCCAATAAGAGTCTAATAAAATCAAAACCGAGACTTGGGAACCACAGCTCCGTCTGGTAGTTAGAGGGTGTTTTTGTTCATAGTCATCTAGCTTCTTGATGCGTGTATGTTTAGTCTCAATATTGGTACGTCCCAGATGCATCAGAGGGGAGTGGGCTTCAATATTATATATAGTTTGTTTTTTTGGCCAACGAGACTGTAAAATGTTACCGGACAGCTTTTTATTTTTATTTCTTTCTCTCTCTTCTTTTCCTTTTGTGAGTCTCTCGCTGAGCGTGTCTCTCTTCAGTCTCCTGTGCGGTCCAAGTACCCCGTCTCTGCCCGAGAAGAGGACACATGGCTATGGGGCGCAGAGGACCACTGACAAGTGCTGGCCCAGCTATTCTACTGAACCACTACTACTGAATATTCGACTCTGCAGTTACAGCTATGACACTGGACAGTTCTCCGTGACCATGAGCCGGGGACAAAGATCTGTGAGACGGTTTCCAGCAGACCTGTTCCATCAGGGGCACGACCGAGAAACCTGAGTGGGGGAACCAACTACAGCTGATTACGGGGAAAGTAAGCTGTCCCAGTCTGCTGCAGAGCTAGGCCTATCGGCTGGTGAAAGCGTGCACCCAGCTGATGGGACGCTAAGAACATCAACTGACAGCCAGCCTGATATTATGGGTGGTCCAGAGATAGAGATCTAAGAGGCGGCTTCCATCATGCTTTCGACCAGACTCAGTGGGCATGAACTGATGACAAGGATCTAAGCCAGCCGGTCTTGCATCGGAGCCATGGACTGCAGAGGAGGGGGTGTTTGGACCATCGGCCGGGGGAAGGAGGAGAGACCGTTCCGGGATTCGTCACAGATGATAAATGAGCTTGGTGATTAGAGGGAATATGGTGCAGCTGTTCCGGCCTTGACAAAACCAGAGGCTGGACTGTACTATTGAGTCCTCCGACCACGTCTGGACATTTGCAAAGAGACGCTAATGATGGTTGGCTGTTATGGCAACTTCTCTTTTGCACGTGACACGGGGTCTATGCAGAGGACCTTTTGTTTTTTAGATAATAAAAATAGTTTGTGCTGAGTTTTTATTATTTGTGTTATTTTTGGTTTGCGGATGATAATATTTTTTGTTGTCTTTATGAAGTGATAATGATTGATTATATTATCAGAGGAGGGAACTGTCGTGGAAATATATTATATCATGTTATACAGCTTGACTTTCAGTATGACCAGGTTGACTGGTTGATGTGTGTATGTCTCTTTAAGAACACACTGACATCCCACCAGTCATAACAAAGTTGTTGTTGCTCCCAGTGACTGAGAACCATTTTTGTTTACCTTCGTCATCATATCTGATATATTATGTTATGTCTGACAACTGTGTATTTGGCATACGTGTGAACAGCGATCTGGGTCAGTCTATGGCCAGACGCTAGTGGGTTAACATTGTCTCTGACTGTAGACTGTCCTTTCATACGTGGCCACGGTGAAATAAACGTTCTTCTTATTGTTAATAAACTTTCTTCTTATCATTAATAATGACTCAGAATGATTTGTAAACGGCTCATCGTTTAGTCCTTTAATATTTCCCATTACAAGTTTTATATAGCGCCTTTCATGAAACCCAAGGCCGCTTTACATAGGGAAATATCAGACAAGAGACAAACATGGTAGACAGGCACACAACATTAAATATAGGAAGCTACTGTAGGGGTCAAAGGCCATGTTAAAGAGGTGAGTTTTGAGGTTCCCCAGCAGAGGCATGGCAACTGTGTTGACTGTTCATTTACCAGACATAGTTGTTTATTTAAAAGACAGCAGGAGCTATGTTTGCATTATACAATAACCTGTATAAAGTAATTGACTTAAACGGAGCCACTTACAATCACATTAGCAATTTGTGTCCAAATAGTTTTCCACTTATTTTCAGGCAACGCTCTAACAGCCACAGGAAATTGTGAATTTCCCCCCTCCTTTCTGCTCTGATTCATACTAGCTAAGCAGACTTAGCTAAATCTGAAAACCACATGTACCTAGTTCGTTTCGCCATGCTTTTCCCATCCCAGTCAATTTGGCTGCTCGACTGCGGCAAGGTTTTCTTCTCCCCCCCCCCCTCTCTCTCTCTAACTCAATTTCAGAGTCCTGGGAGACAGTGGTGGCCTCCGAGTTGGTCGATCACATTTTCCTCATTAATTTAGAGGAACCGTAGATACCTTCCGATTACAACATGAATAATTAATAGGCCTGTAGTGTGAGTCTCCATGAAGAGGGAGGGGCCTGTAGTGTGAGTCTCCATGAAGAGGGAGAGGCCTGTAGTGTGAGTCTCCATGAAGAGGGAGGGGCCTGTAGTGTGAGTCTCCATGAAGAGGGAGGGGCCCTGTAGCCTGTAGTGTGAGTCTCAGTGAAGAGGGAGGGGCCCTGTAGTGAGTCTCCATGAAGAGGGAGGGGCCTGTAGTGTGAGTCTCCATGAAGTGGGAGGGGCCTGTAGTGTAGGTCTCCATGAAGAGGGAGGGGCCTGTAGTGTGAGTCTCCATGAAGAGGGAGGGGCCTGTAGTGTGAGTCTCCATGAAGAGGGAGGGGCCTGTAGTGTGAGTCTCCATGAAGAGGGAGGGGCCCTGTAGTGTGAGTCTCCATGAAGAGGGAGGGGCCCTGTTTCATTCCCAGTCTCTCCACCAGTATTAGCCAAGTGCTTCTCTACTGTGGAAAAACTCCTGACATGTGACATTGTTGTGATCCGTTACTGAGGGATGTTCCAGTGGGCTTTCATAAAAACACTCGCATAACAGCGGCTCGGGAGGTAGAGTGCTTTTCTGGAAGGTTCCCGGTTCAATTCCGGCTACTCCATGGAACGTGTTGAATTGTCCTTGAGCAAGACACTTAACTGAATTACGCATGTGAGGACGGGGGCCATGTCTCTCCTGACTGTGGGGACATGTCTCTCCTGACTATGGAGACATGTCTCTCCTGACTGTGTGGACATGTCTCTCCTGACTGTGGGGCCATGTCTCTCCTGACTGTGGGGACATGTCTCTCCTGACTGTGTGGACATGTCTCTCCTGACTGTGAGGACATGTCTCTGCTGACTGTGGGGACATGTCTCTCCTGACTTTGGGGACATGTCTCTCCTGACTGTGTGGACATGTCTCTCCTGACTGTGAGGACATGTCTCTCCTGACTGTGGGGACATGTCTCACCTGACTGACTGTGGGGACATGTCTATCCTGACTGACTGTGGGGACATGTCTCTCCTGACTGTGAGGACATGTCTCTCCTGACTGTGTGGACATGTCTATCCTGACTGTGGGGACATGTCTCTCCTGACTGTGAGGACATGTCTCTCCTGACTGTGGGGACATGTCTCTCCTGACTGTGGGGACATGTCTCTCCTGACTGTGAGGACATGTCTCTCCTGACTGTGGGGACATGTCTCTCCTGACTGTGGGGACATGTCTCTCCTGACTGACTGTGGGGACATGTCTCTCCTGACTGACTGTGGGGACATGTCTCTCCTGACTGACTGTGGGGACATGTCTCTCCTGTGGGGACATCTCTCTCCTGACTGTGGGGACATGTCTCTCTCTCCCGACTGTGGGGACATGTCTCTCCTGACTGACATGTCTCTCCTGACTGTGGAGACATGTCTCTCCTGACTGTGGGGACATGTCTCTCCTGACTGTGGGGACATGTCTCGTGAGGACATGTCTCTCCTGACTGACATGTCTCTCCTGACTGTGGGGACATGTCTCTCCTGACTGTGAGGACATGTCTCTCCTGACTGTGTGGACATGTCTCTCCTGACTGTGGGGCCATGTCTCTCCTGACTGTGGGGACATGTCTCTCCTGACTGTGTGGACATGTCTCTCCTGACTGTGAGGACATATCTCTGCTGACTGTGGGGACATGTCTCTCCTGACTTTGGGGACATGTCTCTCCTGACTGTGTGGACATGTCTCTCCTGACTGTGAGGACATGTCTCTCCTGACTGTGGGGACATGTCTCACCTGACTGACTGTGGGGACATGTCTCTCCTGACTGACTGTGGGGACATGTCTCTCCTGACTGTGAGGACATGTCTCTCCTGACTGTGTGGACATGTCTCTCCTGACTGTGGGGACATGTCTCTCCTGACTGTGGGGACATGTCTCTCCTGACTGTGAGGACATGTCTCTCCTGACTGTGTGGACATGTCTCTCCTGACTGTGGGGCCATGTCTCTCCTGACTGTGGGGACATGTCTCTCCTGACTGTGTGGACATGTCTCTCCTGACTGTGAGGACATGTCTCTGCTGACTGTGGGGACATGTCTCTCCTGACTTTGGGGACATGTCTCTCCTGACTGTGTGGACATGTCTCTCCTGACTGTGAGGACATGTCTCTCCTGACTGTGGGGACATGTCTCACCTGACTGACTGTGGGGACATGTCTCTCCTGACTGACTGTGGGGACATGTCTCTCCTGACTGTGAGGACATGTCTCTCCTGACTGTGTGGACATGTCTCTCCTGACTGTGGGGACATGTCTCTCCTGACTGTGAGGACATGTCTCTCCTGACTGACTGTGGGGACATGTCTCTCCTGACTGTGGGGACATGTCTCTCCTGACTGTGGGGACATGTCTCTCCTGACTGTAGGGACATGTCTCTCCTGACTGACTGTGGGGACATGTCTCTCCTGACTGACTGTGGGGACATGTCTCTCCTGACTGTGGGGACATGTCTCTCCTGACTGACTGTGGGGACATGTCTCTCCTGTGTGGACATGTCTCTCCTGACTGTGTGGACATGTCTCTCCTGGCTGTGAGGACATTTCTCTCCTGACTGTGGGGACATGTCTCTCCTGACTGTGGGGACATGTCTCTCCTGACTGTGTGGACATGTCTCTCCTGACTGTGGGGACATGTCTCTCTCTCCTGACTGTGTGGACATGTCTCTTCTGACTGTGAGGACATGTCTCTCCTGACTGTGGGGACATGTCTCTCCTGACTGTGGGGACATGTCTCTCCTGACTGTGTGGACATGTCTCTCCTGACTGTGGGGACATGTCTCTCCTGACTGTGTGGACATGTATCTCTCTCCTGACTGTGGGGACATGTCTCTCCTGACTGTGGGGACATGTCTCTCCTGACTGTGGGGACATGTCTCTCCTGACTGTGGGGACATGTATCTCCTGACTGTGAGGACATGTCTCTCCTGACTGTGTGGACATGTCTCTCCTGACTGTGAGGACATGTCTCTCCTGACTGTGGGGACATGTCTCACCTGACTGACTGTGGGGACATGTCTCTCCTGACTGACTGTGGGGACATGTCTCTCCTGACTGTGAGGACATGTCTCTCCTGACTGTGTGGACATGTCTCTCCTGACTGTGGGGACATGTCTCTCCTGACTGTGAGGAGATGTCTCTCCTGACTGACTGTGGGGACATGTCTCTCCTGACTGTGGGGACATGTCTCTCCTGACTGTGGGGACATGTCTCTCCTGACTGTAGGGACATGTCTCTCCTGACTGACTGTGGGGACATGTCTCTCCTGACTGACTGTGGGGACATGTCTCTCCTGACTGTGGGGACATGTCTCTCCTGACTGACTGTGGGGACATGTCTCTCCTGTGTGGACATGTCTCTCCTGACTGTGTGGACATGTCTCTCCTGGCTGTGAGGACATTTCTCTCCTGACTGTGGGGACATGTCTCTCCTGACTGTGGGGACATGTCTCTCCTGACTGTGTGGACATGTCTCTCCTGACTGTGGGGACATGTCTCTCTCTCCTGACTGTGTGGACATGTCTCTTCTGACTGTGAGGACATGTCTCTCCTGACTGTGGGGACATGTCTCTCCTGACTGTGGGGACATGTATCTCCTGACTGTGAGGACATGTCTCTGCTGACTGTGTGGACATGTCTCTCCTGACTGTGTGGACATGTCTCTCCTGACTGTGGGGACATGTCTCTCCTGACTGTGAGGACATGTCTCTGCTGACTGTGTGGACATGTCTCTCCTGACTGTGGAGTCATGTCTCTCCTGACTGTGTGGACATGTCTCTCCTGACTGTGAGGCCATGTCTCTCCTGACTGTGGGGACATGTCTCTCCTGACTGTGGGGACATGTCTCTCCTGACTGTGAGGACATGTCTCTCCTGACTGTGGGGACATGTTTCTCCTGACTGACTGTGGGGACATGTCTCTCCTGACTGACTGTGGGGACATGTCTCTCCTGACTGACTGTGGGGACATGTCTCTCCTGACTGACTGTGGGGACATGTCTCTCCTGACTGTGGGGACATGTCTCTCCTGACTGACTGTGGGGACATGTCTCTCCTGTGGGGACATCTCTCTCCTGACTGTGGGGACATGTCTCTCTCTCCTGACTGTGGGGACATGTCTCTCCTGACTGACATGTCTCTCCTGACTGTGGGGACATGGCTCTCCTGACTGTGGGGACATGGCTCTCCTGACTGTGGGGACATGTCTCTCCTGACTGTGGGGACATGTCTTTCCTGACTGTGGGGACATGTCTCTCCTGACTGTGTGGACATGTCTCTCCTGACTGTGTGGACATGTCTCTCCTGACTGTGTGGACATGTCTCTCCTGACTGGGTGGACATGTCTCTCCTGACTGTGGGGACATGTCTCTCCTGACTGGGTGGACATGTCTCTCCTGACTGTGAGGAGATGTCTCTCCTGAGTGTGGGGACATGTCTCTCCTGACTGTGTGGACATGTCTCTCCTGACTATGGGGACATGTATCTCCTGACTGTGGGGACATGTCTCTCCTGACTGTGGGGACATGTCTCTCCTGACTGGGTGGACATGTCTCTCCTGACTGTGGGGACATGTCTCACTCTCTCCTGACTGTGGGGACATGTCTCTCCTGACTGTGTGGACATGTATCTCCTGACTGTGGGGACATGTCTCTCCTGACTGTGAGGACATGTCTCTCCTGACTGTGAGGACATGTCTCTCCTGACTGTGGGGACATGTCTCTCCTGACTGTGGGGACATGTCTCTCCTGACTGTGCGGACATGTCTCTCTCTCCTGACTGTGTGGACATGTCTCTCCTGACTGTGGGGACATGTCTCTCCTGACTGTGAGGACATGTCTCTCCTGACTGACTGTGGGGACATGTCTCTCCTGACTGTGTGGACATGTCTCTCCTGACTGACTGTGGGGACATGTCTCTCCTGACTGTGGGGACATGTCTCTCCTCCTGACTGTGAGGACATGTCTCTCTCTCCTGACTGTGGGGACATGTCTCTCCTGACTGTGAGGACATGTCTCTCTCTCCTGACTGTGAGGACATGTCTCTCTCTCCTGACTGTGTGGACATGTCTCTCCTGACTGTGGGGACATGTCTCTCCTGACTGTGGGGACATGTCTCTCCTGACTGTGTGGACATGTCTCTCCTGACTGTGTGGACATGTCTCTCCTGACTGTGGGGACATGTATCTCCTGACTGTGGGGACATGTCTCTCCTGACTGGGTGGACATGTCTCTCCTGGCTGTGGGGACATGTCTCTCCTGACTGTGGGGACATGTCTCTCCTGACTGTGTGGACATGTATCTCCTGACTGACTGTGTGGACATGTCTCTCTTGACTGACTGTGGGGACATGTCTCTCCTGACTGTGTGGACATGTCTCTCCTGACTGGGTGGACATGTCTCTCCTGACTGTGGGGACATGTCTCTCCTGACTGTGGGTACATGTCTCTCCTGACTGTGTGGACATGTCTCTCCTGACTGTGTGGACATGTCTCTCCTGACTGTGGGGACATGTCTCTCCTGACTGTGAGGACATGTCTCTCCTGACTGACTGTGGGGACATGTCTCTCCTGACTGTGGGGACATGTCTCTCCTGACTGTGAGGACATGTCTCTCCTGACTGTGGGGACATGTCTCTCCTGACTGTGGGGACATGTCTCTCCTGACTGACTGTGGGGACATGTCTCTCCTGACTGACTGTGGGGACATGTCTCTCCTGACTGACTGTGGGGACATGTCTCTCCTGTGGGGACATCTCTCTCCTGACTGTGGGGACATGTCTCTCTCTCCCGACTGTGGGGACATGTCTCTCCTGACTGACATGTCTCTCCTGACTGTGGAGACATGTCTCTCCTGACTGTGGGGACATGTCTCTCCTGACTGTGGGGACATGTCTCGTGAGGACATGTCTCTCCTGACTGACATGTCTCTCCTGACTGTGGGGACATGTCTCTCCTGACTGTGAGGACATGTCTCTCCTGACTGTGTGGACATGTCTCTCCTGACTGTGGGGCCATGTCTCTCCTGACTGTGGGGACATGTCTCTCCTGACTGTGTGGACATGTCTCTCCTGACTGTGAGGACATATCTCTGCTGACTGTGGGGACATGTCTCTCCTGACTTTGGGGACATGTCTCTCCTGACTGTGTGGACATGTCTCTCCTGACTGTGAGGACATGTCTCTCCTGACTGTGGGGACATGTCTCACCTGACTGACTGTGGGGACATGTCTCTCCTGACTGACTGTGGGGACATGTCTCTCCTGACTGTGAGGACATGTCTCTCCTGACTGTGTGGACATGTCTCTCCTGACTGTGGGGACATGTCTCTCCTGACTGTGGGGACATGTCTCTCCTGACTGTGAGGACATGTCTCTCCTGACTGTGTGGACATGTCTCTCCTGACTGTGGGGCCATGTCTCTCCTGACTGTGGGGACATGTCTCTCCTGACTGTGTGGACATGTCTCTCCTGACTGTGAGGACATGTCTCTGCTGACTGTGGGGACATGTCTCTCCTGACTTTGGGGACATGTCTCTCCTGACTGTGTGGACATGTCTCTCCTGACTGTGAGGACATGTCTCTCCTGACTGTGGGGACATGTCTCACCTGACTGACTGTGGGGACATGTCTCTCCTGACTGACTGTGGGGACATGTCTCTCCTGACTGTGAGGACATGTCTCTCCTGACTGTGTGGACATGTCTCTCCTGACTGTGGGGACATGTCTCTCCTGACTGTGAGGACATGTCTCTCCTGACTGACTGTGGGGACATGTCTCTCCTGACTGTGGGGACATGTCTCTCCTGACTGTGGGGACATGTCTCTCCTGACTGTAGGGACATGTCTCTCCTGACTGACTGTGGGGACATGTCTCTCCTGACTGACTGTGGGGACATGTCTCTCCTGACTGTGGGGACATGTCTCTCCTGACTGACTGTGGGGACATGTCTCTCCTGTGTGGACATGTCTCTCCTGACTGTGTGGACATGTCTCTCCTGGCTGTGAGGACATTTCTCTCCTGACTGTGGGGACATGTCTCTCCTGACTGTGGGGACATGTCTCTCCTGACTGTGTGGACATGTCTCTCCTGACTGTGGGGACATGTCTCTCTCTCCTGACTGTGTGGACATGTCTCTTCTGACTGTGAGGACATGTCTCTCCTGACTGTGGGGACATGTCTCTCCTGACTGTGGGGACATGTCTCTCCTGACTGTGTGGACATGTCTCTCCTGACTGTGGGGACATGTCTCTCCTGACTGTGTGGACATGTATCTCTCTCCTGACTGTGGGGACATGTCTCTCCTGACTGTGGGGACATGTCTCTCCTGACTGTGGGGACATGTCTCTCCTGACTGTGGGGACATGTATCTCCTGACTGTGAGGACATGTCTCTCCTGACTGTGTGGACATGTCTCTCCTGACTGTGAGGACATGTCTCTCCTGACTGTGGGGACATGTCTCACCTGACTGACTGTGGGGACATGTCTCTCCTGACTGACTGTGGGGACATGTCTCTCCTGACTGTGAGGACATGTCTCTCCTGACTGTGTGGACATGTCTCTCCTGACTGTGGGGACATGTCTCTCCTGACTGTGAGGAGATGTCTCTCCTGACTGACTGTGGGGACATGTCTCTCCTGACTGTGGGGACATGTCTCTCCTGACTGTGGGGACATGTCTCTCCTGACTGTAGGGACATGTCTCTCCTGACTGACTGTGGGGACATGTCTCTCCTGACTGACTGTGGGGACATGTCTCTCCTGACTGTGGGGACATGTCTCTCCTGACTGACTGTGGGGACATGTCTCTCCTGTGTGGACATGTCTCTCCTGACTGTGTGGACATGTCTCTCCTGGCTGTGAGGACATTTCTCTCCTGACTGTGGGGACATGTCTCTCCTGACTGTGGGGACATGTCTCTCCTGACTGTGTGGACATGTCTCTCCTGACTGTGGGGACATGTCTCTCTCTCCTGACTGTGTGGACATGTCTCTTCTGACTGTGAGGACATGTCTCTCCTGACTGTGGGGACATGTCTCTCCTGACTGTGGGGACATGTATCTCCTGACTGTGAGGACATGTCTCTGCTGACTGTGTGGACATGTCTCTCCTGACTGTGTGGACATGTCTCTCCTGACTGTGGGGACATGTCTCTCCTGACTGTGAGGACATGTCTCTGCTGACTGTGTGGACATGTCTCTCCTGACTGTGGAGTCATGTCTCTCCTGACTGTGTGGACATGTCTCTCCTGACTGTGAGGCCATGTCTCTCCTGACTGTGGGGACATGTCTCTCCTGACTGTGGGGACATGTCTCTCCTGACTGTGAGGACATGTCTCTCCTGACTGTGGGGACATGTTTCTCCTGACTGACTGTGGGGACATGTCTCTCCTGACTGACTGTGGGGACATGTCTCTCCTGACTGACTGTGGGGACATGTCTCTCCTGACTGACTGTGGGGACATGTCTCTCCTGACTGTGGGGACATGTCTCTCCTGACTGACTGTGGGGACATGTCTCTCCTGTGGGGACATCTCTCTCCTGACTGTGGGGACATGTCTCTCTCTCCTGACTGTGGGGACATGTCTCTCCTGACTGACATGTCTCTCCTGACTGTGGGGACATGGCTCTCCTGACTGTGGGGACATGGCTCTCCTGACTGTGGGGACATGTCTCTCCTGACTGTGGGGACATGTCTTTCCTGACTGTGGGGACATGTCTCTCCTGACTGTGTGGACATGTCTCTCCTGACTGTGTGGACATGTCTCTCCTGACTGTGTGGACATGTCTCTCCTGACTGGGTGGACATGTCTCTCCTGACTGTGGGGACATGTCTCTCCTGACTGGGTGGACATGTCTCTCCTGACTGTGAGGAGATGTCTCTCCTGAGTGTGGGGACATGTCTCTCCTGACTGTGTGGACATGTCTCTCCTGACTATGGGGACATGTATCTCCTGACTGTGGGGACATGTCTCTCCTGACTGTGGGGACATGTCTCTCCTGACTGGGTGGACATGTCTCTCCTGACTGTGGGGACATGTCTCACTCTCTCCTGACTGTGGGGACATGTCTCTCCTGACTGTGTGGACATGTATCTCCTGACTGTGGGGACATGTCTCTCCTGACTGTGAGGACATGTCTCTCCTGACTGTGAGGACATGTCTCTCCTGACTGTGGGGACATGTCTCTCCTGACTGTGGGGACATGTCTCTCCTGACTGTGCGGACATGTCTCTCTCTCCTGACTGTGTGGACATGTCTCTCCTGACTGTGGGGACATGTCTCTCCTGACTGTGAGGACATGTCTCTCCTGACTGACTGTGGGGACATGTCTCTCCTGACTGTGTGGACATGTCTCTCCTGACTGACTGTGGGGACATGTCTCTCCTGACTGTGGGGACATGTCTCTCCTCCTGACTGTGAGGACATGTCTCTCTCTCCTGACTGTGGGGACATGTCTCTCCTGACTGTGAGGACATGTCTCTCTCTCCTGACTGTGAGGACATGTCTCTCTCTCCTGACTGTGTGGACATGTCTCTCCTGACTGTGGGGACATGTCTCTCCTGACTGTGGGGACATGTCTCTCCTGACTGTGTGGACATGTCTCTCCTGACTGTGTGGACATGTCTCTCCTGACTGTGGGGACATGTATCTCCTGACTGTGGGGACATGTCTCTCCTGACTGGGTGGACATGTCTCTCCTGGCTGTGGGGACATGTCTCTCCTGACTGTGGGGACATGTCTCTCCTGACTGTGTGGACATGTATCTCCTGACTGACTGTGTGGACATGTCTCTCTTGACTGACTGTGGGGACATGTCTCTCCTGACTGTGTGGACATGTCTCTCCTGACTGGGTGGACATGTCTCTCCTGACTGTGGGGACATGTCTCTCCTGACTGTGGGTACATGTCTCTCCTGACTGTGTGGACATGTCTCTCCTGACTGTGTGGACATGTCTCTCCTGACTGTGGGGACATGTCTCTCCTGACTGTGAGGACATGTCTCTCCTGACTGACTGTGGGGACATGTCTCTCCTGACTGTGAGGACATGTCTCTCCTGACTGTGGGGACATGTCTCTCCTGACTGTGTGGACATGTCTCTCTCTCCTGACTGTGTGGACATGTCTCTCCTCCTGACTGTGAGGACATGTCTCTCTCTCCTGACTGTGGGGACATGTATCTCCTGACTGTGAGGACATGTCTCTCTCTCCTGACTGTGAGGACATGTCTCTCTCTCCTGACTGTGTGGACATGTCTCTCTCTCCTGACTGTGGGGACATGTCTCTCCTCCTGACTGTGAGGACATGTCTCTCTCTCCTGACTGTGGGGACATGTATCTCCTGACTGTGAGGACATGTCTCTCTCTCCTGACTGTGAGGACATGTCTCTCTCTCCTGACTGTGTGGACATGTCTCTCCTGGCTGTGGGGACATGTCTCTCCTGACTGTGGGGACATGTCTCTCCTGACTGTGAGGACATGTCTCTCCTGACTGACTGTGGGGACATGTCTCTCCTGACTGTGGGGACATGTCTCTCCTGACTGACTGTGGGGACATGTCTCTCCTGACTGTGGGGACATGTCTCTCCTGACTGTGGGGACATGTCTCTCCTGACTGTGGGGACATGTCTCTCCTGACTGTGGGGACATGTCTCTCCTGACTGACTGTGTGGACATGTCTCTCCTGACTGACTGTGGGGACATGTCTCTCCTGACTGTGAGGACATGTCTCTCCTGACTGTGTGGACATGTCTCTCCTGACTGTGGGGACATGTCTCTCCTGACTGTGAGGACATGTCTCTCCTGACTGACTGTGGGGACATGTCTCTCCTGACTGTGGGGACATGTCTCTCCTGACTGTGGGGACATGTCTCTCCTGACTGTAGGGACATGTCTCTCCTGACTGACTGTGGGGACATGTCTCTCCTGACTGACTGTGGGGACATGTCTCTCCTGACTGTGGGGACATGTCTCGCCTGACTTACTGTGGGGACATGTCTCTCCTGTGTGGACATGTCTCTCCTGACTGTGTGGACATGTCTCTCCTGGCTGTGAGGACATTTCTCTCCTGACTGTGGGGACATGTCTCTCCTGACTGTGGGGACATGTCTCTCCTGACTGTGTGGACATGTCTCTCCTGACTGTGGGGACATGTCTCTCCTGACTGTGGGGACATGTCTCTCCTGACTGTGAGGACATGTCTCTCCTGACTGTGTGGACATGTCTCTCCTGACTGTGGGGACATGTCTCTCCTGACTGTGTGGACATGTATCTCTCTCCTGACTGTGGGGACATGTCTCTCCTGACTGTGGGGACATGTCTCTCCTGACTGTGGGGACATGTCTCTCCTGACTGTGGGGACATGTCTCTCCTGACTGTGGGGACATGTATCTCCTGACTGTGAGGACATGTCTCTCCTGACTGTGTGGACATGTCTCTCCTGACTGTGAGGACATGTCTCTCCTGACTGTGGGGACATGTCTCACCTGACTGACTGTGGGGACATGTCTCTCCTGACTGACTGTGGGGACATGTCTCTCCTGACTGTGAGGACATGTCTCTCCTGACTGTGTGGACATGTCTCTCCTGACTGTGGGGACATGTCTCTCCTGACTGTGAGGACATGTCTCTCCTGACTGACTGTGGGGACATGTCTCTCCTGACTGTGGGGACATGTCTCTCCTGACTGTGGGGACATGTCTCTCCTGACTGTAGGGACATGTCTCTCCTGACTGACTGTGGGGACATGTCTCTCCTGACTGACTGTGGGGACATGTCTCTCCTGACTGTGGGGACATGTCTCTCCTGACTGACTGTGGGGACATGTCTCTCCTGTGTGGACATGTCTCTCCTGACTGTGTGGACATGTCTCTCCTGGCTGTGAGGACATTTCTCTCCTGACTGTGGGGACATGTCTCTCCTGACTGTGGGGACATGTCTCTCCTGACTGTGTGGACATGTCTCTCCTGACTGTGGGGACATGTCTCTCTCTCCTGACTGTGTGGACATGTCTCTTCTGACTGTGAGGACATGTCTCTCCTGACTGTGGGGACATGTCTCTCCTGACTGTGAGGACATGTCTCTCCTGACTGTGTGGACATGTCTCTCCTGACTGTGGGGACATGTCTCTCCTGACTGTGTGGACATGTATCTCTCTCCTGACTGTGGGGACATGTCTCTCCTGACTGTGGGGACATGTCTCTCCTGACTGTGGGGACATGTCTCTCCTGACTGTGGGGACATGTATCTCCTGACTGTGAGGACATGTCTCTGCTGACTGTGTGGACATGTCTCTCCTGACTGTGTGGACATGTCTCTCCTGACTGTGGGGACATGTCTCTCCTGACTGTGAGGACATGTCTCTGCTGACTGTGTGGACATGTCTCTCCTCACTGTGGAGTCATGTCTCTCCTGACTGTGTGGACATGTCTCTCCTGACTGTGAGGACATGTCTCTCCTGACTGTGGGGACATGTCTCTCCTGACTGTGGGGACATGTATCTCCTGACTGTGAGGACATGTCTCTCCTGACTGTGGGGACATGTTTCTCCTGACTGACTGTGGGGACATGTCTCTCCTGACTGTGGGGACATGTCTCTCCTGACTGACTGTGGGGACATGTCTCTCCTGACTGACTGTGGGGACATGTCTCTCCTGACTGACTGTGGGGACATGTCTCTCCTGACTGTGGGGACATGTCTCTCCTGACTGACTGTGGGGACATGTCTCTCCTGTGGGGACATCTCTCTCCTGACTGTGGGGACATGTCTCTCTCTCCTGACTGTGGGGACATGTCTCTCCTGACTGACATGTCTCTCCTGACTGTGGGGACATGGCTCTCCTGACTGTGGGGACATGTCTCTCCTGACTGTGGGGACATGTCTTTCCTGACTGTGGGGACATGTCTCTCCTGACTGTGTGGACATGTCTCTCCTGACTGTGTGGACATGTCTCTCCTGACTGTGTGGACATGTCTCTCCTGACTGGGTGGACATGTCTCTCCTGACTGTGGGGACATGTCTCTCCTGACTGGGTGGACATGTCTCTCCTGACTGTGAGGAGATGTCTCTCCTGAGTGTGGGGACATGTCTCTCCTGACTGTGTGGACATGTCTCTCCTGACTATGGGGACATGTATCTCCTGACTGTGGGGACATGTCTCTCCTGACTGTGGGGACATGTCTCTCCTGACTGGGTGGACATGTCTCTCCTGACTGTGGGGACATGTCTCACTCTCTCCTGACTGTGGGGACATGTCTCTCCTGACTGTGTGGACATGTATCTCCTGACTGTGGGGACATGTCTCTCCTGACTGTGAGGACATGTCTCTCCTGACTGTGGGGACATGTCTCTCCTGACTGTGGGGACATGTCTCTCCTGACTGTGCGGACATGTCTCTCTCTCCTGACTGTGTGGACATGTCTCTCCTGACTGTGGGGACATGTCTCTCCTGACTGTGAGGACATGTCTCTCCTGACTGACTGTGGGGACATGTCTCTCCTGACTGTGTGGACATGTCTCTCCTGACTGACTGTGGGGACATGTCTCTCCTGACTGTGGGGACATGTCTCTCCTCCTGACTGTGAGGACATGTCTCTCCTCCTGACTGTGAGGACATGTCTCTCTCTCCTGACTGTGGGGACATGTCTCTCCTGACTGTGAGGACATGTCTCTCTCTCCTGACTGTGAGGACATGTCTCTCTCTCCTGACTGTGTGGACATGTCTCTCCTGACTGTGGGGACATGTCTCTCCTGACTGTGGGGACATGTCTCTCCTGACTGTGTGGACATGTCTCTCCTGACTGTGTGGACATGTCTCTCCTGACTGTGGGGACATGTATCTCCTGACTGTGGGGACATGTCTCTCCTGACTGGGTGGACATGTCTCTCCTGGCTGTGGGGACATGTCTCTCCTGACTGTGGGGACATGTCTCTCCTGACTGTGTGGACATGTATCTCCTGACTGACTGTGTGGACATGTCTCTCCTGACTGACTGTGGGGACATGTCTCTCCTGACTGTGTGGACATGTCTCTCCTGACTGGGTGGACATGTCTCTCCTGACTGTGGGGACATGTCTCTCCTGACTGTGTGGACATGTCTCTCCTGACTGTGTGGACATGTCTCTCCTGACTGTGGGGACATGTCTCTCCTGACTGTGAGGACATGTCTCTCCTGACTGACTGTGGGGACATGTCTCTCCTGACTGTGAGGACATGTCTCTCCTGACTGTGGGGACATGTCTCTCCTGACTGTGTGGACATGTCTCTCTCTCCTGACTGTGTGGACATGTCTCTCCTCCTGACTGTGAGGACATGTCTCTCTCTCCTGACTGTGGGGACATGTATCTCCTGACTGTGAGGACATGTCTCTCTGTCCTGACTGTGAGGACATGTCTCTCTCTCCTGACTGTGTGGACATGTCTCTCTCTCCTGACTGTGGGGACATGTCTCTCCTCCTGACTGTGAGGACATGTCTCTCTCTCCTGACTGTGGGGACATGTATCTCCTGACTGTGAGGACATGTCTCTCTCTCCTGACTGTGAGGACATGTCTCTCTCTCCTGACTGTGTGGACATGTCTCTCCTGGCTGTGGGGACATGTCTCTCCTGACTGTGGGGACATGTCTCTCCTGACTGTGAGGACATGTCTCTCCTGACTGACTGTGGGGACATGTCTCTCCTGACTGTGGGGACATGTCTCTCCTGACTGACTGTGGGGACATGTCTCTCCTGACTGTGGGGACATGTCTCTCCTGACTGTGGGGACATGTCTCTCCTGACTGTGGGGACATGTCTCTCCTGACTGTGGGGACATGTCTCTCCTGACTGACTGTGTGGACATGTCTCTCCTGACTGACTGTGGGGACATGTCTCTCCTGACTGTGGGGACATGTCTCTCCTGACTGTGGGGACATGTCTCTCCTGACTGTGGGGACATGGCTCTCCTGACTGTGTGGACATGTCTCTCCTGACTGTGTGGACATGTCTCTCCTGACTGGGTGGACATGTCTCTCCTGACTGTGGGGACATGTCTCTCCTGACTGTGGGGATATGTCTCTCCTGACTGTGTGGACATGTCTCTCCTGACTGTGTGGACATGTCTCTCCTGACTGTGAGGACATGTCTCTCCTGACTGACTGTGGGGACATGTCTCTCCTGACTGTGTGGACATGTCTCTCCTGACTGTGGGGACATGTCTCTCCTGACTGTGTGGACATGTCTCTCTCCTGACTGTGTGGACATGTCTCTCCTGACTGGGTGGACATGTCTCTCCTGACTGTGGGGACATATCTCTCCTGACTGTGGGGACATGTCTCTCCTGACTGTGTGGATATGTCTCTCCTGACTGTGATGACATATCTCTCCTGACTGTGTGGACATGTCTCTCCTGACTGTGAGGACGGGGGACATGTCTTCTTACAGGTGTTATTTGGGGGATGCCCTTTGAACAGCCCATCTGAGGTTTCTCTCCTCCACGCCGCCTGTGGTGCTTTTTCCCCCTATTTCTAGGTTTTTAGTGAGTCGTTCCTCATCTTAATTGGGGAAAGTCTGGGAGTGTCGCATATTTGGATTTTATGGTATTTTTTTGTTTTTGATCTTTTGTGATGTTTCTTCTTGACTTGTACAAGAAGACTTGTACAGCCCATGGGGGCTATTCCATGTGATCCCTTGGGCTATACATTTGATTTGATTTATGGGACGTGTAATAATGTCTTTCCAACTCGATAATGGCCAACAGGAGCGATGCCTCCAGCAAGTGAAACCATTCATAAGTGACATTACGTCTGCAGTCAAAGGTAACGGCTAACAATCCCCTTGTGTGCCGAGCCATTAGAAACCATATGAGGACATGTATGGACGGTTTCCTCTTGACAACATAAACATTCAAAACACTCAGGTTTATTTACCATCGCAATGCAATAACTGACGGGATATACACTTGGGTCCAAACTGTTCCCTAGCAACAGAGTTCCAGTGAAACCGTCTATATAGCTTAGCGCTCATTTCCACCCATGTATCGTGTGTTTCTTCTGGTAGATAATCCCTCGACTCTGTGGCTCTTATTTGTATATGTGTGGGTCCTCCACAAGTGTGATCATGCCTGTCAGTCATCATGGGTATTAACATGATTGTAGCTAAGTTTCCAGTTATTCATGTAATATCAGTGTTCCTTTACTGTACATACATGCTTGAATAAATAAATACATATAGATACATGGTGGGAAAACTGGATGAATTTACATGATGATGCAACAATCGGTATGCTGAAGGGTTTGCCAGTGCACAATAATAAATTACACAAGAGCACAGGTCTTTGACTTAACAGCTAATCTTCATTCAGTGGAGTCTTCCTGCTTATCATAGCATTAATGTTACATATAAAGGCAACCATACATAATTCAAAGGGTTGTCTACCTGGATAAAGGATAACTCCTTTGGCTGAAGCCTGGCTGGTAGGCTACAGTATGTCCTGCTCGCGTGTTGCTTATTAACAGCGGAACAGTGCAAAAATGCTTCCGCATTCGTCACCGCACGCCACTACGGTAATGCGCCTTTCTTTTCCTTCGCCCAGGTGCGTGCATCGGCGTGCTCGCCCAGGTGCGTGCACCGGCGTGCTCGCGAGGTGCTCACGCCCGCGCTCGCATGCGCATGAGATCCCCGCTTGGTTCGACACATATTAACACGCTTTGGTTCAATTTGGTTAATCACCATACACCCCTTGGTTCGACACATATTAACACGCTTTGGTTCAAAAATACAGTAGAGGTTGCGTACTTCATTATCTAAAGATGGTAAGTTAGAGTGTTCACTCATAGTTAAATACAGTAGAGGTTGTGTACTTAATTATCTAAAGATGGTAAGTTAGAGTGTTGTGTTCACTCATAGTTAAATACAGTAGAGGTTGAGTACTTTATTATCTAAAGATGGTAAGTTAGAGTGCTGTGTTCACTCAATTAAATACAGTAGAGGTTGCGTACTTCATTATCTAAAGATGGTAAGTTAGAGTGTTGTGTTCACTCATAGTTAAATACAGTAGAGGTTGAGTACTTCATTATCTAAAGATGGTAAGTTAGAGTGTTGTGTTCACTCATAGTTAAATACAGTAGAGGTTGAGTACTTCATTATCTAAAGATGGTAAGTTAGAGTGTTGTGTTCACTCATAGTTAAAGACAGTAGAGGTTGAGTACTTTATTATCTAAAGATGGTAAGTTAGAGTGCTGTGTTCACTCATAGTTAAATACAGTAGAGGTTGAGTACTTCATTATCTAAAGATGGTAAGTTAGAGTGTTGTGTTCACTCATAGTTAAATACAGTAGAGGTTGAGTACTTCATTATCTAAACATGGTAAGTTAGTTAGAGTGTTGTGTTCAGTCAGACAGTAGACAAGTAGAGGTTGAGTACTTTATTATCTAAACATGGTGAGTTAGTGTTGTGTTCATTCATAGTTAAAGACAGCCGAGGTTGAGTAGTTTCTTCTGATATTACATAGTAAAGTACACGTTAACGTTACAATGTGTTGTGTTCACAACACTGTTTAGTCTGACGACGCGTCGCGAAGTACACGTTAACGTTACAATGTGTTGTGTTCACAACACTGTTTAGTCTGACGACGCGTCGCGATAATATACTATATTCCATAGTAAAGTACACGTTAACGTTACAATGTGTTGTGTTCACAACGTCGCGATAATATACTATATTCCATAGTAAAGTACACGTTAACGTTACAATGTTGCGTTGTGTTCACTCATAGTTAAAGACAGCCGAGGTCGCGATAATATACTATATTCCATAGTAAAGTACACGTTAACGTTACAATGTGTTGTGTTCACAACGTCGCGATAATATACTATATTCCATAGTAAAGTACACGTTAACGTTACAATGTTGCGTTGTGTTCACTCATAGTTAAAGACAGCCGAGGTTCCAAGTGATTCGTTGCAATGTACGCAGAAATGCCATATGCATTTGTCTAAGCGGGGTGAAAAGAAAGGCGCATTACCGTAGTGGCGTGCGGTGACGAAAGCGGAAGCATTTTTGCACTGTTCCGCTGTTAATAAGCAACACGCGTCCTGCTCCTCTTCATTCTGCGTGTTGTCAAGGTGTTATGTCTCCCCCTACAGGTAGCTTGTGGCATTGCCTGTGAGAATGAGGCCCACGTGACCAAACACTGACCCGATAAGCAGCATAACCATGTAAACGTTCCAGGCAGCGGTTTAATCCAAAGCAATTACAGATCTGTGTCATATTCAGTGATGAGGTCTGACTGCACGTGAGTATCATGTGTGTCTCAAGAGAGAAATCTGAGAAACGCTCCACGATTCATTAAAAAACAAGTACCATTCTTTATTTTTCTTTAATGTAGCCGTGTATGTACAAATAAGCTTAAATTAAATTGGGATATGTTGCAGACATAATAAGCATTTATTAATTCTCAAAACTTGAAAGTATGCACCGTTAAAATGTACAATAGAAGTTCCGGTGCAACTTTCCAAACAGGGATGTCAGAAGAGCGCCGGGAGGGGAAAGAAAGGCATCACATGAGCTCCGACAGTTTCTCCTTCACCTTCTCCTCGATGTTGGCAAAGTATTTCATCTGGGCGAGCAGCGCTTTAGCAGCTTGCAGCTCTCCTGGAGAAGACAGACGTGTTCAAAAAGAAGATCAGTCACACGAGTCACTGAAGAACGAGACGGGAAGCTTCAGTACAGATATTCGGAGTGATGGTACCTTTCTGTAGGGCGGCATCTATTAGCTCCGTTAATTCTTGCAGTTTGACTGAAACGAGGAGAGAGAGAGAGAGAGAGAGAGAGAGAGAGGGGGGGAGGTTAATGATGCATGTTGTTTACAGGCAGAGGGGCTTGATACAACTACAACAACTACAAAAACAACAACAATAAGTCAAGTCACCAAGTCAGGGCTGGGTAATATATTAACTAAAATAACGCCTGCATATTGTGACTTATTGTCAATTTGTGATATTCACTTCTTTAGATTTAATGAATGATAAAAGGTCTATTTTTGGTTAAAATTGTTGTCATTTCAGCCCATCAAAAACATACATTTAATGTTTTTGAGATATGGAAGAAATTATTAGCATTTATTAATGGAAATCTAGCTGGTTCCCGGCTGTAATGCTGTATATGTACCGCTATGCTATGCTTGCTTCATATCACAGCTGAGAAAATAAACAGACTGAAATTAACTTTTTATCTCCCCGGGTGATGGTATGTCATGTCATTTTATTTTACTTACTCATGAAACATTTATTCATTCATTCATGCAAACCTTTATTTATTCTCGAAAAGGACAATTGAGGTCACCCTCATTTTCAATGTCGTCGAGACTTGCATACATTTTTTACAATATAATAATAATAATAATAATAATAATAATAATAATAATAATAATAATAATAATAATAATAATAATAATAATAATAATAATAATAATAATAATAATAATAATAATAATAATAATAATAATAATAATAATAATAATAATAATAATAATAATAATAATAATAATAATAATAATAATAATAATAATAATAACAACTTTATCTATATAGCACCCTTCACACATGGGCCGCAGCCAAAAGTGCCCCACAGCAAGTAGCACAAAATTAATATAGGCATAAAATCAGCATACAGTCGACAGAATAAAAACAATGTATAAAATGCAGACACGTGAATAGGTATAAAAGACAAAAAAGTAGTGCAATGTAGAACGTGCAGACATAATAGGCATAAAATAAGTACAATAAGTACAGTGTTGCTCGAAAGCATGTGAACCCCCCCGGAACAGCCAGTCCCCCAAACACCCCACACCACATCCCCACCAAAGACCCTGATAATGCACGCCATGACCGAAGGAAAACAAAAACGTATATTACCTAAACATAAAGTCGAGGGCCCTCATTTATCAACAATGCTTAGAAAGTGTTCTATTTTCGTTCTTAACACATTCCCTGCCACGCAATTTGAGCATATACCATTCTCTGCCAGCACTGTAAGTCTATGGAGATGTTCACCTTCTTTGCAGGGCTATAACTTTTTTAATTGTATTGCTATATTGACATTACTATGGCCCATTCAACATCGATTATCTATCGTTCAGGATGTAGGAACGTTTTACTTTTTCATTCATACATTAATACGAAAATACCGCCTAGAATATAAATATGTTTTTATCGTTTTCTGCAGTAATTCCTAGAACGTGAGATATAGGCATAAACGCATATATAGATTATCAAATGCCGTTTGTTGCCGATCCACGCTATATTAAAAATTTCAACTGTACATGATCCTAAACGTTATGACTGATCATGCGCGGATGAACGGAGGGGGGGGGGGGGGTCGTTTATAATTCCGTGATCGTCGTTAAATGCTTTCTTTTTTTTTAAACTTTGACCAGTCAGCTGGTTCTTTTTCGCGTTTATCGCTTTTTCCTGGTCAAGTATGACCGACAGAAACAGGTTGAATGGGGGTATAGATGGGGGGAAAGACACTCTGAGAAAGTACGGCTTGTCCGGGAGTCGAACTCGCTACCCCAGATCCGTGACGCGCACGGTTATCCCCGACGCCGAAATAGCGTTCGAGGTACGCGGTGAGCTACTGGAGCTCCCCTGTCGTTAAATGCTTTATGTAGTATGGGTGATATATTGATCAGAGCAGTTTGCATGGATAATAATAAACAAACAGGCTGAAAGTAACGTCAGTGTCCTCTTACCGTTCGACGATGAGACTGGAGGATAAAGATCCCACTTATTTGACAGTGATCGCCTAAATCCATTTCCGGTTTGTATAATCATAATCAGTGATGCCGGTAACGCGTTACTAAGTAACGCGTTATTGTAATCTGATTACTTTTCCCCGAAAATAGTAATCTAACGCGTTAATCTTTAAAAGCCAGTAATCTGATTGCAGTTACTTGTCCAAGTGGCTGTGCGTTACTATTTCGTTACTATCTCATCATAAATTCATAATGCAGGCGGAATGCAGTATTTTATTTCGTTTTCGACAGTCAAAAATAAATTTTGAGCTGTTTTTCTTATTTGGGAGTGACGTGGTGTGGCAGTGAAAGGGTTACACAAGAATGTGTCCCGCGGCGTGACTGGACTCTCTGTCTGTGAGTGACTCTGCTTTGGCCCAATCACATTCCCCATCCACAGTCTGCGAATCAGAGGCAGAGTAGGGCGGGTCTTCACAGCACGTCATGTGACATATGCGCCAATCGTGTGACAGCAGGGCTCCGTTGTTACAGCCTCGTCTGCATTCGTCTGAGAATTCCACCCCAAAATGCTTGTCTAAACGAAGTGAAACCGCAAGAAGACTTTTGCGGTTTCTGTTCAGACTTCCACCCCAAAACGCTCGTCTAAACGTAGCCTCAGTCAAAATACTGTCTACCGCTAAAAACAGCACATCCAATTGCATTGAAAGCATCTGGAATCACAACACTAGCCGACGCTTCGACTAGGTACAGGAGGACTCGGAGGCCAGCCAAACAGCAAAAGAGAGAGATTGTTTCTTTCCCTATTGATTAATGTATATTTGATGGTGGCAGAGCAAAAGCTCTTATTTGCCAGATTTACAGTTAATTTACATGTTAAAGAGAGACTGATTGTATGTTTATAGAGAGACATTTATAAAAAACAATTTAATAGTTACAGTTGATATAATTGAATAGTTCAGCCTGCATTTGTTAGATGTGAATGGATACACTGGTTTTGTAAAACCACTGGCTGGCTGCTCTAATGCTGTGAGCATCATAGACTGTTGCTTTACCATACTTGATGGTACAGAAGCTGAAGCACTAGTTTAACAATTTACGTTATGTGCAGAGAAACAAGTTAAAAACAATTTATGCACTTTCAATAAAGCGTTTAAAAAAAACTGTTGGGGGAACGACGACGACTTCGTAACCTAGTTACTTTCAAAGTAACTAAGTTACTCTGATAATCAAGTAATCAGTAAAGTAACTTGGATTACTTTTTAAAGGAGTAATCAGTAATCAGTAATCGGATTACTTTTACAAGTAATCTGTGGCATCACTGATCATAATACATGGCCAAATCGTATCGATTATTGCGTTTTACTTACTCATGAAACATTTATTCATTCATTCATGCAAACCTTTATTTATTCTCGAAAAGGACAATTGAGGTCACCCTCATTTTCAATGTCGTCGAGACTTGCATACATTTTTTACAATATAATAATAATAATAATAATAATAATAATAATAATAATAATAATAATAATAATAATAATAATAATAATAATAATAATAATAATAATAATAATAATAATAATAATAACAACTTTATCTATATAGCACCCTTCACACATGGGCCGCAGCCAAAAGTGCCCCACAGCAAGTAGCACAAAATTAATATAGGCATAAAATCAGCATACAGTCGACAGAATAAAAACAATGTATAAAATGCAGACACGTGAATAGGTATAAAAGACAAAAAAGTAGTGCAATGTAGAACGTGCAGACATAATAGGCATAAAATAAGTACAATAAGTACAGTGTTGCTCGAAAGCATGTGAACCCCCCCGGAACAGCCAGTCCCCCAAACACCCCACACCACATCCCCACCAAAGACCCTGATAATGCACGCCATGACCGAAGGAAAACAAAAACGTATATTACCTAAACATAAAGTCCAGGGCCCTCATTTATCAACAATGCTTAGAAAGTGTTCTATTTTCGTTCTTAACACATTCCCTGCCACGCAATTTGAGCATATACCATTCTCTGCCAGCACTGTAAGTCTATGGAGATGTTCACCTTCTTTGCAGGGCTATAACTTTTTTAATTGTATTGCTATATTGACATTACTATGGCCCATTCAACATCGATTATCTATCGTTCAGGATGTAGGAACGTTTTACTTTTTCATTCATACATTAATACGAAAATACCGCCTAGAATATAAATATGTTTTTATCGTTCTGCAGTAATTCCTAGAACGTGAGATATAGGCATAAACGCATATATAGATTATCAAATGCCGTTTGTTGCCGATCCACGCTATATTAAAAATTTCAACTGTACATGATCCTAAACGTTATGACTGATCATGCGCGGATGAACGGAGGGGGGGGGGGGGGTCGTTTATAATTCCGTGATCGTCGTTAAATGCTTTTTTTTTTTTTAAACTTTGACCAGTCAGCTGGTTCTTTTTCGCGTTTATCGCTTTTTCCTGGTCAAGTATGACCGACAGAAACAGGTTGAATGGGGGTATAGATGGGGGGAAAGACACTGAGAAAGTACGGCTTGTCCGGGAGTCGAACTCGCTACCCCAGATCCGTGACGCGCACGGTTGTCCCTGACGCCGAAATAGCGTTCGAGGTACGCGGTGAGCTACTGGAGCTCCCCTGTCGTTAAATGCTTTATGTAGTATGGGTGATATATTGATCAGAGCAGTTTGCATGGATAATAATAAACAAACAGGCTGAAAGTAACGTCAGTGTCCTCTTACCGTTCGACGATGAGACTGGAGGATAAAGATCCCACTTATTTGACAGTGATCGCCTAAATCCATTTCCGGTTTGTATAATCATAATCAGTGATGCCGGTAACGCGTTACTAAGTAACGCGTTATTGTAATCTGATTACTTTTCCCCGAAAATAGTAATCTAACGCGTTAATCTTTAAAAGCCAGTAATCTGATTGCAGTTACTTGTCCAAGTGGCTGTGCGTTACTATTTCGTTACTATCTCATCATAAATTCATAATGCAGGCGGAATGCAGTATTTTATTTCGTTTTCGACAGTCAAAAATAAATTTTGAGCTGTTTTTCTTATTTGGGAGTGACGTGGTGTGGCAGTGAAAGGGTTACACAAGAATGTGTCCCGCGGCGTGACTGGACTCTCTGTCTGTGAGTGACTCTGCTTTGGCCCAATCACATTCCCCATCCACAGTCTGCGAATCAGAGGCAGAGTAGGGCGGGTCTTCACAGCACGTCATGTGACATATGCGCCAATCGTGTGACAGCAGGGCTCCGTTGTTACAGCCTCGTCTGCATTCGTCTGAGAATTCCACCCCAAAACGCTTGTCTAAACGAAGTGAAACCGCAAGAAGACTTTTGCGGTTTCTGTTCAGACTTCCACCCCAAAACGCTCGTCTAAACGTAGCCTCAGTCAAAATACTGTCTACCGCTAAAAACAGCACATCCAATTGCATTGAAAGCATCTGGAATCACAACACTAGCCGACGCTTCGACTAGGTACAGGAGGACTCGGAGGCCAGCCAAACAGCAAAAGAGAGAGATTGTTTCTTTCCCTATTGATTAATGTATATTTGATGGTGGCAGAGCAAAAGCTCTTATTTGCCAGATTTACAGTTAATTTACATGTTAAAGAGAGACTGATTGTATGTTTATAGAGAGACATTTATAAAAACAATTTAATAGTTACAGTTGATATAATTGAATAGTTCAGCCTGCATTTGTTAGATGTGAATGGATACACTGGTTTTGTAAAACCACTGGCTGGCTGCTCTAATGCTGTGAGCATCATAGACTGTTGCTTTACCATACTTGATGGTACAGAAGCTGAAGCACTAGTTTAACAATTTACGTTATGTGCAGAGAAACAAGTTAAAAACAATTTATGCACTTTCAATAAAGCGTTTAAAAAAAACTGTTGGGGGAACGACGACGACTTCGTAACCTAGTTACTTTCAAAGTAACTAAGTTACTCTGATAATCAAGTAATCAGTAAAGTAACTTGGATTACTTTTTAAAGGAGTAATCAGTAATCAGTAATCGGATTACTTTTACAAGTAATCTGTGGCATCACTGATCATAATACATGGCCAAATCGTATCGATTATTGCGTTATGGCAGCGATAGCTACACACAGACGTGCGTCTACAGTCCCGCAACAATATGCGAGTGGCCGGACACATTTCGGAGACGCACCGAGATCGACTCGTCCATTTCCGGTTTGGCAACTCGCCGATCATCCACCAGGGGGCAGTATTGAAGCGTTGCAGAGTTGTGCCGGCTCACACTGCATCAGACCAGGCTCCGTGAGGGAAATATGAATAACATGGCGAAAAAATGAAATATGATCTCAATAACGTCGTACGCCGTGGATTGGCAGAATTAGCATGAACTTGAAACACGTTGTACGACGTTTTTGGCGCAGGATGTGTTAAACACAGAATTTAGAATGTGTGTACGTACAGAAAAATCGGGATTTATCACACGTGCGTACACAGGTTCTACGCACACTCTGTGTTGATAAATACCATTTGTTCTACGCTCCACGCTCGTGCACGATTTTAAGTATTTGCATATAGCACCGCCCGTAATTAACCATATACGGTAATGGAACACCCCCATGAAATGTGGAAAAGTGGACTAAGCCGAGCGAAGCGTGTTATGGGAGAAATACGCGACAGGCTGACAGACAGACATGTACACGTACGGTGATGTCGGATTATGGATATGATACTTTTTTTTTTTACCAAATCTTTTCATTTTCATATTTTCAAACAAGAAACAACACATAATAATGACAATATTACATAACAGACATCCAAGAACACAAACTAACACAACAATGACTAGACAATAAATTAGACCTATTATATATCGGATACACAACCAGTCAATACAAGTTGTCACAAAGAAAAAGGATAACAAAATAAAATCTTTACTATAAAAAGTGCTTACCGAGCCCCCTCCACCTCCAGGTCCAGCAACCGCAAGCCACAGTCCCGGAGGACCCACAGCCCGGCCCCCCCGCGAGCCAAAGCACCACGCCTCTTTAGCGCCTCGACCCGCAGAGACCCCGAACCGCGGCCCACCCCAGCCAGAGCCCACGATCACCAGACCCAGATCAGAAGGGGGTCAGAAAATATACATAGGAGGACCAATATTGAATGAAAAATAATAAACAAAACAAAATTAAAAATACAAAAACACCATAACCATCAACATACATGAATATTCGCTCTATCTCCCCCCCCCCCCCCCCCTCTCGCCCCAGGACCCCAACGTGAGCCATCAATATAATACCTTATCCAGTACTTTCAGTACTTTCCAGAGTCATATGTGTTCTTTTAGTTTTTCCACCACGGCCCACCAGACCGCAATATTGGCCTAATTTTTTATCAAATTTTTTCTTAACATGAAAACAAGACAACACAATACAATAACCATAATAACAATACACAAACTTCACAGGGAGATAACAGAGCAATAATAATAAAAGAAATAACAATTTATAAAAACAGAGTACAACATTTTAATTTAAAGGGGTACTATCTTACAATTGGCCTTTCCCAGTATTCAGTACCGTTTCCCGGCCGTGTGGCTCTATATCAATAAGACTTATGTCTCTAATTCTCATATTGGCGCACTCTTCCAATTCCCCTCACAACCCTCACCCTCACCAATCTGAGTCATCTCAAAACGTGCATATCAGTGATGTCAGAGATTCCCAGCTGCATAACAATGTGGCAATTGTCACCAGGCCACACAGTGGTTGGAGCCCAGCCTCAAAACGGCTTAAGATCCTGAGGTAGAAAAAACGCTGCCCCTGAGTACCCGACCAGAAATACAAAACAATGAACCTTTTCGAAAAACAAAAACCTACAGAGTGTTCCATAGACTCACAGGAACCGTGCAAAAGTGCCCAAACAGTGAAGAAATAGCAAAATAGCTCCCCCCCAATAAAATTCCCCCAGTTAAAGTTAAGAAGGACAAGACAAAAGACAAGACAGACAAGACATTTCCTCCTCCCCCTCCCACGAGACCGCCGGACTCCCCCGAACAAGCACCTCAACCCCGCTCAGCCGCACACGGCGGTCCTGACCTTCTCAGCTGTTGCAAACCACAGGTCAATACCAGCCTGCCCAACACCAATCACCCGCGCCGTGGATATCTCAAGATAAATCACATCCAACAGTGTTAGGGACCAGTTAATCACTGTGAGCTTCTCAGGCTCCTTCCATCTCAATGCTATTAGCTTCTTCGCTGCTGTGACGCCCGCTAGGACAACCCTTTTTAGTTGTACGGACGCGGGTAGTGTCGTTATATCGTTCAGGAGAAGCGTAACAGCTGTGAATGGGATAGTTAAGCCACACAAATCTGAAAGTTTGTCCGTTATTGACCTCCAGAAGCGGGCCACTGGTGGGCAATCCCAATACATATGCATATAAGTGCCAGCGGCCCTTTGAGAGCACAAAGTGCACCGAGAGTCGGTTACCAGTCCCATAGCAAATAGCTTCCTAGGTGTAAGATAGGTCCTATGAATATAATTAAAATTAATTTGCTGGTGATTGGGGTATGGATATGATATCTATTAACTTCCTAAAGACCATTGCTGCCTGTGCAGCGCAAACACTAATAAAGACCGTTAACCACTGTTTGCCATTGGTGTCATTAATAACCATGCTGGAATATCCTGCCTTTTCTTCGTTTCGTTCGATTAATACTGTTACAAAGGATCAGATTAAACCGAATATATATATTTATTTATTGATATATATTGCATAGTATTTGTATATCGTTTGATATCCCCTGTATATTCCTTGTACATATACACGGAATATCCCTTTAGCCCAGACCATAATAGTTCATTCTCCTATTGGACAGCGGTCCACCGGCGCCAGGGACCGGCCTCCGGAGCCAGGTTCAAAGTCACCGTCAAGATGTGTCTGGACATGCCCGCCCTTGCCCAGGGATACGCGACAGAAATGAGAGTGGAACTAGTTTGTGTACCGTGCGTATAAATACGGCGCAGGTGAATGTAGAAGCCCCTTAGCCCCTCACCTCCGTACCCTTACCTTCCTTAGCATGTTACCGATAAGTTGAAGCCTCACCCACGATACAACGTGCGGTGAAGTATGGCCTGTTTGGCCTCAGAATAGAGCATCGAGACCGCGTGCGAATTAATAACTGAATTGTCAGAATTTGGCGCTATACCGTCGAGTGCGACATATTTCTATTGAGTCTTTAATAGTCTATTTGTGTATAGTGTATCGTGCGGTTAGAATTCTACAGTGACCAGCATCTCCAACGCTTTCTCGTATTAGCTAGAGTTCTTATCCAGGCTGGGCCGACCGCATGGCGCTTTCACCCGAGGAGATCTAGGCGAGAGCCGTATGGACATGTACACTGGATTAATCTACCCGACGACTACATAGCCCTTTGCGGCTGGAATATATTTGCTTTGGTCCGGTGATTTATGGAGCGGAGAACCAGCCAACGCTGCACATGTTGGATTTACCCCGAGAGGAGTCAAGTCGAGTCGGCGCTCAGAGAGCCTGAGGCCGCCTAGCTTTCTTCCCTGTAGAGCTACAGTCTACAAGAGAACCAAGCTGTATTCGTCTGTGGATCAAGAGGCTACTGCACCGACTTCTGTACCTGAAGTCTCCCTAGTCATCGTTGACCAGACGTCCTACTACCGACAGATCTTCTACCCCCCCTGCTGGCTTACAACCAGTGGGAACCCCTTCCAGTATCCTCCGCTATATTACTAGTGCACCATAGATATAATTCCCTAAGATTCAGGTTGTATAATTACCTCCTGCGTAACCAGAGAATGGACATTCGTTATTGATTTGCCTACGCATACTCCTTTGCCTTACAAGTGCATTCAAAGAATAATGTAAAGTATCCTATGTACCTTTTGCTCCATTAAATACTTGATTAATACCTTTGACTGGAACCGATTTCATTGTGGGAAGTGTTCATCATATTCATATATCGTGTACTGTATGGCCAGTAATTAAAGTACATAAAGCGGTAGTGGTTTAATGATACCATACTTATCAATACAGTCAGGGAATTGTACCCCTCAGTTACAATTGGTCCTTCGAGCCGGAGAATAATTAGCGTAATATTAATATAGTGGTATTAATATTGACATGGCCTATGATGAACACTCCACAAAACGGTTCTCCTAAAGTAGATTGCCCGCAGCGTAGACGGCAGACACCTCAGTACTTAGAGGATTACGTTGCCAATATACTACCTAGCCTTCTACAGACGGTAAACGCGGAAAAAGTAGATAGTAAAATTATGTCCGACCCTATCACCCAGGCTACCCCGCCAATAGAGGCCCTAGTGGGTTCTAACGTAACTGACCAAGCTCACGGTAGGGACCAGGAGGGACCTGACACGACTTTACCCCCCGCCAAGACCGAAGAAGTAGTCCCCGGAGAGCTCCAGGATAAAGAAAGCCCTCCCGGGACGGAACCCGACCCACCACAAGAAGAGACGCGCACCCAGGAGATGGATCTCCTCGGTACGCGACAGGAGAACGGATCTCCAACGAGTACTGCCGGGAGCCGATCGCCTCGACCGGCGTCTTCCCCCAGCGAGGCGGACAAGATGCTGGCACAGGCACTCATCGCCACCCTGGCAGCCTCTACCGAACGCGATCGACTTCAGGGTGAACGCGATCGACTCCAAGCGCAACAGACGAGCGAGCGCGAACAAGCTGCATATGAACGAGAGCGCCTTCACGCGCAACTCCAAGTGCAAGCCCTCCGTGAACGCGAACATTCTGCAACCGAGCGAGAGCGCTTCCAGGCGCAACAAAGGAGTGAAGACGACCGCATAAGACTGGAGACCAGACGCCTTCAGACGGAAGAGAACATTGAAAGAAGCCGCGCCGATGCACAGCACGCCGCCGCCAATGCACAGCGCGATGTCGCAAATGCACAGCTCCACGCCGCCCATGCCAGCGCCAATGCCCAGCGCAACGCCGCCAATGCACAGCGCGACGCTGCCCAGGCCAGCGCCAATGCGCAGCGCGACGCAGCCCATGCCCAGCGCGAGGCAGAGCGCGACCGGCTGCAGGCGGAGCTGATGGACAAACTGGTTGCCATGGCGACACCCCCTCACTCCGCACGGAGCTCCCAGAGATCGTCACGACAAGGGTCTAGGACACATTCCCCTACCCGACCAAGCGACCCGGGACCCCGCCAACAGGAGGATCCTGTCCACGTCTCCGAGCCCCCTCCCTGGCCGGTCCATACGAGACCCAGCAACCGGGAAGAACCGGACCACGCCGAGAGACTGAACAAAAGACTCCAGGTCCTAGCAGAGGAAGATGAAGAGGAAGAGGAGGAATGTCAAGCCGACCAGCAGCAACGTGCTCTGGACCAGGAGGCCCAGTACAGCCCCGACCAGCAGCAACGTACTCTGGACCAGGAGGTCCAGTACAGCCCAGACGTCAGCCCCGAGGCCCTGCGCTACAAACCCCCGACTCAACTCACGGGTGAGTTTGGCGCACCGTCAGCCCCGAGGAACAGTACCTGGGTACCCGACCTTCGGTACCCACCAAGCACCAGCCCAAGACGACACGCAAGAGGAGACTCGCCCAGGAGGCCTCTCCCCCAACGCTCACCGATGTGCCAGTCATCCATGGCATCGTACCTTGGCACACCGACGTTCCCGGACTTCACACACGAGAACAGAGCACAGTACACAGAGCTACGAATGTGCTTAGAGACAATGATGTCCGATGTAGTTGATGAACCGTACAAATATGCTATCCTACTGAAGCACCTCAAGGTGCCCCGAGCGCACAATATAGCGCTGGCCTATGCCACCTCTACTACCCCATACACCGCGGCCCTAGCAGCACTCGACCAAAGATATGGACGCATATGGGACTACGTAATACAAGAGATAAGGCATATTGACCGCCTACCCCCAGCCACAGACAATCGCTCACTAGATGACCTGGCTATCAAGGTACAATCCCTGGTAGGGATGCTGGGGGCGCAAAGAGAAAAGGGTATGCACGAACTGTACGCGAACTCTAATGTCGAGAGGATTTTAGAGAAGCTTCCGCCCGCCCGACAAGAGCGCTTCAGGCGGCAAAGAGACCACCGTGATCCTAACGGTCCCGAGCCATCCCTCCTAGACCTAGCCGACTTCCTGGCGAGAGAAGTCAACAGCCTACGGTTGGATACGTTCATGCGGAGCACACCAAGCTCCAGAGAGGGACCTAGGGGAGCAAACGATGGCCGCAGATTGGTGACCGTCATGCACCAATCAGAATCAGTACCGAGCAGCAAGAACCACAGTACCCCCTCGACGAAAGAGGACCAGTGGAAGATTGAGTGCCAGTACTGTGAGGGAGAACATAGGCTGTATCAGTGCGAAGATTTCAAGAAGCTGACCACGGATGATGTGAGTCAGTGGGTCAAGGACCACCGCCGCTGCTTCCGCTGCGCGCGCAGCCACCTAGCAGCTGAGTGCCGCTTGAAAAAGAAGTGCAGCAGGTGCGGTGGCACCCACTTGGAGGTCCTGCATGACATCAACAGGCGTCAGCCAGGACAACAGAGTGGGCCCGTCGCGGTAATGTACCATGCCGAGGCGGTGGCACCAGCACCAGAGTTCCACCAGACCGCTCCCTGGTGTCCCGACTGCTACAGCAGACACTGGGAGTCGCGGTGCGACTCGCACCATATAGATTCTATGTCACCACCAACAGGAGTGCTCCACATTGACCAGCATAGCGGGACCCCCCGAGTGCTCCTCAAAGTGGTCAGAGTGCTCCTGAGCTACGAGGACAAGGTCCTGGACACTTACGCCGTCCTGGACGATGGGTCTGAAAAGACTCTCCTCCTCGCTTCCGCAGCAGCCCAGTTGGGCCTGCGGGGTGTCAAAGATACCATGACCATACGCACAATCAGAAGGGACCAGAAGACCATAAAAGGTGAAAAGGTCTCCTTCAAGATAGCAGCGGTGGACCAGCCCGAGAAGCAGTATAATATAACCAACGTCTTCACCAGCCACGACATAGGCCTGTCCCAGTACACCTACCCCATCCCACAGCTGATGGAGAAGTATGTGCACCTACGTCAACTACCTATACCGCTTAACGACGGCGCCACACCGACCCTGCTCATCGGCTCCGACCACGCGGACCTCATTCTCCCAATTGAGGCGGCCCACATCGGACCCAAAGGATGCCCAGTCGCGGTTCAGACCCGACTGGGATGGACGCTCCAGGGCCCCCTCTACGGACTTGGCAGTCCACCCACGTCTACACGCTGCCTACACACAAAGGCGAGCGACACCGGCCACTCCCTCGTACAGCAGAGGCTATTGACATTAAGCGAGAGGCCCGTGAGAGAACCGTGGGCACCAGAGGGAGTTCGGAACTCCACCCCCCTCAGCTGCGCTTCAGACGTAGCTGACCTCGAACCCAGCACCCCAAGCGACTCCTTGACCAGACGGGGTACAGAGCAAACAAGAGAAACAGACGGAGGAGGAGGAGGCACAGCCAAGCACAGATCAAAGCAGTCTCAGGCCCGCTTCCTCCTAAGCCCCCCTTCATCCCGTCCAATCGTCATGACCATAGACCAGTCACTACCCCGAGCTGCGTGGCCGGCCGGCCGCGTAAGCAAAGTGACCACTGGTGCCGACGGAAAGGTCAGAGTGGCAGAAGTGCTCGGCCAAGGGCGGACATACAACCGACCCGTGGCGAGGCTGATAGAGTCGCCAAGGCTCCCCGACTCGCTTAATGACGACCATGACCCATGACTTTGTGAACTGCCCGACCCCTCACAACAGACATTGAGTAGTGGACAGTGCGGTTAATCTGTCTCTGCTTAGCTAATTAGGTGGGACTAATTAGGGGGCGGCTGTTACAAAGGATCAGATTAAACCGAATATATATATTTATTTATTTATTGATATATATTGCATAGTATTTGTATATCGTTTGATATCCCCTGTATATTCCTTGTACATATACACGGAATATCCCTTTAGCCCAGACCATAATAGTTCATTCTCCTATTGGACAGCGGTCCACCGGCGCCAGGGACCGGCCTCCGGAGCCAGGTTCAAAGTCACCGTCAAGATGTGTCTGGACATGCCCGCCCTTGCCCAGGGATACGCGACAGAAATGAGAGTGGAACTAGTTTGTGTACCGTGCGTATAAATACGGCGCAGGTGAATGTAGAAGCCCCTTAGCCCCTCACCTCCGTACCCTTACCTTCCTTAGCATGTTACCGATAAGTTGAAGCCTCACCCACGATACAACGTGCGGTGAAGTATGGCCTGTTTGGCCTCAGAATAGAGCATCGAGACCGCGTGCGAATTAATAACTGAATTGTCAGAGTTTGGCGCTATACCGTCGAGTGCGACATATTTCTATTGAGTCTTTAATAGTCTATTTGTGTATAGTGTATTGTGCGGTTAGAATTCTACAGTGACCAGCATCTCCAACGCTTTCTCGTATTAGCTAGAGTTCTTATCCAGGCTGGGCCGACCGCATGGCGCTTTCACCCGAGGAGATCTAGGCGAGAGCCGTATGGACATGTACACTGGATTAATCTACCCGACGACTACATAGCCCTTTGCGGCTGGAATATATTTGCTTTGGTCCGGTGATTTATGGAGCGGAGAACCAGCCAACGCTGCACGTGTTGGATTTACCCCGAGAGGAGTCAAGTCGAGTCGGCGCTCAGAGAGCCTGAGGCCGCCTAGCTTTCTTCCCTGTAGAGCTACAGTCTACAAGAGAACCAAGCTGTATTCGTCTGTGGATCAAGAGGCTACTGCACCGACTTCTGTACCTGAAGTCTCCCTAGTCATCGTTGACCAGACGTCCTACTACCGACAGATCTTCTACCCCCCCTGCTGGCTTACAACCAGTGGGAACCCCTTCCAGTATCCTCCGCTATATTACTAGTGCACCATAGATATAATTCCCTAAGATTCAGGTTGTATAATTACCTCCTGCGTAACCAGAGAATGGACATTCGTTATTGATTTGCCTACGCATACTCCTTTGCCTTACAAGTGCATTCAAAGAATAATGTAAAGTATCCTATGTACCTTTTGCTCCATTAAATACTTGATTAATACCTTTGACTGGAACCGATTTCATTGTGGGAAGTGTTCATCATATTCATATATCGTGTACTGTATGGCCAGTAATTAAAGTACATAAAGCGGTAGTGGTTTAATGATACCATACTTATCAATACAGTCAGGGAATTGTACCCCTCAGTTACAAATACCCAGGGATTAAAGTTCTCAATTTTCTACCTGCATATGATTTGTAGAGGCATACAATCTATTTTGATGTCGGTATTAGGTAGCCTATATAAATAATAATACGAGAGCATATACAAGAACAATGAATCTCACTTCCATGTAGCCTACATGTGTAGCCTGCCTATATGTGATCAATACAAACTTGAACATGAATTCCATCATGTCTGTGTGCAGGAGCTCACAAGGCTGTTGTCACAATGTAAATAAAAACGTGCACTGAAAAGTTACTGTATGTAGTTGGTTGATTATTTGTATGACAGTCAGTAAACCCTTGCAGAAAGTATCAGTTTTATTTAATGAATTGAAAACATGCAGCATCGCCTTCCTCCAGGCAGCAACGACATGTATCAGGCAAATGTGCATCACTGAGTGGAATCCCTTTCTATTCACATAACTGCATTTGTGATGGAGCTTTGACAGCTACATGGGTGGTACAGTAACAGTCTACTGCTCGATCCATCTCCAATATCACGATGGACCGTGCCGGGTGGAGACTGACTTGAATGTGCATGGCATTGGGGATGGCATTTGTGCGTTTTGTTCCACGCTCCAATTCCGGTCTCAAATTGCGGTACAAATGAAGGAGGAGGTGTCTCGGGTATAGCGGACTCTAGTTAATAATTATGTTCTCTCGGCAATTAGACTGCTCCTCATTCATTAATTCATTCCTATCTGCTATCTCTGAAAACAATTGCCCGCGAGCGCAGTCAGTGCACCCCGTATATTCCGATAACCCTATATATAAACCATGCTGCATTCATTCGGAAAGAAAGACCTATTCCAAATGCTATATTTATAGGGTTTGACAATAATTACACTACTGTCGCTATTTTACAATGAACTATAATGAATTACGGGTCATACAGAAGTTGAACACGCCAGTGTTGAAACTAATGCACAGAAGCTTATTTCCGCGTTGCAATATTCATATTCTACCACCGGGCGCCAGGTACGCACATACAGTCGGAGCTGTGCGTAAATATACGCACAAAGTCAAGCACACAATCAAATTGATAAGTCCCACACTTTGCTTAGAAATGATCGTACGCACGGGTTACGCACATATCTGTGCGTACGCACCATTGATAAATGAGGGCCCAGGTCACGTATTTGTCAAACACTTAACCTGAAATTGTTGAAACTTCAAGAGCCTCTGTTTACTCTGGGCTGACATCTTGATTCGAAGGTTTGTTATTCATCATGGCAGCGCCCAGTAAACACAAACACTCTCCTTTGAACGTTTGATCATTTGGACCATTTCAACAACTACGGGGTAAGTGTTTGAAAAATAAGTGGCCCGGATTCTATGTTTAGGTATTATAAAATACTTTTGAACGAGTAACACAGCGTTGCCCGAGAGATATAAAGTAAATTATTAAGTCGTGTTCGTTTGCCCGGCTGCGATATGAAGCGAGCAAAGCGTAGCGGCACATATACAGCCAGAAACCAGCACATGGAAATCACGTTTTTCCCCGACAATTTCTCTGAAAGATCCTATGTAGCATCTTCCAAACTATTTCACAGTTTCATGTAGAAATACATACAGTGGAAGGACTTATATTTCTTTTGAGAAATTGTGAGTGAGTGCGTGAGTGAGTGAGTGAGTGCGTGAGTGAGTGAGTGAGTGAGTGAGTGAGTGAGTGAGTGAGTGAGTGAGTGAGTGAGTGAGTGACATCACGGTACATGAGGAGCTTTGCATCTAAAAACTAAAACACTATGTAAAAGAATAGACTACAATTTTTTTTTAAATCAGATAGGCTTCTTAAAATGTGTGGAATATCCCCCATTTAGACCTAAAACGCCTACTAATAATGCATTATATAGCCTGCATATACACACAAATGTAACGGCATGTGTTCAGACCTCTCGTCGCCTGGCCGATCTCGCTGGCCTCCTCCTGGGTCCGAGCCTCGACCACCGCCTCGTTGATCTCCATCAGGTCCATCAGGAACTGGGGATCAGCTGCAGAGTCGGTTCCCTCCTCGATGAGCAGCCCCTTCAGCTCCAGCTGAGAACACAAACCACTCAACTAACATTCTGATTCACCATGTTCACACGGCAGCAATTTTGCTATTATGTCATGCTCAGGTTGGGATTCCTTTCCACCCTTTTCCCACCTTGGGTGGTGACACGAGAGCATGTTTCCCGGCGCGAGCGTGACATGAGAGCAAAATGGCCGCCGCGTGAATATTGGTCAATGTGTTTCACCAGATGTTGCCAGGTAAAAACAGAATAGATAAGACATTTTATAAATTTTAAGAGCATAATTAAAACAGTATTTTAATATAACAGCATAGTTCAAAGTGGTTTGCCAGGTTTAAAGAAAGATGTTGTTTTACTGAACTGAAACGTGCGACGCCCTGCAGCGCAACATCGGATCATTTGTTTTGCATTAAAGACGGAAAATACACACAACAATCTTGTAATGTAGTGCAGTTTAATAATGTATATTAAATCACAAAATCAACTGTTTGCAATTTGAAGTGTGATGTTTAATTTATTTTTCCCTGACTGTCACGAGCAGAGCTGTGGATAAGTAACCCTTCATTGTAGTGGCGCATGGCACCGTACATATACGCATTGTACCGTGGGCACAGTATTACAGGGAAAGGGAAGGTTTGCTGGATACCGCTGTATACATTAAAGCGGTATACCGCTACATCCCTAATGAAAACATAGCGTACATTATACACCAGGGCTGAGTCCATGAGTTCATTATACACCAGGGCTGAGTCCATGAGTTCATTATACACCAGGGCTGAGTTCAGACTCACCATGTACAGACCACGGCTCAGCGGCTTCTGCAGAGTCCTGTAGGCCCTGTTCACCAGAGCAGAGTGGTTCGCTGAATGCTCCTGTTCCATCTACAAAGGCACAGTGTTGAGGCAGATGCTGTTTACTTTGCAATCAAACACTCATCCCAGTTATGAGAACAATCCACAAGAAAAGTCATTAGCAAAAGCAAGATCATCATCATTGTAAAGATACACGTTTAAATGAGAATGACTTATTTCCCCCCTTTTTTAAATAAAAAGGTGGACTAGGATTTTCAATAATTTGGAATGAGGGCCATGTAGACTCAACCACATTGTTTAATGGTTGAGTCTACATATTCCTTATTGGTGGCCTGTCAGAGTGAGGACTGTGTGGGCTCATCCATTCAAATATGTGTTATTATTACAAAACAGATACACAGTCGCATCCTAAACGATGGTAAATATTACAGAGTGTATCTTTATGAAGAGCATTTCACAGCACCTAGACGTGCCTATTAAACCTTCACCAACGTTGAGAAAAGGCATGGGGGGATTATGTGTCCAAGTTATTTCACACACGGCAATTCCAATTTGCAGCATGTTGTCTTTGAACATGTCTCAAACGTGGGATCGTTTTGCAAAAGGCTCAAATCCTTGATGGTGTCGATAATTACATTTGCGACAGATCCCGCCACTCTTTTCATAGCGTAGCCGTTTGGGATCCATCAAGGGACGCAGGTGCGAGTGGGACACCGTGGCTATGTGGGGGAAATGAGGTGAGAACCGAGAGAAAATAGCTCAGAGATGGTTTTGGTGGATCGAGAACATGTTGCGTCTGTCAAAATCCTGTCAGCTCTCGTGAAAATCAATCGTCTCTCAACTCTCAAGCGGCGGCCTGTGGCCCCATCACATGGATCCGTTTCTGTAATAACATCCAGCGCTGTTAGGCATCGCCCGCTGTCCCTGTTTAAGTAATGACTTTTCTATTCGTGTTGACGAACCCCTGAGGGTAGAAGATGACCAATTAACAACATGGCCAGAGGTGCTGATTATTTAAACAATGGCACAGTCGGAACAATAATGGGACAGGTTGGGAGGATGTGAAGGGGACTCCACGTTGAAGGATTATAACGGCTTGCCCGTCACGTGATGATTGCAATATTTCGAGTTGTGCTTTCCCACCCATGCACAACCTTTAATATCAACACAATGACAATTAAAATTAAGACTGCACTAATTATATTAAAGCCCTGAACCGGGATTTATTGGATCGTATATGAAACGTAGGATGGAATTCTGTTGCTAGGGAACAGTTTGGACCCCAAGTGTACTAACTATTGAATTAGCAAACATCGCAACGGGAAATAAACGTGGGTTCTTGTAGAATGTTTACGTTATTAAAGTGTTTACTTTGTACTCATAAAATAAGCTTTCTGTGAATTTCCTAATCAAATATAAATCTGAAAAACAAACCTTTTACAGTCACAGAAAATACCCAGAATACCCAATGTTTGCCATTGATGTAAGAAACATCTATGTTTTTTCCATTCATATATTTATTGGTGGCATATTGCCAACCACAATCAGACAGGTCCGCTCAAAATAGATCCATCATATGGAATCGGTGACATGTTAACAGTCGTTTACAGTGTGTGACTGTGCCTACCTTGCCCATCCCAGCTTGCCACCATCACAAATAGCATGTGGGAAGCACTGGAATTATTAGACTAACAGTGAAAGTGCATAATAAATCAAAGCACCTTGATGATTTATTGACATGAATATTCACTTCCTTTCAGACTAATAGGCTCTGCAGTGGAGTTGGAAATACACAAATAAACCCACATTTTCATATAAATGTATGAATTTTGCATTTTTCTTTTTGTACCTCATTGTCTGCATTTTTACTTCATTGTACTTAGGTTGTACTTTAGTTTATATTGTATATTTGTATAGTGTTGGGACTTTATTCCTCTTTTACTTACTTGTTTTTACTGTACGAAGCACATTAGCATGGGGCTCATACAGAACCAAGCAGTTCACTGTAATGTACATGTACTTTATACGTGACAAATAAAAGCAAACTTGAACTTGTATGCAATTTGGGGTTCATTTGTGCATATATTTTGTTTAAAATGTTTACAAATACATTTATCATCACATGGCAAGCCAAAATTATTTCCATTAAAATAGTATTTCTTTGATATTACAATTTAGAATGGCGGGCAAAAGCATATTTTGGCACAAAGACAAAAGTGTCAACAGTTGTGATTGTGTGAAAAAAATAATAACCCTAACTAACCTTACTGTCGTGCACTTGTCCTAATATACTAACCTACACTGTACCACTCAACACTTTGATGAACATTGTTACTCAGCTGAGAGTTGTACCCTTCCTGACGACTTGTCGTACAGAACTTGTAAGTCACTTTGGATAAAAGCATCAGCTAAATGACTAAATGTATTGTCATTGTTGATACCCCATTGTATAGGCCCAAGCTTTAGCATAGTCTGTTGAAACAGATAGCGGTATGTCTTGCCAGATATAAGTTCAGATATAACATCCCCCCCATTGTTAGATGTTTTTGAGTTTCTTTTTTTTTCTACTTTTTCTCCCCCCTTTTTCTGTATTTTTCTCCCATCCCAATTTAGTCGTTATGCCAATTCCCTTCCTGGTCGTTGCGCGCATTTTTCCCCACTTGCCGGCCTATCACATGTCTCCTCCGATACATGTGGAGTCACCAGCCGCTTCTTTTCACCCGACAGCGAGGACTCTCACTGGGGGAGTGTAACGCGTGGGAGGATCACACTACCTCTCCCAGATCCCTTCCTCGCTGAGCAGGCGCCCCGACCGACCTGTAGGAGTCGCTGTTTACAACGACCAGGATACATACCCCACCGGCTTCCCGGACGACCGACCAAGCCGGAGGTACCGCTGACACCAGTGTCTCTGCGGTGGTAGGCAGGCGCTTAGTCTGCTGCGCTACCCAGCCGCCCGTGAGAGCCTATTCTTATAGCCACCATCTTTGTTAGTTAGCCTAACTTTAAAACAACAATGCCGATTCATCTTGCACATAATCTCACACATCCAAAAACTCTAAATAGATTTGCACACATTCATTTAGTTTGACAGTTATTCAGAGTAGTTTGAATATGGCCACCAGTGATGTCATCAGGGACATTGAATCCTTATGTTGTGTTAATTACAGCTCAATGAAATGATAAAGGTAGCAGACCCTATAAGTCAGGGTATTGCTGCTATAATTTCATGGAGCTGTAATTAACACAACACAAGGATTCGTTCTCCTACGTAGAGAGTTGGACAACATCCATTTGCGTTCCACTGTCCAACATCTCTGCCCAGAGAGGAAGTAATCTAGCCGGTGCTACCTACACATTATTTACCCTGAACATATTGGATAAATAATTATTGTTCCCCCGGGCGGCTACGTGGCGTAGTGGGCAAGGCGCTCGCCACGAATGACGGAGACGCTGGGCTTGCCTGTTCGAGCCCAGCGCTCCACATTGCTTTCAGTTTAGCTGGTCGTTCATACTAATACACATTGGCCGTATTAGGGGGTGGGAAACTGATGGGTGGGGATCGGGCGTTGTGGACAGCGACTCCTACAGGTCGGTTGGTGCGCCTGCGCAGTAGAATCAGGAAGTGTCGGGGGCAGCGTGAGCCTCCCATGCGTTACTCCTCGCCACTGAGAGATCAAGCTGCGCAGGTGAAAAGATGTGACTGCTGTTACCTCAAGTACCGGAGGGGACTTGTGCTATGTATGACTTAGTCCACATTGCAGCCGGCTTGTGGGAGGCAAGAAACAGCGTTCGTGACAGGGGAGGGTTGAATTGGATGATACGAAATTGGGATGGGAGAAAAATATAGAAAATGGGAGAAAAAGTGGATCAAAAAAAAATGTATTGTTCCCCCCATATGTTTAGTCTTTTATAAATAAGAACCAAAGATTAGTTGGTGAAAAGTTTAATAATCTAATTTCACTGTGTCTGGGCAGCCATGTGTATTCACTATGGAAACGATGATGAATGCAGCCATAAAGGTATTGTTTCCAGTCTGTTTCTGATAACATAACTGCATACATATTCAAACAAGCTTAATATTTGGTTATTTGTGACACTCTGTACACACCCAATTCAAAGTTATAGCCACATTTTCTTGCAAGCTAATTTGGTTGCAGATGCATACTCTCTTGGGCAGAGGTAGGCTGTGACGTACAGGTGTAGAGACAGCTCCGCGTAGGAGTGTGACAAGAATTCAATGTCCTTGATGACATAATAACCATAATAATAATAACAATCAACTTTATTTGTTTATAGCACCGTTCATACAAGAATTGCAATTGTAATATATTTCTGACAGCATGAAAAGCACACTTTCGCCTTTCCACACTTATTGTTTCTGACTTTAAAATCTATAAAAGACTATTAGCAGGTTTCAATATAAAAGCAATGCATGAAGTACAGACATAACAGTAGTATAAAGTAGACAGAATAAGAGCAATGCAAAAAGTGTAGACAGAATAAAAGCACTAAAGCAGTGTAGTAAAATAGCTCTCATTTACATATAGTTTTTATAAAATAGACAGAAAAAAATTGTGCAATAATGCAGTGCAATACAATAGTTCTCATCTACAGTACAACAATCAGTCTGGATGCAATGAGTCCAAGCAGCAGAGTATTAAAAGGCTGAGGTGAAGAGGTACGTTTTTAGCTTACTTTAGAAAATGTTTAGTGATCTAGCCTCCCTAAAGTCTAGGTAGAGTGTTCCATAGCTTTGGTGCATAATTTGCAAAGGCTGCATTCCAGGTATTCTTTTGGCTGGGAACCTTCAATAAACCAGTAGTAGATGACCTTAATGTTCTTGGTGGCACATAGTTGACAATAGAATTATAAATGTTACTGGAAGCCAGTGCAGAGGTTCTAGTTAATAGCCAAGCTGCAGAGTTTTTAATGAGTTGGGAGTCTATAGTGTTTTTCGGGGGGCCGGTAAGAAGTGCATTACAGTAGTCAAGACGACTTGAGATAACGATAACGGCATGGTTCAGTTTTTCTGTGTCCTTTTGATTTATAAATAGTCATACTTTAGCTATGTTTATAAGGTGGAAGAATTATGTTTCTGTCACCTAGTTGATGTGTGCCGTAAAGCTTAGGTCTGAGTCTATGGTAACTTCGGGTTTAATCCATGGAGTAAATTGCCCTATATTGCTCAGCAGCATTTCTCTTTTCGTTATAGGGCCAGATAGTAGGTTTTCAGTTTTGTCCTAATTTAATTTTAGAAAGTTGTTGGTCATCCGTTTGTTTATTGCTAAGAGACAGACAGAATGGAGTTAATAGCTGTAGGATAATTTGGTTCAGCAGAGATGTACAATTGTGTATCTGCATAGCTATGTAAACATAAATTGTTTTCTAGCTCCCTTGTGGAACTCCAAAGTAGGTGTCATGTTTCTCAGAAGCATGATCACCTGATGTAATATTTTCTTCTTTTGATATATTCTGACCCAAGGATATCACTGGTGGCCATAATCAAACTAATTTACTCTCAATAACTGTCAAACTAAATGAATGTGTGCAAAGCCATTTACAGTTTCTGGAATGCGTGTGTGATTATGTGCAAAATAAATCATTATTGTATTGTTTTTTGGTGAAGGCAAGTGACCCTTTGATCAAACAATCTAGTCTGATTCCCTGTCATCAGAACGGCCTCCATACCACAGTTTTCTGGGTGAAATTGTCTGGATGAAGAGACCGCTGGAGTTGCAAGTATCTCTTCTGAAGCTTCAGTGTGTCCAGTGTAAATGTCTCCTTACTGTAAAAAGCAGTAAATGTCAACATGAAATTACAGTTTTGATTGATTGAAAACTTTATTAACAGATTGCAGAATGGATACAATACAGTACGGCTCAATACAAACAACTGCTAAGAGGAAGCAGACCAGAGAAATACTTTCGTTTTGTTTAGGGTCCTCCATTTTCAATTCATCAAGACATTTATGACATACAAGAAGTACTGTGTAAGAAAAATAGATCGTACAAGTCACAATGTAGAGCCCACCTACGTCATAATGCATAATAACACCACACCAGATGTTACTCACCAATCCATAATCTGGAAGTATGATACCCTATCATCTGGCGGTTGGACTGCTTTACAAGACATGCAGAAGAATGTGGGTGTTTCCTCAAGTGATTGTTTGCAGTTCCAACAGTTGAGTTTCACGCGTCCCGTACAGAAAGTCCTAAATAAATGGACATTGTTCGTCTGGTAAGTCACCCCTCTCGTCGGCAGTGGTCTCAAGTTTGTACTACTGTGCCTCATGTCGTCCCTGCAGAAGGTGACAATACACTTGCCCTGTGTCGCATACGAAGCAGCTTTGGATAAGCATTGTCGGTTTGTCAGTATCCTATTTGAATGTTGAAGACCATGATATGAGCTGATGATAATCCGTAAATTATTCAATGACAACATTGCTGAAAGATGAAAACACGACTAGCGTTATGAAAGCAGTCACTACGCAACACCAGAACTACTTCGTCGACGGAAAGGAAGACCGTGATGATTCTTCCTCAAGCGCGGAGGAAGGCGCAGCGCCACCTATCGACTTGGCGGGGAATGACAGCGAGTCAGCACAATAGGGTCCAGCTGCAGCGACGGAGAATCCTGATTGATTGATTGAAAATTGTATTAATGTCCGCCCTGTTTCGAACTGGTTATGCTTAGGCCCTCTTTCAAATCAGTTATGCTTAGAGTTTGGAATCAGGGCTGGTGGTCTATCGCCCTGCTCTAAAGATAAACTCTAAGCATAACCGACTTCAAGTCAAGTCAAGAGTTTTATTTGTCACGGCATACAAGTATACAATGAAATGCAGGGGGTCTTGCCTGCAACGATTGTTCATAATACAATAATAATATATAATAATATAATAAGAATCCAATAGAATGACATTGTGCAATAATACAAGTAATCAAAGTAGGGCATATCGGTATATGTACATGAGGTATTTACAGAGCATGGTAGCCATGCTAGGTCCTGTGGTAGCTACGGATGAGGCACTGGGTCTTTATGTACACTGCTATACAATGCTATATTATACAATCTCAAGTTATACTATACTATTCTTAAAGTGACCTTTCCTTTTGTAAAGTGACCATAAGTGTGAGCGTGTGCAGCATGAGTGTGTGTGTGCTCATGTTAAAGTGGCTGCTAGTGTGTGAGCGTGTACAGTGTGTGTGTTGTGTGTGTGCTCATGTGTGCTTGTGTGTGGAGAGTTCAGTGTTCAAGGCTCTGATGGCCTGGGGGAAGAAGCTGAGCCGAAGTCTCTCTGTCCTAGTTGCTGGTGTTCGCAGGTGTTTGCCTGACCGCAGCAGCTTGAACAGGCTGTTGTTGGGGTGGTGAGGGTCTTTCATTATTCTGCAGGCTCTGGATTTGCACCTCTTGTTATATAGGACCTGCAGGGGTGGTAGTGCAATACCCGTGGTACGCTCGGCTGAGCGCACCACTCTCTGTAGGGCCTTCTGGTCCTGTGCCGTGCTGTTTCCATACCAGGCTTTGATTGATTGATTGATTGATTGAAAAATGTATTAACAGATTGCAGAATGGGTACAGTACAGTACAGCTCAATACATACAATTGTTAAGGGGATGCAGACCAGAGAAAGACTTTCGTCTTGTTTACATCAGGGTCCCCCATTTTCAATTCATCATAACATATATGACACACACAACATACAGATAGACAGGCAGTGATGTTTCCAGTCAAGATGCTCTCTACAGCTCCGGAGTAGAAGGACTGGAGTATCTTCCCAGATACTCTGAACTTCCTCAACTCTCTCAGGTGCAGAGGCGCTGCTTCGCCTTTTTTACGACTGAGTCTATGTGTGTTGTCCATGTCAGATCCTCTGAGATGTGGACCCCCAGGTACTTGAAGCTGCTCACCATGTCCACCCTGTAGAAAGAGGGCCTAAGCATAACCAGTTCGAAACAAGGCGGACATTAATAACATTTTCAATCAATCAATCATTCCAATAACACATGCTCACTTCATTCTTAGATGGCATGCACCTCAGAGTAAGTCGAGAAACTTCCGTACTTTCCGCCAATCAGCGCGTGATTTTTTTTCCGTAGCCTTTGTTTGCAAAGACGCTCTCTGATTGGCTAGCCCGCGTACAGCGAAGACCCTCTAAACACGTTTCGCAATTATGCCACATCAATGTGGAACGCCCTACCCAAAGCTGTAAAGGAATGTGAATCACAATACTTCATTACAGTAAGGGAAGGTGCAAGACCAAAAGCGACATTCTATTGCAATAGAATGGAAATGTTAGATCCTATGGCAATGAGCATAGGAAAATTAGGATTACAATGCTCAGGTTGGGCAATCCGGTGGACCATGGGAGAAAGTCAATCGCGGAGGATGTGTTCTTGGAACACAGGCATGTTCGACTTTCTGGGAGAGGGGAAAATAGGGGATTTTTATTTGTATATATATATGTTTTTAAGCTCAGCTCTCAACGGGACCTCATTAATTGGATGTGCATCTATTGTAGCTTCATACTCCAGAAACATTACCAAAAACTACACGAAAACATGCATAGACTATGGCTAGTTTGAATATAATGGTATGGAACACCGGTGGGATAAACAAACAACACAAGCGCAAAAGCGTGCTTACACTGATGAAAAAAGAACATGTGGACGTGGCACTATTAAGCGAAACGCACATTTTAGAGGGAGACATAAATACGTTAGCGGATAACATATACCATAATATTGGTCACTCTTCTTTTGCTACGAGAACTAGAGGGGTAGCCATAGTCGTCAGACGCAAATTAAATATCGAATTGAAAGGGGTATGGTCGGATGCTGAGGGGCGCATAACTATAGCTAGGATTATACACAATAACAGGAAAATTGCATTGGCAGCGGTATATGCCCCGAATTTGTACGAAGTGGGTTTCTTCACTTCACTAACAGGAGAAATGTTAAACCATCCCGAGTACTCATACATAATAGGTGCGGATTTTAATGCCATTTGGAACCCAAGGATGGACAAAACTTACCTTTCCTTCTCCAGCGAACAAAAGAATTCATCTAAAGCATTAAAAGATTGGTCGAAATCAACAGGAGTAACTGATTTATGGCGTTCACTTAACCCCATGACCCGCAAGTACTCCTGTCGTTCGGCGAGACACAACACACTATCCAGAATTGATTACGTCTTTGCATCCCCGAGAATATTTGATAAATACGAAGTGGAAATGACACCCAATGCGCTATCAGATCACTGCTACTTAATCCTGAAAGCAACATTTGGTACATTATCTACCCGGGCCCCAAGATGGCGTTTTAATTCGATGCTGCTTAACAACAAGGAATTCATTACACAAATTAAAGAAGCTCTCACAGTATTCCTACAAGATAATGCTAACTCGGTGCAAGATCCCAGAATATTATGGATGTCGGTAAAGAGTATGATCAAGGATTTCTCGGATAGATTTACCTCCATATTGCGCAAAAATCAAAACACAAAACTGTCTGAAATGGAAACGCTTTACTCAACGCTTTTTAATTCTTTAAAATACAACAACTCTACTAGACTAGATAACCAAGTTAACATTCTAAAGACCGAGATCAAAGCAATGTACAGACAAAAATCGGAATTGCAAATACGCAGCACTAGACAACAGCAGTACTTCCAAGGTTCTAAACCTAGTCACCTATTAGCCATGCGACTAAGAATTAATGCAAAATTTGCAGATATAACTGCCATTAGGAAACAACAAGCTCTAGTAACAGAACCCAAAATAATAAACGATACATTCAAAGAATTCTACTCCGATTTATATAACTCAGAAACGACCTTTGATCAAGACAAATTAGACACATATCTTAATCAAATTACTCTCCCTAAACTTACGGATGAAGACGCTAAACAGTTAGAAGTACCGATCACATTAGAAGAACTCAAGAAGGCCATATCCGGAATGAAAAACGGCAAAGCTCCGGGAATTGACGGTATCCCATCAGAAATGTACATTTCTTGCTGGGACATATTTGGACCCTTATTACTAAATATGATCTTATACTCAGTCAAAGAGGGAAGCTTCATTGAACACCAAAATACCGCACTCATTTCAGTTCTTCACAAAAAAGACAAAGACCCCACTGAATGCGGTAGTTACCGTCCTTTAAGCCTCCTCGGAACCGATGTCAAACTGTACTCTAAGATATTAGCCATCAGATTGCAAAAGCATATGACGTCTTTAGTTCATACGGACCAAACAGGCTTCATAAAAGGTCGCCTGATCAATGATAACATAAGGCGAATACTGCACGTACTAGATACAGACAAAGAGGACATCACACCTAAGGCGATACTATCCCTGGATGCTATGAAAGCATTTGACAGGTTGGAATGGTCGTTTCTATGGGCAGTATTGGAAAGGATGGGGTTAGGAAAAGGTTTCATTGATATGATTAAAGTACTATACAAGGACCCATCGGCCATGATTACAACAGGCACAATCATCTCCAAAATCTTTCCGGTATCACGCTCTGCCAGACAGGGTTGCCCTCTTAGTCCCGGACTATTCAATTTATCATTAGAGCCTTTAGCACAATATATAAGACAATCCCAATCCATAGAACCAATCGTAATCAAGGGCACACAACAAAAAATTAGTTTATATGCGGACGACGTAATATTGTTCATGCAAAACCCCAACACCACATTGCCTCATCTGCTCAAGTTGATTGAGAACTTTGGTGATTTATCGGGATTTAAGATAAATTGGCCGAAGTCGGCTTTCCTTCCTGTGCGGGAGCTTAGAGGACTGTATATAATTATCACCTTAGGGGGTGTGGTAGGATGCCTTAACTCTTAAACTAATTGTACCAAATACACAACTGAGTGAATAACTTAAAATGGAGTCACCTAAACTAGAAAGAGCGAGGAAACTGTTTGAAACATAATGCTTTTATATAAGCAAAAAAGGGGAAAAAGATACATACAAAATATTTTTATCACATTACACAAAGCCTGATTAAATACTATTACTAAATTTAGATGGGCGCCCAAATAGTTATAATAAAGTGTTCTGGCCAAACGTTGCCGCGGTTACCACTGTGACAGAGGAACAATTCCCTCTGCAGGATGAGAGAGATGGAGGTGATGAGGAGTAGTAGACCGCTGCGTGTTGATGAGGGCGGGAAGACGCTGCCCGGTCCAATAGGCGCCACTAGTCTGCTCCTGCAGACCAGATGCTCCGCTGTGGTGGTCCGAGTGTCTCGCTCCGCTCCGTGGTGCTGCACGGCGCACGCCGACAGCTGCTGCAGACACGCTGGTCCCCTCTGTACCACAGGTTACTGCTATGGCTACTTCGTAGGACTAGTTGTGTCCCTTTACAGCGACACAGACCTTATCTAAATGTTCTCTGGTCTGTGTTATATATCGACTGATATGTCCAGTACAGAGCAGCTATCGAAGCATGAGCCGAAGCTACTTTAGGTATTAGAGCCGAGCTAGCTAGCTTCGGCTAACTGGTAACGATAGATGGGGAATACTATAGTCTGCTGTAATATGCTAATCCCAGACGTTTACTAAACATCAAATTAGCTGGGTACTAAAACTCACTCTCTCTTGGTGGTATAATGTCCGCTTGGTAAGCCACTTTACATACTTGGTCACCGTCAAACTATAACGTTAACGAGAGCAACGCCGTGTGTACGTCCGCTCTCTTCCGTTGGTCCGGTCAAGTTCAACGTCAATAAGCTCATAGAGAGGAAGTGACGCAGATACGAGGGGACACTAAACCACCTCTGGCCCACTAGATGGCAGCACCGTCATATAACCTGAGATGCAATCAATAGGCAGCAGTGTAACATTATGTGGTAAATAATAACTTAACTCCCACATATTAACTTAAAGGGGGATTATTTTAGGTCTAATTTTACCTAATTGCAGACCCTTCAGCACAGCCGCCCCCTGATTTGCGGCGCTAATCAGTACTGAGGTCTGCTGAATGTCTAGTAGTCACTCAGGCTGGTCAGAGTCAGAGTACGGGGGTAGTCGGATCAGTCGAGCCACTGGTCTGTGGTATGTTCTTCCTCCGACCTCCACGATAGCAGAGCGGACTCTTCCGTCTTGCCCTTTTACCACACTCTTCACCCCTCCGGTGAGCCAGCGGGCTCGGGGAAGCGCCTGATCCACGATCATGACTGGGGTTCCTGGTTCTAGGTTGCCTCTTTCAGTGATCCACTTGCGGCGGCCTTGCAGCGATGGGAGATATTCGGTGGTGAACCTCTTCCAGAATTGGTCGGCTAAAGCCTGACTATACCTCCATTGTCTTCTGCCGATGATCTCGGTGGAGGCGTAGACCGCAAAGGGAAGGGCCGCGTCTCGCCGCCCCATCAAAAGGCTGTTGGGTGTTATGGGGTCGAGATCGGCCGCATCGCTACTGACGTACCCCAGTGGCTTGGAATTCAGAATGGCTTCAATCTCCACCAGCACGGTGTTGAAGACCTCTGCCTTCGGAACCTGTCCTCTGAGCGCGGCTGCTAGAGCAGCCTTTACTGACTTGACCTCTCTCTCCCACGTTCCACCGAAGTGGGGTGCATTTGGAGGGTTGTAGGAGAAGGTGACCTGTTGGGAGGCCAGCTCGTCCCTCAACTCCTCACTCATCTGGTGGTAACTCTTGATGAGTTCAGCTTCTCCTCCCTTGAAATTCGTCCCGTGATCAGACCATAAGGTATGGGGTCGCCCTCTCCTTCCAGTAAATCGACGGAATGACTGGAGGAAGCTGTCTGTTGTCATTTCAGCCAGCACCTCGAGATGGACGGCTCTCGTGGTGAGGCACTTGAAGATGATTCCCCATCTCTTAGCAGTTGCTCTCCCGATCTCCGCCTTGATGGTGAAGGGCCCGAAGCAGTCCATGCCCGTGTTGTGGAAGGGCGCTTCTTGGAGACGGAGGCGGCAGGATGGGAGGTCAGCCATTCGTGGCATGATGGGTTGGGCTCTGAGCTTCTGGCAGTCTGTGCATGACCGTTGGTAACGCCGCACAGCCTCCCGGCCGCGAAGTATCCAGAACCTTCTCCTGAGCTCCGCGAAGAGCCGCTCCGCTCCAGGGTGATACAATTTGGTGTCATAGTGACGAATCACCAAGTTAGTCACCGGATGCTTCGAGGGGAGTAGGATGGGGTGTTTGCTGTCCTCAGTGAGGCCCTGAGCCCGTCGTAGGCGGCCTCCGACACGTATGAGGTCTTTCTCGTCCAGTTCGGGGGCCAGTAGCCTCAGCTTGCTGTCTCTTGGTAGCTCCATCTTCCGTCCCAAGCACGCCATCTCGATCTGGAAGACCTCCCGCTGCACCCTCTGCAGCAACATGATCTCAGCTGCGGCGTAGTCGTCGGCGCTGAGAGGGGTCGGGTCTCCGGGACCGGGGTTCCGGTGGTGGAAGGTACGTACTGGAGCTCTTCTAGGGTCTGGCAATCCTCAACCTTGGGACCGTCAGTATTTGAAGGGTCTTGGAGTCCAGTGAGGCCGCAGAAGATGGACTTCTTAAGTTCCACCTCCACCTCTGCGTTCTCCAAGTTCGGAGGAGAAGGCCAGTCTTCTTCTGGCTTGCGTAGGTAGTCGGGTCCACGGTGGTAGAGGTTGGGACGTGCCAATTCCTCGAGGGTCGCACCTCTGGTGATCACGTCCGCCGGGTTAACATCTGTCGAAACGTATCGCCAGCAGCTGATCCCCACAAGCTCTTGGATCTCTGTCACCCTTGTTCCTACGAATACTTTATATCTGCACGAAGTCGACTGGATCCACTGGATGACTGTTGTGGAGTCAGACCACATCGACACCGCGTGAAGGGGGAGGTGCAGCTCTTCCTTCAGCATCTTTCCCAACTGGGCTCCACTTAGAGCTGCGCAGAGCTCCAGCCGGGGAATGGATTGCTGCTTCTTGGGTGCAACTCTTGAGCGTGCAAGAATGAAGGAGACGTGGACTGTGTCGTCGGGCTCCACCGCGCGCAGGTACGCTACTGCACCATATGCCTTCTCAGACGCGTCACAGAATACATGAAGGGAGAGCTGGCTGCCGGTCAGACTGACGCTCGAGGGAAAGTAGCTCCTGGGAAACTCGATCTGTTGGAGGGTGGGGAGCTCTTCTTCCCACTTCTTCCACTTCGCCCCGAGTGTCTCTGGTAGGGGGTCATCCCATCCCTTCGCCTCAGTCCACAGCTCGCTGACCAGAGCCTTGGCACGAGTCGTGTAGGGGTTGATGTAACCCAACGGGTCATATTGACTCGCCAGAGTACTGTAGATCGACCTCCTGGTTACGTAATGGCGAGTCTCGATTTTCTTTTGCCGGTAACACAGGGTGTCAGACTTGAAACGCCAGAGGAGACCCAGAGTCATTTCATGGGCGTCCTCACTTGACTGGGAGAGCCAGGTCTCGCTGCTGTCAGCCTTCGCTTCGTCTGGGAGGTCTCGGACGACCTCAGGGTTGTTGGTGGCCCACTGGCGGACCTCAAAGCCAGCGGTGGCCAGGAAGGTGCGTATGTCATGCACCAGCTTGTAGGCCTCTTCCGCGGTCTCCACGCTGTGGAGGCAGTTGTCCACATAGAAACTGTGGTGGACAGCATCGGAGACTCCGGGGGGTGCGGCGCCGTCGTCGACATGAAGCTGCAGGGCGTAGGTGGCGCAACACGGGCTGCAGGTCGTCCCGAAGGGCAGCACCTCCCACTGATAGATGGACGGTTCCGGGTCGTCTGGGTTTTCTCTCCACAAGAACCTCATGAGTGGCTTATCTTCGTCGAGCAAACACACCTGATGGAACATGCGTTTGATGTCGCCACTGATGGCGGTCTTCTGTCGTCGGAAGCGCACCATGACTCCGAGGAGAGGAGGGGTCAGAGTCGGACCGGGCAGGAGATAGCGGTTGAGGTTCTGCTGGCGCACTTGAAAGCTGCAATTAAAGACCACTCTGTTCTTTCCGTTGTGCTTAACGTTATGGTGTGGAAGGTACCATGACTCGGTACTCCTTTCCGCCTCCTCAGGCTTCAGCCTCCTGACTAGTCCAGACTCTATGAGCTTGCTCATTTCTGTGGCGTAGGCGGCAGCCGTCTCGGGGTCTCTGCTGAGTCTTCTTTCAGTGCTAAGCAGACACGGCTTCGCTACTCCTGGGGGAACCTTGAAGGTCGGCATGGGCTCTCTTCTCAAGAGCGGTGTGGCGTATCTGAGGACACCGCGCACGCAGACACGCTTGGTCTTGGCTTGGAGAAGATCCATCGCCGCCTTATCTTCTTTGGAGCGAGTGTGTATCTTCTCGTTTTTGTATGGAGCAATGTCCAGCTGCCATAACCTCTGAACATTCTCCAGCAATGCCTCGTCTTCATGCCCCGCTCCAATGAAGAGGCAGTGGGTCTGACGGGCGTTCAGATTTCTTAGACTGATGGGGCCCTGCAGGGTCCAGCCTAGCGGAGTCTCCAGGGCGACGGGACATCCGGGTGGACCCGGGATGATGTGCTTGGGTAAAGTGAGGTTCACATTATCGGAGCCGAGCAGGAGGGTGGGCTTCACCTCCATTGCAGCGTTGATCCCCAGATTACGGAGATGTGGGTACCTCTTCATGAGGGACTCCATCGGGTAGCCGTAACTGGAGAGGCACAACCCGGCAGCTGTGAATACGCGGCTCACTTTGAAGACTTCCTTCGGCCGTCCGGCCGGTGTGAGGGTGAGGGCCACACTTTCTCCTCGAATAGTGGTGCGCCCTGGTTGGATGGTGAGGAGATCCAGCTCCTCTGCGTCGCCCACGAGTCCAAGGGCGATGGCAGCCTCACGCATCAGCAGCGTGCGCTCCGAGCCATCGTCAATAACCGCGTAGGTCTCCAGAGTCTTGTCGCGGTTCCGCAGGACCACCGGCACAATCTTCAACAGCACGCGGGGAGTGCTGCCTCTCACGGGGCCCACGTAGTAGTTGCGTAGCTCTCTAGAGGGCTCATCACGGACTTCCGCCACATAAGGCTTAGCCTTGTCGTCTCTATTGTTGAGGTCGTGGAGGGCCGTGAGGTGGATCTTCCCGCACCCGCTCTGTCTGCAGGGTCCCTTGAGGGTGCAGTCCTTTGCTCGGTGCTCACGGGCGCACTTCCAGCACCGCTTATTCTCTATTATCCACTGTTTCTTTTCCTCTGTAGTCTTCTCCTTGAACACGGGACAGTTGTCTAGCCAGTGGACCTCTGTGCAGCACTGGCATGGCGGCGGAGTCTTCTTCTCTCCTTTCTTCTGGGAGGAGAAGCCTCGTTGGCCTTTCGGGGGCCCTTGGTGCTCCTTTGATGTGGTTTCATGTACGGTGGTCAGCACCCTAACGGGCCGCCCTGTTCGGTCTGACTTGTCTCGTCCACTGCGTCCATTGCCTCTCGGCTCTTCCCGCTTGGGGAGGCGGATGTGCCTCATCTCCGACTTCAGGAACTCTGAGAGCTCCATCAGGGTAGACAGTGGCTGTTGGGGGTGGAGACGCTCGTGTTCCCGTCGGAACCTCTCTTCCCTTTCCTTTGGAAGCTTCCTGACGAAGCGTTCTACGTTGGAGCCTGCATAGAGCTCAGTGCGGCCGGCGGCTCCTTGGAACGTCAGGAGGCTCACCAGAGCCTGTACCTTCAAGGAGTATGCGTCCAGGGCGTGGTCGTCCTTTATGTCTGCCATTTCTCCCAGCTCGTGGATCTCCTCCACTATGTGGTCCCACGGGCGTCCCCAGCGCTCGTCCAGGGCCTGGAGAGACGAAGTATAGGGGGTGGGGGAGTATGCGTTGGCAGTGCATATGAGCTTGGCCGCAGGCAGCGTACAGTGCATAGACAGCTCGAGGAACTTCTGTTGCTCGCTGTGGTTGGCGGCGCCCAGGAGGAACTCCAGACACATCCTCATGTCATGGTACTGACTTCTAGAATTGTCTTTGAAGAATGGGATGGCGCTCCCTGGTGGGCGCTGTGGGAGCGGGTCGTACCTAGGGGCCGGTGCAGTTACGGGCCAATGTTGATGGGATCTGGAGGTTGCTCTGTGTGTGGCGGGTAGCCGCTCACATTGAGAGCGGGGTGGCACCTCTCCTGGTGCCGTATATTCCTCCTGCAGACGAGCCAGTCGCCTTTCCAGGTCTTCGGAGTCGGCCTTGTCCCTTCTTCGGGGTCGGGGATACGTAGCCGGGTGCTCCTCCCTTTCAGGCTGGCGGCGCTGGGGTGAGTTATTCCTAGTGGATGCTCTTGATGATTGCCTGGAGGCAGAGGCCGATTGCAGTTGGGCGGTAGCGAGCCGGGTGTACTCCAAGGCCTGGGCTGCCGCTCTATCGCGCTCCCGCTCCAGTGCTTCCGCGGCTCTTCTCTCTCTGTCGAGCGCATCTTGGCGTCGTTGAGCCTCTCTTGCGAGCGCATCTTCGCGTTGTTGTTGCATGCATTGGAACATGAATTCTGTTTGGCTTGTAACGCTCCCTCTGCTTTGTGCTCTGCTGGGGGGCCTACTAGTTCTGCGAGTGTCTAGGAAGAACTCTCCCGGTTGGAAGTGATTGAAGTCCTGCCTGCCGCGTAGCTCCACTCTGTCTGGGGGATTGATATCCTCTCCAGGTTGCGAGTCGTTTTCAGCTGAGTCACTCTCCTCTTCTTCTTCAGACTCATCTTGCTCATCATACTCATCTTGGTTGGCGGTATCCAGTGGCGAGAAGGTAGTTATGTCTTTACTACACAAGACTGCCACCTGGTGTCTCTTCTTCTCTTCAGGCCGCTGGGGGGTGTCAGTCGGGTCTGACTCTGTTCTCAGAGTCTGATCTAACTGCGGTGTGGCAGCAGCACCCTCTACTAGCTGGGGTGTGCCTGCCGTCTGATCTAACTGTGGTGTGGCAGCAGCACCCTCTACTAACTGGGGTGTGCCTGCCGTCTGGGTTGTAAAGTCCCCTACTGTCCGGTCAGCTGATGTGTTTAGCATATGCTGATTGCTCTCCGAACTAGGGCTACTGGGTGTACCCAGGACACAGTCATCTAGTCGGGAGGGTAATCTACGCTCCCTAGGAGCACGTGTCTTCCCTTCAGGGAAGGGGGGGGGGGGGCCCTTTGAACCTACCTCGCTCTTTTGTGACATCCTATCTGGTTTAAATCCGGTTCGAAGGACCAAATTGTGCGGGAGCTTAGAGGACTGTATATAATTATCACCTTAGGGGGTGTGGTAGGATGCCTTAACTCTTAAACTAATTGTACCAAATACACAACTGAGTGAATAACTTAAAATGGAGTCACCTAAACTAGAAAGAGCGAGGAAACTGTTTGAAACATAATGCTTTTATATAAGCAAAAAAGGGGAAAAAGATACATACAAAATATTGTTATCACATTACACAAAGCCTGATTAAATACTATTACTAAATTTAGATGGGCGCCCAAATAGTTATAATAAAGTGTTCTGGCCAAACGTTGCCGCGGTTACCACTGTGACAGAGGAACAATTCCCTCTGCAGGATGAGAGAGATGGAGGTGATGAGGAGTAGTAGACCGCTGCGTGTTGATGAGGGCGGGAAGACGCTGCCCGGTCCAATAGGCGCCACTAGTCTGCTCCTGCAGACCAGATGCTCCGCTGTGGTGGTCCGAGTGTCTCGCTCCGCTCCGTGGTGCTGCACGGCGCACGCCGACAGCTGCTGCAGACACGCTGGTCCCCTCTGTACCACAGGTTACTGCTATGGCTACTTCGTAGGACTAGTTGTGTCCCTTTACAGCGACACAGACCTTATCTAAATGTTCTCTGGTCTGTGTTATATATCGACTGATATGTCCAGTACAGAGCAGCTATCGAAGCATGAGCCGAAGCTACTTTAGGTATTAGAGCCGAGCTAGCTAGCTTCGGCTAACTGGTAACGATAGATGGGGAATACTATAGTCTGCTGTAATATGCTAATCCCAGACGTTTACTAAACATCAAATTAGCTGGGTACTAAAACTCACTCTCTCTTGGTGGTATAATGTCCGCTTGGTAAGCCACTTTACATACTTGGTCACCGTCAAACTATAACGTTAACGAGAGCAACGCCGTGTGTACGTCCGCTCTCTTCCGTTGGTCCGGTCAAGTTCAACGTCAATAAGCTCATAGAGAGGAAGTGACGCAGATACGAGGGGACACTAAACCACCTCTGGCCCACTAGATGGCAGCACCGTCATATAACCTGAGATGCAATCAATAGGCAGCAGTGTAACATTATGTGGTAAATAATAACTTAACTCCCACATATTAACTTAAAGGGGGATTATTTTAGGTCTAATTTTACCTAATTGCAGACCCTTCAGCACACTTCCACTTAACACCCCTGCAAAAAAAGATATAACCCTCCCAGGTGCGATACCGATGGTAAAACATTTCAGATGCTTGGGAGTGGAAATATTCCCCACCATAAGACAAACGGTGAAGCACAATTACACAAAAATACAGAACAAAATCAAGGACGACCTGGACAGGTGGGCAAAACTTAAAAACTCAGTACAGGCAAGGGTATCAATAGTTAAGATGGATGTATTACCAAGAATCAATTTCTTCAGCTCAATGCTTCCGTTACCTCCTCCAGAGGGCTACTGGAAAAGATTACAAACCTCCACATACAAATTTATTTGGAATAACAAACCACCTCGCATAAAAAGATCCACCGCACAGAGAAGTAAAGCAGACGGTGGCATGGCAGTCCCAGATTTTTTACAATATTTTAATGCCTTCACATTAAGACCATTGAAGAAGATATGGTTTGACCCCGAGGCTTTGGTATCTTGGAGAAAATTAGAAGAAAACATAGTAGCCCCACAGAGATTGAAAGACATAGCATACACTAAACTTTCAATCAAGCATTGTGAACGAGAATTTGGCCCAATAATAACCCATGCAATCAGGACATGGCGGGAAACACAAAGGAAATTTCCTAACAATCAAGTATGGCATAATCACACTCCCATATTCAATAACAATGCTCTCTTAATGGGAAAACGACCTATAAGATTCCCTGTATGGGAAGAAAGAGGCATACACTCATTAGGGGATATTTTTAATAACAAGGGCCTCTGTAGTTGTGTCGAAATATGCATAAAGTTTAACCTCACCGAGTCCACATGGCTTTTTTACATACAGTTACGACTTTGTATGAGATCTCACGGTGTTCCATTACACATACCAATTGAACACCACAGATACCACAAATTTTTCTATGACAGAGATACATTGGGAGGTTTTGTATCAGGTTTTTATTATCAATTACTAACGTCCTCGTACGAAACCCTTCAACTAGACAATGTCTGGAGGAGGGATATACCAGACCTGGAAAATGACTTTGATTGGCAAGGAGCCTGGGCAAATGTCCGACTTACATCAAGGAACCCGGATCATCAACAAATCAATCTGAACTATATTCACAGGACATACTTGACTCCTATAAGGCTGTGCAAAATGGGGCTTATACAAGACTCCAAATGCTCCCAATGTACAAATGGGGACGAAGGAACATTTATGCACATGTATTGGGACTGCCCACCAGTTAAGGCATTCTGGGAAGATGTGTCCCAACAATTATCAATACTCGTATTTTGGAATATACCTGTACACCCCGCGGTATTGCTATTGAATGATGTTTTTGAGTTTGCAGTGAACCCACAACTAAAAAGATTGGTTTTATCGGGTATCACAGTAGCTAAAAAACTGATTGCATCACGTTGGTTTCAACCGGAAAAAATGTGCCGGAAAGTGTGGTTTCTTACATATCTTGATGTGATATATCAAGAAATATCAACAGCAAGAATTCTAGGGCTCAATGTATCCAAAATGTTAATGTGGTTAGAAGTGGTGGAGAGAATAAAAGCTAGCCTATAATGGTGATGTCTGGTTAGGAGTGAGGGATAATGGAGGTACTATCCAAGAGGGGGTCCGGGAGGGGGGGATTTGAGCTGGAGCATATGTGTGTAGGGTTTTAGAAAATAGGTATTCGGGGTATATTATATACTAACATTTATATAATTGTAACTTCGCTGGATATACACGGTATACGGTTAAAATGTTAATTATTGACTATTTTTGTTTTATCCTGTTTCTGTACTTGCATATATTTTAACCACCTTTACTGAAAGTTTCATTATACATTGTGTGTTGAGTACTGACTTTTAATAAGTTTTGTTTTGCAATAATAAAAAAATTAAAAAAAAAAAAAAAAAGGAATGTGAATCACTACCCACTTTCAAAAACACTCCCTCCAATGTACAGTAAATTACCAAGTATGGTCTTGTCAATATTCCAATGTTCAGTTTGGTTTGTACAGTTGTACAGTGTCCGTCCCCCCCCCCCATCCTACCCCCCCCCCCCCAATGTACAGTTTCTACGTCAAATGTATATACTTTTTTTTTCTGGACTCTTTTTGTATCACAAACAGTACTGTATTTGCAAATCTGGTATGTCATAAATGTATAGATGTAGCAGTACTGTCTATCTGTATGTCATGTATGTCTAATTATGTTACGATTAATTGAAAATGGGGGACCCTGATGTAAACAAGACGAAAGTCTTTCTCTGGTCTGCATCCCCTTAACAATTGTATGTATTGAGCTGTACTGTACTGTACCCATTCTGCAATCTGTTAATAAAGTTTTCAATCAATCAATCAATCAATCAAAATCACGCGGCTTGCCCCTTGAGAGGATTTTTCCGGCGCTGCAGCTGGACCCTACTCGAGTCAGCAGCAGGACGGCCAGCTAGCCAAGGCATAATAACATTTGGTACCAAGTGGTATTATTAAAGCTAAACGTCGGACTTTATTGCGACTGACCGAACCTAGTAAGTTTAATAAGCTAGTTTATACGTATATGCTTCCATACTTGATATGAATATTAGCGGGCGTCCTGAGGAAGAAGCCCCAGTGGACCCGAGGAGCCGGTTGTCAAGTGAACTTGTCACGTTAACATTAGCTATCGGTATCGGTACTAGCTAGGTAGCGTTAGCTTAGTTAGCCAGCCTTAGCTCGGCTCACAGGCTTAACTGGCTGAGCTAATACTACATTGTGTGTAGTCACGGACAGCCAGTTAGTTACCTATAGCTGGTACCTATCGGAAACACTTTGTTAACCTGTAACGTTATTTACCGGTAAAAAAAAACAATCACGGACTGTCAGTTAGCTATCAAGTAGCTTGGTTGACATTCATTATATGACGTTATTATCTCACGCTAGCTTGTAGGTTAGCTATAAGTAGTAATACCCACAGTCAGCTAACGGAGATGTTCTTACATGGTAACGTTAAATGTGTTGCCAATACATCAATCAGTCGTGTAGTCTTCTTACCTAACCGCCGAATAAGACAACGCTGCATTGCGAAACTCAATCACAACGTTTTTTGTCCTGACCTAGTGCTAGGCTGACGCTCATTTTAATATTAGGGACACAAAGAGATTGGCTGCATTGAAAGCATTTCACAAAACTGCTGTCACTGTTGCTGTGTTGCCAAAGACACCCCAACTTTGCTAAGTGTGTCATCATCACCAAGTAAGGTAAAGTAAACCGCTTAATTTACTTCTTTCTTCCCCCCTGCCTTCCATAGATCTCCCACCCATCCCCATGGCGATGAGAGAGGCCCATGAAGAGTTGTGGGTCCACAGAGAGTGGAGTGTGCACAGGGGCCAGCACCAGGCACCGCAACACAGATAACACCATCGCTTTGGTGAGGGTCTTGGCTACCAGTCCTACCATGATTATTATTAATGATCAGATTTCAAATGGATTAGCCTCCCACGTGATTGAAAATCATTTGGATGGCTGTGTGTATTGAATTAATTAACTATTTGTGTAAGAAAACCACAACCATGTTGAAGATGGGATAGTCTTAACTCTCAAGTACACCTAGAGAGTTAAGGCCTAGTAGGCCGATTTTATTAAATAGTTTCAGCCCAGGCGGCGTCAGACTCTTGCCTCCACAGGAAATGTGTCTGTCTTCCCTAGCTAGAACACGCTGTGATGAGTGCCAACTCCCGGCTCTGTGTGTGTGTGTGTGTGAGGGTGGGGAAGGGGGTGTGTGAGGGCAAAAGGTGAAGGTAGAGCGTTCCAGAGAGACAGGCGCTGGAGACAGCAGCTCCTGGAGGTAAACAGGATCTCCTGCTCAAGGCCACCACAGACAATACTCTGGGTATTATTCACGGAAATGGCTAAGAATAGACAACAAGGGAGAAAGGTGGCTGTCATGGCCGCTGCTTTGTTTGGGCCGAACGAGCCAACGCGGAACATCTTCTGTAGAGGAGTGACTTCCGTACCTTAGATGTTGGCAGTGGTGATAGCCATGATGTTGCACATAGCTGCCGCCGGTATTGGGGAGTTTTATCTTGAATTAATGTACAGTTGGGGGGGGGGGGGGGGGGGAGTATGAGAGTATGAGGTCGAGGGGAAGTATGAGAGGATGAGGGGGAGGACGAGAGGACAAGGGGGAGGTTGAGAGGACAAGGGGCAGGATGAGAGGACAAGGGGGAGGTTGAGAGGACAAGGGGCAGGATGAGAGGACAAGGGGGAGGACGAGAGGACAAGGGGGAGGACGAGAGGACAAGGGGCAGACGAACTCGGGGGCGGTGAGGGGTAGCATAGTATGTCTTGTCTGCAGTTTATAAAATGGAGTCGCTGTGCCTTTCTCCAGATTTGTGAGTAGAATTGCATTCTAATGTAACGGATAGATTTATAAATCGTCTTTTGCCAATCATTTGGATTGATTGAAAGCTCCCAGTTAGGCTATGTTTACTTTAGAGCTTGGACTGTGTGTAGGCTGAGAGCACCGCCTACATGCTGCCTGTATTGAAACCCTGTTTGGCTGTTGCCATCATGAAATTAACGAAGATTGTCTGAAACTATTGCAATAAATGATTTAAAGGTAAGGCTGCCTCCTCGACCTCTAGGCACAAGAGCCCTGCTCGGTGCTGTGCTTTGTTTACCTTTTTTTGTTCACTACAAATACCTCCCCTATACCAACCCACACATCAAACCAAAACAAAGACATGTAAATAAAGTGCAGTACCACGAAGGGGCTCTTTTGCCTAGCTGTTTGATGGGATTACAGAGTCTACCTTTAAAGCTACAATGTGTCTTTTTTTCTTCTTCTAATTTAGCTCCAAAACATATTAATGTGGACAAACCGACTCACAATTTACTGTGAGCTAGTTTCATTGACCAGTGTAGCACCAGTGCAGAGATTTTCCATGATACGGTTTCACTGCGAGGCTCCCCCTTTTAACCAATCAGAGAAGCTCAAAGAGAATTTAGTTGGAATAAGCACAAAATTGAATGGTTATTTAGTGGTTAGTCTGCATGGCCCTCATTGCGGGACTGTGTTGAATGAGGACCACATAGATTAAACCACAAAGTGCTTATTGCAACGAAATTCCCTTTTGAGCTTCTCTGATTGGTTAGAAATGAGAGGCTCACTGACAAACATTAGAGTGGCATATCTCTGCACTGCTGCTGCTACACTGGTCAATGAAACTCGCTCACAGTGTTGAGTCAGTGTGTTCATGTTGAGAGATGTTTCGGGGCAAAAGAAAAAAAGTGATTGAAAATCGTACACATCGTCTCATTCGACTTAAATTCAATATGTCGCTTTACAACCAGATCCATGTTTCTCACTGTGGTACATTGCAATAACATTGGAGCGAGGGAATCGAGCATCGGTAAGTTCTTTGGATTTGCACACACACTGAAACGGCAACTAACCTCTCTGTAACCTGTCCTGCACAAAGAGATTTAGCCTAAGCTATTTAATACGCACATTGATCTGAATCTAAGCAATGACCTACTGGGTGACTGAAAGGATATCAATTTTGACACATTTGCACACCCCTTTTGTTTAATTTGAAAGTGACTATGGGAGAGAAAAACCCTAAAGGGGAGAATAAAACAATGATCAGGATTGTTGTGATTATCATAAACCAATCATATTGCCACAGCCCTGAACCCTGTGCTGCCTGGTATAGATGTTAAGTTGGATACATGACGGTACACATTATGAGCTTGACTGACCAGTGCCAGGAAGTCAAGCTCATAATCTTCTCAGAGGCTTTTACCCTGTTACTTGAGTTTTCAATTCAATTCAAACCTTTATTTATTCTCAAAGGACAATTGAGGTCACCCTCATTTTCAATGTCATTAAGACTTACAGACATTTCAATGCATACATTTTTAACAATATAATAATAATAAATAATAATAACTATCTATATATAGCACCTTTCACACATGGGCCACATCCCAAAGTGCCCCACAGCAAATAGCATAAAATGAACATAGGCATAACATTTGCATAAAGTTGTCCCAATAAAAGCAATGCATAAAGTGCAGACATAAGAATAGGTATAAAAAAACAATAAAAGTAGTGCAATGTAGAAAGTGCAGACATAAGAATAGGCATAAAATAAGTACAATAAGTACAGTGTTGCTCGAAGGCATGTGAACCCCCCCCCCCCCCCCCCCCCCAGAACAGCCAGTCCCCAAACACCCCACACATCAATCCCCACCACATCCCCATCCAAGACACCCCCCCCTGATAAAGCATGTCATGACAGAAGGAAAACACAAATTCATTGGGGTTTGGTTGGGACCGCAGCCATTGTGCTTAATTAGGGGGGGTGGAGGGGGGAGAAAACACCCTTATGTCACTTTCATTGTCTGAATCTGTGATTATTTGTGAAGTGAGCCACCCATGATAACTTGTACAAGCAGATGAATTACATTGCAGATGAAACGATAACCCTTCTGCTCTCATCAGGTAAAGCCATGATTCCCATCACTGAGCTGAGGTACTTCGTAGACTGCCAGCCGGCCTACCGCATCCTGAAGCCATGGTGGGACGTGTTCACCGACTACATCTCCATCGTCATGCTCATGATCTCCGTGTTCGGGGGCACACTGCAGGTCACGCAGGATAAGATGATCTGCCTGCCCTGCAAGTGGGTGGTCAACCAGACCTGCAGGAGGTACTTTAACGCCACCCTCTCGGCGGCAGCGCCGGCGCTGGAGCCCCGGGGGATCCAGTATGACCTGGACCGGCACCAGTACAACTACGTGGATGCCGTCTGCTACGAGAACAGGCTGCATTGGTTCGCCAAGTACTTCCCCTACCTGGTGTTACTCCACACCCTCATCTTCTTGGCTTGCAGCAACTTTTGGTTCAAGTTCCCCCGGACTAGCTCCAAACTGGAGCACTTTGTGTCCATCCTGCTCAAGTGCTTCGACTCTCCGTGGACGACGAGGGCACTTTCTGAGACCGTGGTGGAGGAGAGCGATCCGAAGCCCATGAAGATGAACGGCTCCCTGGACCACAAGGAGTCCGTCATCAGTGAGGACGTCGAGGCTAGTGTTCCTATGCTTCAAAGGACAAAGTCTCGCCTTGAGCAAGGCATCGTGGACAGGACGGAATCGGGGGTTCTGGACAAAAAGGAGGGCGAACAGGCCAAGGCTCTGTTTGAAAAAGTAAAAAAGTTCCGCATACACGTGGAAGAAGGAGACATTGTGTACAGACTGTACATCCGGCAGACTATCATCAAAGTCATCAAGTTTATTTTTATAATTTGCTATACAGGGTATTATGTGCACAATATTCAGTTCAGTGTCGACTGTATGGTGGATATCGAGAGTCTCACAGGTTACAGCATGTACCGCTGTGCCCATCCTCTGGCCACGCTGTTTAAGATCCTGGCCTGCTTCTACATCAGCCTGGTGGTGGTGTACGGCTTGATCTGCATGTACACACTGTGCTGGATGCTGCGGCGCTCTCTGAAGAAGTACTCGTTCGAGTCGATCCGCGAGGAGAGCAGCTACAGCGACATCCCCGACGTGAAGAACGACTTCGCCTTCATGCTGCACATGATCGACCAGTACGACCCGCTCTACTCCAAGCGCTTCGCCGTCTTCCTGTCGGAGGTGAGCGAGAACAAGCTGCGGCAGCTCAACCTGAACAACGAGTGGACGCTGGACAAGCTGCGGCAGAGGATCACCAAGAACTCCCAGGAGAAGCTGGAGCTGCACCTCTTCATGCTGAGCGGCATCCCCGACACCGTCTTCGACCTGATGGAGCTGGAGGTGCTGAAGCTGGAGCTCATCCCTGACGTCACCATCCCCCCGATCATCGCCCAGCTGGTCAACCTGCGGGAGATGTGGCTCTACCACACGCCGGCCAAGATCGAAGCGCCGGCGCTGGCCTTCCTGCGGGAGAACCTGAAATCCCTGCACATCAAGTTCACGGACATCAAAGAGATCCCGTTGTGGATCTACAGCCTGAAGAACCTGAGCGAACTGCACCTGACGGGGAACCTCAGCGCCGACAACAACCGCTACATCGTCATCGACGGCCTCCGGGAGCTCAAGAGGCTCAAGGTCCTCCGTCTGAAGAGCAACCTGACCAAGCTGCCTCAGGTGGTGACCGACGTGGGCGTGCACCTCCAGAAGCTCTCGGTCAACAACGAGGGCACCAAGCTGATGGTGCTCAACAGCCTGAAGAAGATGGTGAACATGACGGAGCTGGAGCTCATCCGCTGCGACCTGGAGCGCATCCCGCACTCCATCTTCAGCCTGCACAACCTGCAGGAGATCGACCTGAAGGACAACAACCTGAAGACCATCGAGGAGATCATCAGCTTCCAGCACCTCCACCGGCTGGTCTGCCTTAAGCTCTGGTACAACCAGATCGCCTACATTCCCATCCAGATCGGAACGCTGACCAACCTGGAGAGGCTGTACCTGAACCGGAACAAGATCGAGAAGATCCCGGGCCAGCTGTTTTACTGCCGCAAGCTGCGCTTCCTGGACCTGAGCCACAACAACCTCACCTACATCCCCACGGACATCGGCTTCCTGCCCAACCTGCAGTACCTGGCGGTGACGGCCAACAGGGTGAGTGCTTCTGTGTTGTGCCTGGTTCATTGCACAACTAGGGAATGCTCCGATATTGATATCGGCCCCGATATGACTAAAATAGCTAGATCGGGTATTGGAGACCATTTATATATATTTCTTTATATATATATATTATTTTTTTTGTTATTTAATTTTTATAATAAAATAACAATTCAGTACATTTATATCCATGTGTTAATTTGTTACATTTGTTTCATAATGTTTTAAGTCAAGCCTGATGTTGCCTTGCACAAAAGAATGATCCCAGTCTCTTCCACACAGTGAGGCATACAGTTTATTAAATGAACAATGGGTATCGGATCGGTACTCGGTATCGGCCGATACCCATGTATCGGTATCGGGACTGAAAAAGTCAGATCGGTGCATCCCTATGCACAACTACAGTTTTGGTATATAAGATCAGATATTCCTTTATTGATCCCCTTGGGGACATTCAGGCATAATTCTTCTACTACACTGTATGCTATGCCCTGGTATGTATGTGACAAATAAACCTCTTGATTCTTCTTGATTCTATCACATGTACCTGTACCTCCCCTCCCCCCTCCCTCATGTTGCTATGATGCCTGCATTTCCCCAAGGGGATCAATAAAGTAATATCTTATAACATGTTGATGTCATTATGAATACAAAACAATTTGCCCTTTCACTACCACACTACCAAAAGGTTAACCCTTTCACGGTGACAATACAGAAGTTTCACTGCCACACGACATTTCCGACACACGGTTAACCCTTTCACTACCACACTAACCGTCTGTAGTGTGGTAGTGAAAGGTTAACCTTCTGTAGTGTGGTAGTGAAAGGTTAACCTTCTGTAGTGTGGTAGTGAAAGGTTAACCTTCTGTAGTGTGGTAGTGAAAGAAGGGTTAAATAGAAAATGTAGCCCTGTCTATATTCTAATATTTCTGGTTGAATTCTTGAGACTGTATTATTTGAGGTCTTATTTTACAACAATACATTTGTTTGGCACCCAGTCCGCTGACCACGTAACACATCCCGTTGTAACCCCCCCCCCCCCCAGATCGAGACGCTGCCCAACGACCTGTTCCTGTGCAAGAAGCTGCGCACGCTTAACCTCGGCAACAACTGCCTGCAGTCGCTGCCCTCACGCTTCGGGGAGCTGACGGCACTGACCCAGCTGGAGCTGCGGGGCAACCGGCTGGAGTGTCTGCCCGTGGAGCTGGGCGAGTGCCGGCAGCTGAAGAGGACCGGCCTGGTGGTGGAGGAGGACCTCTTCAACACCCTGCCCACGGAGGTCAAGGAACAACTGTGGAAGGTGGACAAGGAGCAGGCCTAAACGGGACTGTGTGTTTTAAAAGCAGTGACTCGCCCCCCTGCCAGGCCCTGGGGCAGCTGCATACAGCCCCAGGCAGCCTGAACACAAAGTAAGCGATACTCCTCCACTGCAGACGGTGCAACGGGACTTCAGCTAAATCTAGATTACACGGCCATTAAATATTCAATTTTCTACTTTACAACTACAGTACAACATTTTTCTAAGAAAAATAATGTTGACTGAGTTGGTAGTGTAGTCGACGCAGAGCAACGCTGCGAATGGAGATATTCATAAAGGATGACAGACCACCGTTATTAATCTCCAAATACTGGTGTTTGGTGTAATATCCACTGTCACAGGAGTCACTATCGCCATGAACAATACAGGGGTGTGTTATCTTGCTAGGATAGAGCATGTCACCCACTATACTCCACTGGAGGTTTAGCCTTGATGAGGAGCTATGGAATAGCAATTATTTCTTCCTGCACCGTGAGAACTGAGATGTGCTTTCAGCAAGTAGAAGACACTCCATCCAGAGGGATGTTTTCCAAGAAGACCCCCGTCCGCCACATTTCAGTCAAGTGTGTCATGAACATTACAAGTTGGAAAAAACAAGATTGGCATTTCTGTGTTTACGGGGAGTTCCTCTCTTAATTGGGTTGTGCTGAAGGCAGAATATTGTGCAATCGTTCACTGCAGACGCCAGTTGTTTGCGCACTGATATTTCAGTTGTTTTTAAGACACATGGCATTATCTAACAAGAGTGCCATTAGACTGGTGTAGATGGAGAGAATATGTAATTTCTCTCTCTTTTGAAAATGCAATAAGGCCCAGAATGGCCACTTCTAAAACTACATAGACAATTTTCCTGTTCAGTTCAGTAAGCTTAGAGGACATTCCACTTTTTAGAAGGCAAGATAAATCCTACAAGTGGATTGACCGTAAGCAGGAGAGAGGGCGGCATGTGCATGGCTCTGTTTCTCAACAAAGGCCTGGATCTCTGAAACGGAACATACCTGTAACTGCATCTCTTGCAATGATGACGCAACTCGTCTTTGATCTTTACTGATTGGCTTTATTTCCGTTCGAAGAGAACATCTTTATTCCGAACCGTAAAACTGTGAAAACATACATGAAATACAATAAATCACGGATCAAACCATAACAACATACATACAATTTATCGGTTGTTGCAAGGTTGGTTGTTAACCCACTGAACTTAACTACAAGCGCATTACGGCCCCAAACGTACCTTGTTGACTGCATGCAATATGAGAGGACAGTTATGGAGCTCTGGTGTCGATGTGGCTTGTCTGAGGCTGGTGGAGAAGTGAAGGAACGAACCTTATAGTGTCTCTCTATTTATACACTATGGCCGGGACTACTATGACATCACAATGTTCCTGAGCGTTCTAGCCTGTTCTAACGGGTTCTACTATGACATCACCGCTGCAGTTACATAATACAGAACCTACCATATGTTGTCTAAATTTGCCTTAACTTACATGTATTGTCGGGATGGTTTTTGTTTATCTTTCTTGTAGCATCAGTATTTCTCAAAGCATATATTCTCAATCACAACTTTAATCCTCTTGGCCACGCCAGTATTAATGTCTAATATTTCTCTTTAGTCAGACCAATCTAACCAGCATTGTTGTGCACTACTACTTAGCAACAGTGTTGCCTTGGCGGACCTGGCTATAGGCTGTACTGTATGTCTTACCTTGTCACCCTCTTAACAGTGTGTAGTAGTAGGAAATGGAATTCACTCATTCATAAACACCCTTTTCAGAAATATGTTGTAATTTGCAATCTGTGTTGCAGTCGTCCATTTTGGTTAGTTAAAAAGGTTAACCGAGTGGTCATTCAGCCCGTTCTGCCAGTCAGTTCATCTCTGATCACTACATTCAATATGTGATCATCATGTCGATGCACATTACTTTCCGTCTTGCCTAATCATTTGTTTATTTGTAAACAAATAAACAAAATTTCCAGTCTGAAAATGCCTTGCTGGCATTATTGTTTTGCTCCGTAAGCTTGATGGAAATGACTTTTGAGTTCTTGGTGCAAGGTCAGTGCATGCATCTGACGAAGCAGAGGACTTTAACCCAGAGATAAATACATCACAGATTGTGATTCAACGACCTTAACTGTGGCACTACGAATAATACACACAAAGTAGCAATATAACTGAAGGTTGAAATGCATAGGAATAATAGCTAAAATATAAGCTATGTACATTTACTTTAGCAAGATGTTTCACTAATTGTTATATTGTGCAATATTGCCTTTATTTGAAGTCTGTAAAGGCAAACAATGTTATTTTCCTAGCATGGGCATTCCATTCATAACTTTATTTCACTGAAGGAATTTGAATTTGTTAATATTTTTTGTTCTTTGGGGTGCTTTTGCACTAGATGAGCTTCTCTGCAGTAATGGGGTAGCTAGAGTTTGCTAAATGCAAAAAAAGAGATTATACACTTAACAGTACACTACAATTGGGTATCCTCCCTAACCCTATAAGGATTGGGCTACTATAAATGTGAGATAAGCCTACTTTGATAGTCCCAATATGATATTAACAGAAGATGTAAGCCATTTTCATAACCTGTGTGTTGGCTTGGTATTAGAACTTAGTATTTGGCAATCTCTTGAAAGACAAAACAATAACATTTGAATCTGTATTGGGCAATTTCTTTAATAACATATGTATTCATTTCAAAAGTTCCAATTGGAGCATCTCTAGTTATAATTAAATGCAGAATTATTCAGCAATACACTGCAGGTTAAGACAATCAGCTATAATGTCAAGATGTCTTGTTACGTTACATCCATGGACCATATTCTTGTTAAATGGATGATACTGACATTCAAAACAACCTTTTTTCATCCGTTGAGTTGGGCTGCCGCTAGAGGATGAACTGAAAATTGACAGATAATGACATTATACATCTCTATATCTACATGATTTTGCCCATATTGGTATGTTGGGTGAACACATTCCTCCAGTGCATACACCATTTCATCTTGTGCCCCTTTTTTAATTCAGCTCAATGTACAGCAACCAATCACATGTTAAAGGACATAACATGTTAGAAAAACAAATGTTAACAGAAGGCCAAAGCGATGGGAGTATGTTGAATGTGTGCAGTTTAAAAAAATAAAAAAAAATTATCGTTATTCGTTATCATAATTCACTGTGATATGGGATTCAGGTCATCGCCCAGCCCTATGTGTCGTACACTGCAAGTCAACTTGTCAACACAGTTGACTATGCCTCAAGGAGGTAGTTGTAGGGTGCCATTGAGTGGTAGTAGTACATCAAAATTAAATGTATTATTATGATGATTCAACACGTTTATTTTTCATTATTCCAAGGTTTTCTAGAGGCATTATTGGTTGAAGAATCAGTACATGGGAGCCATGCTAAACTGTGGGACCTTTCACTTTTTTTTGTGATGTTTTTTTAACCTCCATTTTGACTTCTTCAGTTTTGACAGCTATTTGTTTCATTATAGAACATTAAAACCTCAGGAAACAAGATAACTTTTTTTGCGTTAATTGCCTATTTTTTTTATTAATTTAAATAGCTGTGATAACATCACACATTTTTTTAAATATATTTCTATACATTCTTTTCTAGTTTTTATTGATGTATTTAATATTGATCGCTGGTTTGAAATTAACAACGTTTATTTGAAGAAACCACTTCTGATTTAATCTAATCTTAATTGTGACCATTATGTATTAATTACGCTGTATTGGTTCAGAAGTGTTTATGTTGTATCTCCATTGTGTCTTGCACAGATAAAGCGTGTGTGTGTGCGTCTGTCTGTGTGTGTGTGTGTGCAGATGTGTGTATTATGGCTCTCTCACCCTCTTTCTTTGTCCTCATGTCCTTGTCTTTGGGCACCAAGTGAGTTTAAAACGTTTAATTTCCTCCCCTAATATTCCATTGTATTCATCAGATGTAAAACGTAGGTTAGATCCAGTTTTTGCCAAAAAAATTAAGTATTTCAACACTTAAAAGGGCACTTCACCAAAAAAACAACAATGCAGATTTATTTTGCACATAATCTCACATACATCCAAAAACTCTAAATAATTATGCACACGTTCATTTAGTTTGAGAGTAAATGAGTGAATATGGCCACCAGTGATGCCATTGGGACTTTGAATCCTCGTTTTGTGTTCATTACAGCTCCATGAAGTGATGTAGATGAACAAAATAGCAACACCTTGTCTTAGAGGGACTGCTACCTTATGTCACGGATAATAATAAATCTGCATTGTTTTTTTTGGTGAAGTGCCGCTTTTATTGTGAAAAAGAGGAATTCATCAGCGCTACAGTGTTTTGTTTAGATTATATGAATGAGGTGATCAGTGAGCTATCGTTTGAAACGTACGTCTCACTTTCTCCTGTCAACCCTTGTATGAAGTTACAAAATAATAAACTTCATTATGCACACATCTGCATCTTGGTCTTTGTTGTGTTGGTGTCTTGATATTAAAGATTCAAGATTGTTTATTGTCATGTGCACAGTTAAACAGACAGTTTGCCCTACAATGAAAACCTTACTTTGCTAGTTTGCCCTTCACACAATACTTAACTAAAAATTAACTATTTAAATACAAGTGAATGCTAAAAATACGTTTTTTTAATTTTTTTTATTGTGTAATACAAGGCACAACAAGTAAGTAACGTTGACATTATTGCATCCTCTGATTCACAGTGTAGGATCCAGTAGTGTTTACAAATATAAATATATGGGTGTGACAATGGGTCACAGCTGCAGTTGGTGTTCTTTAGTGATTCACAGTTTGGGGGAAGGGTGACGGTGAGGTCACAGCAGCAGGTCAGGTCAGTGTCTGCTTGACAAAAGAAAAATGTCATGTGGCTGGGTCTGTTCTATAGTTACTAGTATAATACTGCGGGTGTGCCTGTAGATTGTTGGGGTAAAGTAGGCCAGTGGTTCTGTTCTTTAGTTACTAGTATAATACTGCGGGTGTGCCTGTACAGATTGTTCGGGTAAAGTGGAACCTGGCAGGTGTCTAGAACCTCAGTGGTTCTCATGGAGGTGTCTGTGGAGTGTGGAACCTCAGTGGTTCTCAAGGAGGTGTCTGTGGAACCTTGGGTCCTTGCGGAGGTTCCAGGGGATCCTTGGGAAAATGGGGACTTGTTTACTTTCAATATAGACCTAGCTACATCGCCAACACTCTAATAAATTACATGCCAGCAAGAACACTGCGATCATCAGCTGCTGGACTACTAGAGGCTCCCAGAAACAGTCAAAAGAGGATCGGTAATGCAGCCTTTATCAACTATGCCCCAAAACATCAGGGAAGCCAACTCGCTAGACATCTTCAAAAGACAGCTTAAAACCTATCTCTTTGCTCAGGCATTTCAATGAAACATCAGGGATATCCTGACACAAATTGTATTTACCTGCACTATTCTTACCCTGCCTACTTTTATACACTGCCTATCAAATTCATGTGTCGGTTCTATGCTAATTTGATCTCACTACCTCCTACTGTATGCACTGTAATTTAAGAGAACTATTTTATCACACTTTTTATTTCTTACTGATGCACTGCTCTGTTGTATGTCTGTTATATTTTATCATTTTTAGACAATTTTTTAACTGAATCATTTTAAACTATTTGTATTATTTGTATTACTGAATGAAACTGTAAACAGAGAGCCTATTGGGATGCTAGATCCTAATGTGAAACACTGTGATTTACCATACCTTGCTACCTGTCTATCTTTTTTATGCTCGCTTATGCCTGTATTTTTTACTGTTGTGAAGCACTTTGAACTGCAACCTCTGTATGAAAAGTGCTATACAAATAAAGTTATTATTATTATTATTATTATTATTATTATTATTATTATTATTATTATTATTATTATTATTATTATTATTATTATTGACTCACTTTAGCCCAATAAGACAATAAAAGGTTTCAGTTTCTCCACGCTTAAGTGATTTTGGACTAAGTCTTATCTAACAACAAACATCTTCTCAGATGGAGGTTCTGGAGGTCAAATCTAATGAAATGGGGGTCTACAACCTAATGTGTGTCCATGTGGGGGTCCTTGACACAAACAAGGCTGAGAACCACTGTAGTCAGCTGTTGGATATTGGTTACTTTCAATATTCAAGGTATTTACTTTTGATCATGTAATAACAAGTACAATGGAATACTTACTCTCCACTCACTCACGAGCAGTGAACTCCAAGCCCACGTGACTGAACTCAAACTGGAAAGAAACAGACTAAGAAATGACGTAAACTCCATGATCAAAACTGCACAAAAAAAATGTCATAAATGACAAAACTGAGGAAAACAAAAACAAACCACGTGAACTTTGGAAATTACTCAATAATCAACTAGGCTGCAGTAAAAAACTTAAAAGCAGATTCTCAAACATAAACATAAAGACGGACAACACGCTCATCACAGACAAGCTGGATGTAGCCAATTACTTAAAAATTTTCTTCACAAACATAGCCACAACACTGATAAACAAACTACCCTCCCATTCAGGGCATTATGGGGTAGAACACATAGTTGCATACTACAAGAACCTAGGGGTCCACAAAGACTACTTCAAACTGGAAATGGTAACAACAGATGAGGTACTCCGCCCTCCAACCGAACAAGGCCACTGGCCATGACAACATCCCCTCCAAATTCCTCAGAGACTCAGCAGCCGCACCCCAGTCATCACACACATAATAAACCTCTCCATAAAACAGGGACACGTCCCCAAGGACTTCAAAATTGCGAGAGTAACACCCCTGCACAAAAAGGGCAGCAAATTAGACCCAGGCAACTACCGCCCTGTTTCCATCCTTACCTCCATCTCGAAAGTCATGGAAAAAATTGTATACGAACAGGTCGAAAAGTACCTTGCGGAAAAAAATCTAATCTACGAATTCCAATCTGGCTTCAGAACATCCCACTCCACTGACACATGCCTTCTCTATTTAAACGACCACATCAAACAAGAAGTGGACGCGGGCATGTGGTCATGCTGGACCTACAAAAGGCCTTCGACACTGTCAATCACACCATTCTGATTGACAAGCTAAAAGCAATTGGTTTTGATTGTCTATCGGTGAGCTGGATGCAATCCTACCTGGAGGGGAGAGAACAGATGGTGGAGGTAAACGGTACCCTATCCCCCCCCCCCCCCCCCCCCCCCTCACAGTGAGCTGTGGTGTTCCACAAGGAAGCATACTAGGACCGCTACTGTTCCTAATTTATGCAAATGACATGTCGTCAGCTTGTGACTGCAACTTGTTCCTGTTTGCGGACGACTCAGCCCTGCTGGTCTCTGACAAGAACAAGTTACAGGTTGAAAAAACCCTCAGCTCGGAACTAGGCAAAATCTGCATATGGCTCGCTGATAACAAACTATCATTACACATGGGCAAAACAGAGTCCATTCTCTTCGGTTCAAATAACAAACTCAGCAAGACCGACGGCTTCTCAGTTACAGTGGGTGACAATATTGTCACAAGGAAAGATGAAATTACCTACCTGGGTTCCATCCTAGAGGCAAATCTTTCCTGTGACAAAATGGCATCCAATGTAATAAAAAAAAGTCAACCAACGAACTCGATTCTTGTACCGGATCTCCTCTCTGGTAAACAAGAATACCCTGAAGACTCTGGCAGGAGCACTCATTCAAGGGTACTACGACTATGCTTGCACCTCATGGTACCAAAGCACCTCAAAGGCGCTAAAAACAAAATTACAAACATCTCAAAACAAACTGGTCAGACTACTGCTTGACCTTACTCCTAGAACCCACCTCACCCCTGCCCACTTTGACAACCTAGGATGGCTTAGAGTAGACGACAGAGTACAGCAACTTGCAATGGGCCTGGTCTACAAGATACACTACACGACCAAGGTACCCATGTACATGTCAAAATACTTCCCAACGGTCATTGAATACCACGATCACAACACCAGAGGGAGCTCCACAAATCATGTTAAACCCAGATTCGGCTCAAACAAGGGACTAAACACATTTCGCAATTATGCCACATCAATGTGGAACGCCCTACCCAAAGCTGTAAAGGAATGTGAATCACTACCCACTTTCAAAACCACTCTCAAAGAACACCTACGGGAGGCTGCAATTCGAAACTGGCCCCTGTAAATGTCCTAACCCAACCCCCTCCAATGTACAGTAAATTACCAAGTATGGTTTTGTCAATATTCCAATGTACAGTTTTGCTTGTACAGTGTGTCCCTGTTAAAGTTATGTGATGTATACGATTGCATGTAACTGTATAACTGTTTCCACAAGAGGGCGCTATAGGCGGAGCTATTAATGCTGGCCGCCGGGTAAGAAGTATAAAAGGAGATGTTAACTCCCCCTCTGTCTCTTTCCCCTCTACCTCTCACTGAGAGAAGGTCTCATGTACTGCTAGTGTTGTGAAGGATCAGATTAAACCGAATATATATATTTATTTATATATATATATTTAATTGTATTTGTATATCGTTTGATATCCCCTGTATATTCCTTGTACAATATGCATTGAATATCCCTTTAGTCTACTAAACAGCCCATAATAGTTTCATTCTACCATTGGACGAGAACCTGGCGCCAGGTTGCCATACCCCTAGGTCCAAGTTCAATCGTGCCGCCTAACATGTCGTGGCAAGCCCCGGTTCCGCGCAGGAATATGTCGGGCGAAATACGAATGGTACTATTTGTTCATAGCGCATATATATATGGCGCAAGTAAAGTAGAACTTTCTTTTAGTCCAGTTCTTTACCCTTCAACAGAGTGACAGACGCAAAGCCTCCCCACGACGCACGTGTGGTGTAGTAAGGCCTACTTGGCCCAGAATAGGCATTGAGATATCGTGTAGATTAATAGTTGAATAGTCATAGTTTGGCACTATACCGTCGAGTTGGACGTATTCTATTAAGCTAATAATAGTCTATTTATGTATGGTGCATCGTTCGGTTAGAGTTCTAAAGTTATCAGTACCCCCATCGTTCCTGACGTTATCTGGACGCTTAACCAGGCTGAGCAGACCCCTAGTGGTGCTTGCATCCGAGGAGCTCCGGGCCAAGAGCGACTGGACCTGTATATTGGATTACTCTACCCGGACGACGGCGAGCCTTCCACGGCTTGGATTATGCTTTGTGTGCTTTGATTATTCCATGGATAAAGGCCAACACTGCGGAGTGTTGGAACTACCCCCCGGAGAGGACTCCAGGTGAGACGGCGCTCGACACCAGTGAGGTCGCCTCACGTCTCTCCGTTGTGGACCGGCAGCTACCGTCCACAGAGGGTCCAGCTGTATTCGTCTGCGGTCCGAGGTTCTGTGGGCACCGTGTCCAAGACTTTGGATTCTCCCAAGACACCGTCTGCCAGATGGGATACCGCCAGCGGCTTCTCTAACCCCCCCCCTCCTACTGTCTTACAACCAGCTGGACCCCCCCCCCCCCCTTAGTGTATCCAGCTATAATCATTTAAGTACCATCGCTATCGTTTTCCTAAATATTCCAGGTTGTATACTTACTCCCTGCGTAACCAGAGATTGGACATTCAATGTTGATTTACCTACGAATACTCATTTGCCATAAAAGTGCATATTTCATATTTCAAATCATAAATGTAATTAAGTGATCGTTGTATACACCCTTTGCTGTATTAAACCTTCGATTTGGTACATTTGTGTGGATTCGTTTCATCAGGTGGGAAAGTGTTCATCATACTTATATCTTGTACTGGGTGGCCAGAAGTTAAAGTACATGAGGTAGTGGTATTAAATATCATATCTAACAATACAGTCAGGGAATTGTACCCCTCAGTTACAATTGGTCCTTCGAGCCGGATGGTAACTAGTGTAATATTAATATAGTATATCGAAATGGCCTATGATGAACACTCCACGAAACGATCCTCCTAACCTAGAACGCCCGCGGCGCAGACGACAGACACCTCAGTACTTAGAGGCTTACACTGTCAGTCAACTACCTAGCCTCCGACAAACGGTAAACGCGGTAAAAGTAGAAAGTAAAATTATGTCTGACCTTAACGACCAGGTTTCCCCGACCACAGAGGCCATAGTAGGTCCTAATGTAACTGACCAAGCTCACGGTGGGGACCAGGAGGGAATTGACATGCCTTTACCCCCCGCCACTACCCAAGAAGTAGTCCCCGACCAGCCCCGGGAGGAAGACAACCCTACAGAGAGAGAACTCTGCACGGAAGAAGAGGAGGAGAGCGCCGAGGAACTAGAGCTCCAGGACTCCCCAACGAGTACCCCCAGGAGCGGCTCACGCAGGAGCGGCTCACCTCCACAACCGCCTTCCCCCAGCGAAGCGGAGAGGATACTACAACAGGCGTTCCTCGTCAGCCTGACAGCCTCTACCGAACGCGACCGACTCCAAGCGCAGATGCTTAGCGAGCGCGAACACCTCCAAGCACAGCAACGGAGCGAAGAACAGCGCACACGCCTGGAGATGAGATGCTTCCAGACAGAAGAGAATATGGCAAGAGACCGGGCCGACGCCCAGCGTGCCGCTGCCGGTGCCCAAAGAGACGCAGAGCGCGACAGACTACAAGCGCAACTAATAGAGCAGCTGATCAAAAGGACAACTCCCTCTCCCTCCGCCAGGGGTTCAAGGAACTCGTCGAGACAACAGTCAAGGGCAGCGTCTCCTCAACGAGCAAGCGACCCTGAACTTGACCAACAGACAGAGCCTATACCCCCCGCAGACCCCCTTCACAGACCGGTCCAAGCGAGACCCAGCTACAAGGAAGGAGCGGCATACACTGCGGAGAAGCTAAATAAACGATTACAGGATCTGGAAGATCTGATAGAGGAAGAAGAGGGAGAGGAGGAGAACCAAGCCCGACGACAGCACAGTACTCCACCGGACCAGGAGGTCCCACACAGTCCAGGCTATACCCCCGCGGCGCTGCGCTACAGACCCCCGACTCTATTCACGGGTGAGCACGACGCACGACCAGCCCCGAGGAACAGCACCTGGACCAGCGGGCCATGGTACCCTGCCAGTACCAGCCCACAGCGAGGCGCAAGAGGGGACTCGCCCAGGAGGTCTCTCCCCCAACGCTCGCCGATGTATCAGCCATCCACGGCGTCATACAATGCCACACCGTCATTCCCAGACTTCGCCTATGAGAGTCGAGCACAGTACACGGAGCTCCGGATGTGCTTAGAGACAATGATGGTGGATGTCGCTGATGAACGCCACAAGTATGCAATATTACTGAAGCACCTGAAAGTACCGCGAGCGCACAATATAGCGCTAGCCTATGCTACCTCCTCGACCCCATACACAGCGGCCCTTGCAGCGCTGGATCAGAGATATGGACGTATATGGGATTACGTAATCCAAGAGATAAGGCATATTGATCGCCTACCCCCAGCCACAGACAATCGCTCACTAGACGACCTGTCAATCAAAGTGCAGTCCCTGGTGGGGATGCTGGGAGCGCAACGGGAGAAGGGCATGCATGAGCTATACGCCAACTCTAACGTCGAGAGGATTTTGGAGAAGCTGCCACCCGCAAGACAGGAGCGCTTTAGGCGGCAGAGGGATTACCGGGATCCCAACGGCCCCGAGCCATCCCTCCTTGATCTAGCCGACTTCCTGGCGAGAGAAGTCAGCAGCTTACGACTGGACACCTTCGGGCGGAGCACGCCAAGCTCCAGAGAGGGACCCAGGAGAATAAATGATGGAAGAAGATCGGTGACTGTCATGCACCAATCAGAGTCAGTACCGAGCAGTAAGAGTCACAGCACCCCCTCGAGAAAAGAGAAGTGGAAGATAGCGTGTCCCTACTGTGAGAAAGAACACTGGCTGTCACAATGTGACCTATTCACAAAGATGAATGCAGAAGAAGTGAGTCAATGGATAAAATCCAACCGGCGCTGTTATCGATGTGCGCGGCCCCACATGGCAGCCGAATGCCGCCTAAAGAAAAGGTGCAGCCGGTGCGATGGAGCCCATCTAGATATACTACACGAAAGTAACGGAAGACGGCCTATACCTGCACCACGGAGCGGCACCAAGGCAAGTGTCATGTACATTGACCCCGCCAGCAGCAGCGGAGCCCAAGTGCTCTTAAAGGTAGTCCGTGTGACATTGAGCTACCAAGATAAAGTCATGGACACTTACGCCGTCCTTGATGACGGGTCAGAGAAGACCCTTCTGCTCGCCTCCGCTGCGACCCAGTTGGGACTGCGGGGGAGCAAGAACGAAATGACGATTCGGACAATAAGAAGAGATTTAAAGACGATAAAGGGCGAGAATGTCTCCTTCACCATCGCAGCCAACGGGCAGCCAGAGCGACGGTACAAGATCACAAATGCTTTCACCAGCCAAGAAATAGGACTATCGCAGTACACCTACCCTGTCACCAAGTTGATGGATAAATATGTGCACCTGCGCCAATTACCTATCCCGCTCATAGACGGCGCTACCCCGACCCTGTTGATAGGCTCCGACCATGCAGAACTCATAGTCCCGATTGACCGGGTCCATACAGGCCCCCGAGGCTGTCCTGCAGCAGTCGAGACCTGCCTAGGGTGGACCCTACAAGGCCCCCTCGCTAAATCTCTCAACCGAACAGCAGCCACTAGCTGCTTCCACTCCAGAACGACAGAAGAAGACACCACTCTCCTGCAGCATGTCGAGAGGCTATGGACCCTAGAGACAATGCCCTTTAAGAACGAAAAGAAAGATATTCGCTCTAAAGAAGACATTTACGCCATCAACCTACTCGAGCAGGGGACAAAGAGAGTCACAGTCGGCGGAGTGATGAGATACGCAACTCCACTCCTGAGGCGAGAGGGAATGCCCACCTTTCACGCAAAGAAAGACGCCACGGAGCGCTATCTACTGAACACAGAGCGGCGCCTAGCCAAAGACCCCGCTCAAGAGAGTGTGTACCGAGCTGAGATTGAGAAGCTAATCACAGCGGGACACGTAACAAAGATTGACATTAAAGAGGCCGATCAGACGACCGAATCATGGTACGTGCCGCATCACAAGGTCCATCACAACGGCAAGGATCGCATTGTGTTTAACTGCAGCTACCAGATCGGATCCCAAAATCTGAATAAAGAGCTCTTGCCCGGCCCCACACTCGGCCCCTCCCTACTAGGCGTGCTACTGCGCTTCCGCCAGGACAAGGTGGCGATCAGCAGGGATATCAAAGGGATGTTCTTGCAGGTGAGACTAGTAGAGGAGGACAAGCCTCTGCTACGGTTCCTATGGAGAGAGAATATCGGAGATGAGAACCCATCCATCTACCAGTGGGAAGTACTCCCCTTCGGAACCACATGCAGCCCGTGCTGTGCTACATTTGCACTACAGAAACACGTCACAGAGGACCCAGCAGCAGATGAAGAGGTCCAACACAGTGTGTAGAACAGTTTCTACGTGGACAACTGTTTACAAAGCGTCTCGACTCAAGAAGAAGCCGAGGCTCTCCTAATCAAGTTACGCGCCTCCCTGATCAAAGGCGGCTTTGATCTCAGGCAGTGGGCCAGCAGTGACCCGCACGTATTGCGCAGCCTCTCCTCCGCGGACAAGGCTGCCAGCAGCGAGACCTGGATGGCGACAATCCCAGGAGAAGCCCAAGAAATGACACTAGGACTAGTCTGGCGCTTCAAAACAGACTCGCTCCACTATAGACACAAACCCTTGGCTCCAGAGCAGGGAAGGTCGGCGGCGATACCGACCACCAGACGGAGTGTGTACAGAACACTCGCCAGACAATATGACCCGTTGGGATGTATTCTACCTTACACCACCAGGGCAAAGATGATTGTACGAGCACTATGGGACAAGGACCAGGGCTGGGACGACCCAATACCCGCACACCTCGCCTCAACATGGAGAGAGTGGGAGACGGAACTCCGCTCACTCCCAGGTGTCAATATACGCCGCAGCTACTTCCCATCCACAGTGAGGCCAGAGACATGCGAGATTGAGCTACACGTCTTCAGCGACGCCTCCGAAGTAGCCTACGGATCGGTGGCCTACTTGCGTGCCCAAGAGATGGGAGGAAAGATACACACTGCTTTCATCCTGGCCCGCTCAAGAATAGCCCCACGTAAGCAACAATCTATCCCACGTCTAGAGCTCTGCGCAGCCCTCGCAGGAGCGCATCTAGCCACGTTAATCCAACGTGAACTCACCATTCCGGTGCATAGAACAATCTTGTGGTCAGATTCCACGACAGTACTCACATGGATCAAGTCTGATTCATGCAGATACAAAGTCTTCGTGGGAGTCAGAGTCACCGAGATTCAAGAGTTAACCGAAGAAGCAAGCTGGCGGTATGTGGACACCAAACACAACCCAGCTGACGTCATCACCCGGGGAATGTCTCTGGATGACCTAACCCGTCGCAACATCTACAGTGACGGACCAGCATTCCTCAAGCTCCCGGAAGGAGATTGGCCTACGCCCACCCAGAGGGAAGCAAGTAACGAGGAGGCTGAGAACAAGAAACCTATGTTCTGTGGACTGAGCACTGTCGCCTCCACAGACCCCAACATAGATGACTGCATTACCCTAGAGAGTGCGCAACAAAGAACATTCCTGCGGCACCACCCAGAGATTCAGTCCACCACTGACATGTCAGCAGCTGACTACGAAGAAGCAGAACTTCTTCTACTACAACGAGCCCAGAGAGACTCGTTCCCCGATGAGCTAGACTGTCTACAGGGAGGAAACCCCGTCCCATCAGACAGCAGACTGATTCACCTGGCACCAGAGAGTGACGCCCATAATCTCATCAGAGTGGGTGGTCGCCTGCGGAGAGCCCCCGATCTACCAGATGACATTAAGTACCCGATCGTCTTGAACAGCCGACACAAGGTCACAGAGCTGATCATAAAGAAATACGACGAGGATGTACACCACGCAGGAGCAGAGAGAGTCTTCGCGGAGATCAGACGTCGTTATTGGATATTGCAAGGGAGAGAAGCAGTACGGCGCTTCCAGCGAACCTGTCTAGACTGCCGTAAGTGGCGCGCGCAGCCCAGCATACCACGGATGGCTGACTTACCCCCCTGTCGCCTCCGAATCGGCGACAAGCCATTCCACTCCACAGGCATGGACTGCTTTGGCCCGTTGTATATAAAGAGAGGAAGAGGCACCGAGAAGCGGTGGGGTATTGTATTCAAATGCATGACCACCAGAGCGATACATATCGAGCTCCTTCCGACCATGAGCACAGACTCATTCCTTATGGCCTTCCGGAGATTCACATCACGGAAAGGAAAACCGTCTACATTGTTGTCTGATCACGGGACCAACTTCAAAGGCGGAGAAAGAGAGCTGAGAGAGAGCTTCCAAGCTATGGGCCCAGAACTTAAGACCCACCTCGCTCCAGCCCAGATTGACTTCCAGTTTAATCCCCCGAACGCACCCCACTTCGGTGGAACCTGGGAACGAGAAGTACGTTCTATAAAGACAGCCCTGTACGCCGTACTCGGAGCCCAGACTGTGGCGGAGGAAGTCCTAATGACAGTCCTCACGGAGATCGAGGGAGTATTGAACTCAAAGCCCCTCGGTTACGTCTCCAGTGATGTAGCAGATGTCGACCCAGTCACCCCCAACACACTCCTAATGGAGCGGCTGGACCCCGCGCTACCCCAGACAATGTACCGGCCTGAAGAAGCGAACGGCCGAAGAATGTGGAGGTACAGCCAAGTACTAGCTGACAAATTTTGGAGCAGCTTCCTACTTCACTACCTACCGTCTCTACAGACCCGCCAGAAGTGGGTAAAAGAGAGAGACAATTTGACAGAAGGAACAGTCGTCATGATTATTGACCAGTCACTACCCAGAGCTATGTGGCTGGCTGGCCGCGTAAGCAAAGTGATCACCGGTGCCGATGGCAAGGTCCGAGCAGCTGAGGTACTCGTCCAAGGGCGCACCTACACACGTCCCGTGGCGAGGCTCATAGAACTGCCCCGACTCCCAGATACTATCGATGATGACCCTATGACTTTGTGAGTTGACTGACCCTTACAGCGGACCTTGAGTGGTAGACAGTGCGGTTAATCTGTCTCTGCTTAGCTAATTAGGTGGGACTAATTAGGGGGCGGCTGTTGTGAAGGATCAGATTAAACCGAATATATATATTTATTTATATATATATATTTAATTGTATTTGTATATCGTTTGATATCCCCTGTATATTCCTTGTACAATATGCATTGAATATCCCTTTAGTCTACTAAACAGCCCATAATAGTTTCATTCTACCATTGGATGAGAACCTGGCGCCAGGTTGCCATACCCCTAGGTCCAAGTTCAATCGTGCCGCCTAACATGTCGTGGCAAGCCCCGGTTCCGCGCAGGAATATGTCGGGCAAAATACGAATGGTACTATTTGTTCATAGCGCATATATATATGGCGCAAGTAAAGTAGAACTTTCTTTTAGTCCAGTTCTTTACCCTCCAACAGAGTGACAGACGCAAAGCCTCCCCACGACGCACGTGTGGTGTAGTAAGGCCTACTTGGCCCAGAATAGGCATTGAGATATCGTGTAGATTAATAGTTGAATAGTCATAGTTTGGCACTATACCGTCGAGTTGGACGTATTCTATTAAGCTAATAATAGTCTATTTATGTATGGTGCATCGTTCGGTTAGAGTTCTAAAGTTATCAGTACCCCCATCGTTCCTGACGTTATCTGGACGCTTAACCAGGCTGAGCAGACCCCTAGTGGTGCTTGCATCCGAGGAGCTCCGGGCCAAGAGCGACTGGACCTGTATATTGGATTACTCTACCCGGACGACGGCGAGCCTTCCACGGCTTGGATTATGCTTTGTGTGCTTTGATTATTCCATGGATAAAGGCCAACACTGCGGAGTGTTGGAACTACCCCCCGGAGAGGACTCCAGGTGAGACGGCGCTCGACACCAGTGAGGTCGCCTCACGTCTCTCCGTTGTGGACCGGCAGCTACCGTCCACAGAGGGTCCAGCTGTATTCGTCTGCGGTCCGAGGTTCTGTGGGCACCGTGTCCAAGACTTTGGATTCTCCCAAGACACCGTCGGCCAGATGAGATACCGCCAGCGGCTTCTCTAACCCCCCCCTCCTACTGTCTTACAACCAGCGGGACCCCCCCCCCCTTAGTGTATCCAACTATAATCATTTAAGTACCATCGCTATCGTTTTCCTAAATATTCCAGGTTGTATACTTACTCCCTGCGTAACCAGAGATTGGACATTCAATGTTGATTTACCTACGAATACTCATTTGCCATAAAAGTGCATATTTCATATTTCAAATCATAAATGTAATTAAGTGATCGTTGTATACACCCTTTGCTGTATTAAACCTTCGATTTGGTACATTTGTGTGGATTCGTTTCATCAGGTGGGAAAGTGTTCATCATACTTATATCTTGTACTGGGTGGCCAGAAGTTAAAGTACATGAGGTAGTGGTATTAAATATCATATCTAACAATACAGTCAGGGAATTGTACCCCTCAGTTACAGCTAGTATGCAATGTGATAATAAACCACGCCGGTTAATGGCTAAGTGAGAAGACCTTGTCGTCATGACCAACTTATTGTCGCCCCATAAGTGACTCTGTCAACAGGTTATGGGCCCAGATCACGCAGGGGCGAAATAATAAGGGTAGCAAGTTTAGCTGAAGTATAGGCTAGGTTAGCACCGGGAGCACCGCGTGGCTAAAGGCTAGGCCAACAGGAGCTAAAGCTAGGCCTACCGTCAAAAAGAGGATGGCGACTAAAGGAAAGAGCAAATGGCCCTCGTTCAACGGAAGAGCAGAGGACTATGAGCTCTGGGAAGAGCGCATGTTGTGCTGCATGCACGGTGTGGGACTGAAGACAACGATCTTGACGGCCCCCACGGGAGAAGTAACGGCGGCCACGCGAGCCCTGGACAACAAGCATAATGCTGACGCATACTGTGAGTTAGCACCACTGCTAGACGACACAAGCTTGGGACTGATATTCCGCGACACTAAGGACAAAGGCAGAGAAAGCCTGAAAGTGTTGAGAGAACATTATATCGGACAGGGAAGACCCCGAATCGTATCCCTCTACATAACACTAACCGCGCTGAAGAAGGGGCACACCGAGACTGTGACCGAATACGTCATCAGAGCTGAGCAGATCATTATGGCGCTTAAGAGTACAGGAGAAGCACCAAGCGATGGACTAATGATGGCGATGGTTATGAGAGGACTACCGGAGCTGTACAAACCGTTCACACTACTGGTAACACACAGTTCAGCGGACATGTCGCTGGGAGAGTTCAAGGCCAAGTTGCGGATCTTTGAGGCCTCAGAAGATACCCACCCAGCCGCCGCGGAGGCGGGAGAGAGCGTGCTGAAGGGCCGGGCGACGCCGAGAGAAAAGACCAGGCCCACAACGGAGCTGGCGTGTTGGCGATGCGGAGAAAAAGGCCATCGGAAAGATAACTGCACAAAGACTGTTTGGTGTAGCTTCTGCAAATCCACGGGGCACACAGACAAAGTGTGCAGAAAGAAACGCGACCAGACCGCACGGTACGCGCATGGACAGATGAATTGAAAATGGGGGACCCTGATGTAAACAAGACGAAAGTCTTTCTCTGGTCTGCATCCCCTTAACAATTGTGTGTATTGAGCTGTACTGTATTGTACCCATTCTGCAATCTGTTAATAAAGTTTTCAATCAATCAATCAATCAGACAAGATGGCGGCTGTGGACAAGATGGCGACAACGGTGGACATAAGACGAGTCGAGACGGCGCCCGGAGAGTAGCGGGACAAGAGGACTTCATCTTCGGGGCGCAGATGGCGTACGTCACGCAGCCAACGCAGCTGCAGCAGTCCCAAAGGAAGGGACTGATCATGGACACAGGTGCGTCATCCCACATCATCAACGACAGGAATCGATTCAAGAACTTTGACAACACCTTCGACCCGGAGAGACACAGCATGGAGCTGGCAGATGGGAAGCGCACCTACAGGTTGGCCCAAGGGAGAGGAGACGCACAGGTATGCCTCGTAGACAGTGAGGGGCGCCGGTGTACAGTGACGTTAAAGAACGCTCTCTACATACCCTCGTTCCCACAAGAACTATTCTCTGTCAAATCTGCTACTGCGAACGGTGCCAAAGTGTTCTTCAATGAAGGTAAAAATGTTCTTGTAGAGCCTGACGGTGCGTGATTTAACATAGAGGTGTACAAGAGAATGTATTATCTACAAACAGTGTGTAATGACAACGACAAGTGTAGTAATAATGATATGTGTAATTTGACTGTCAGTCACGATATTCAGACATGGCATGAGATCATGGGTCATTGTAATTACGAGGATTTACTGAAACTGCAAGCAGTGACAGAAGGCATGCACATTAAAGGTGAAAAGCGTAGACCTGACAAAGAATGTGTAGTGTGCATAAAGGGGAAGTTCACTCAATCGAGAAACAGAAATCCCACAGAAAAAGTAAAGGTACCACTTGCGCTAGTTAACACAGATATAGCCGGTCCAGTAAGCAACGAGTCCATAGGAGGCTTTAGATATGTACAGTCTTTTACAGATGTGTCTACAGGGGCAGTGTTTGTTTACGCAGAACCAAATAACACTACAGCCATACAGTCCATTACAAACTGTCTGTTAGCAATAAACAAGTGGATGAACAATAACTTCTTAAAATTAAACGAAAGCAAGACCGAAATCCTATTGATCGGCCCAAAAGCGAAAAGGGAAGTGCTGTGTGAAAACCTGGGGAGTCTGTCATCCTATGTAAAAACTGAGGTTACAAGCCTACGTGTCATGTTGGACTCAGACCTGACCTTTAAGTCTCATATTAATAAGGCCATGAAAACGTCATTCTTCCACCTAAGAAACATAGCGAAAGTAAGACCTTTCGTAAATAAAAAGGATGCAGAGACACTGATTCATGCTTTTGTCTCAAGCCGGCTTGACTATTGTAATGCACTGTTCACTGGTCTTCCCAAAGCAACCATTGGGAAGCTTCAGCTTATCCAAAACTCTGCAGCTCGATTACTAACTCATACAAAGAGAAGAGAACATATCACTCCAGTCCTAGCCACTCTGCACTGGCTTCCAATAACTCATAGAATTGATTTTAAGGTCCTTTTCCTGACATATAAAGCTCTTAATGAGCAAGGCCCAAAATACATAGCAAATTCCCTAGTTAGTTATCTGCCCTCAAGAACGCTACGGTCATCCACTACAGGTTTACTAGACACACCCAGAAACCAAAAGAGGATAGGAAGTATGGCATTTGCCAACTATGCCCCAAAACTATGGAACACACTACCAACACACATCAGAAATGCCAGCTCCATACACATTTTTAAAGGAAAATTAAAAACGTACCTATACAGTCTAGCTTACAAATAGTCATGCCTTAGGGAAAGCGAGTATCTTATTGAAATGTTTTTATTATTATGTTTATATTTTTTTATGTATTGATCTTTTACTGAAATGTTATTTTACTGTACTTTGCCTATTGCCGTACTTTTATTACTGTTGTCTTATTAATGTGATGCTTTATTTTTAGTACCCGGAGCTGCTAACTGGCTAATGTTATGAGAGCTAACGTTGCTACCTGCTGTACCCGGAGCTGCTGGCTAACTGACGTTATGAGAGCCAACGCTGCTACGTACTGTACAAGTGCATTGGTTTAGTGCACTTCCTACTTCCGGTTGCTGCTAAACAAGTACAAGTGCATTGGTTTAGTGCACGTTATGAGAGCTAACGTTGCTACCTACTAGATATTGGTTTAGCATTGGTTTAGTGCACGTTATGAGAGCTAACGTTGCTACCTACTAGTTATTGGTCTAGTGCACTTCCTACTTCCAGTTGCTGCTAAACAAGTACAAGTGCATTGGTTTAGTGCATTTCCTAATTCCTAACTGGCTAACGTTATCTTATGAGACATAACACAAAGACGCTATGGCTTGGAAAAGCCTGATGTATCCATGAGGCTTGGATAAGCCTTGTGGACCCAACTCTTTAGATGAGGGAACGGGTACATACGCACACAATACGCGACCACTGATGGATCCGTAGGGCTTGGATAAGCCCTATGGACCCAACTCTTTAGATGAGGGAACGGGTACATACGCATACAATACGCGACCACTGATGGATCCATGGGGCTTGGATAAGCCTTATGGACCCAACTCTGACCACTAATAAAAATGTAACTACACTAACGTTATAAGAGCTAACATTGCTACCTACTGTACAAGTGCATTGGTTTAGTGCATTTCCTACTTCCGGTTGCTACTGAACGGACATGTTTGTGCGGACCTGTTCTCCCAAACTGGTCAGCAAATGACTTACTTACTTACTTACTTACTTACTTACTTACTTACTTACTTACTTACTTACTTACTTACTTACTTACTTACTTACTTACTTACTTACTTACTTACTTACTTACTTACTTACTTACTTACTTACTTACTTACTTACTTACTTACTTACTTACTTACTTACTTACTTACTTACTTACTTACTTACTTACTTACTTACTTTCTCAAAGCAAAGAGTGACACACTCCAGGCCACGGAGAAATTCCTGGCAGACGTAGCCCCTCAGCTCTACCTCTCCACCAAGACTATCACTCCAGCCACTCTCTCCACCCTCACCACCTGCCTCACAGACATCAAAACATGGATGCAAAATAACTTTCTCAAATTAAACTGCAATAAATCAGAAATCATCATCGGTCCAAAATCCCTCACCAGCCACACCCAGGATTTCACCCTAAATACTGGTGGTACCATTGTCACCCCCTCCACTCACGTCCGTAACCTTGGCATCATCCTGGACTCCCCCCTTTCTTTCCTCCCCCATGTGAACCACATAACCAAATCGGCCTTCTATCACCTCCGGAACATTGCTCGTCTTCGCCCCTCCCTATCACTCTCCGCTGCTGAAACACTGGTTCATGCATTCATATCATCAAGACTAGATTACTGCAACAGCATCCTCTACGGCTCACCAAACACTATTCTCAATAAACTCCAATATGTCCAAAACTCTGCTGCCCGCATGCTCACCTCCACCCGTCGCTCTGATCACATCACCCCTGTCCTCCACGACCTCCACTGGCTTCCAATCAAATACAGGATACATTTTAAAATACTACTCATCACATTTAAAGCCCTCAACAACCTTGCCCCTCCGTACCTGTCCGACCTCCTCCACCGTCACACGCCCACCCGTCGCCTTAGGTCTGCAGATGCCAACCTCCTAACACCTCCCACGACCAAGCTCCGGACCTGGGGCGACAGGGCCTTTGCTGCTGCTGCCCCCTCCCTCTGGAATGCCCTCTCCAGCCATATCCGTGATGCAAACACCCTGACATCTTTTAAATCAGCCCTCAAAACTCACCTTTTCAATCTTGCTTTTGACCTCTAATTCTGTCGGTTTTATTTTATTTTGTCATGTATTATTTTTGTTCTGTTTTGTTCTGTTTTTTGTTTTGCCATAGTTTGTCTCTCCTGCCCATGTAAAGCGTATTTGAGCACCTGGAAAAGCGCTATATAAGATAGATGTATTATTATTATTAACATAAGATGCTTGAGGTCCGACAACGGAACCGAGTTCACAAATAGAGAGTTCCAATCACTGTTGAGAAGGAACAAGATAAGACACGAGACGTCATGTCCGTACTCCCCACACCAGAACGGAGTGGCAGAGAGGGAAGGACGTACTCTTTTCGAAATGGCTAGGTGTAAGCTAATAGCTGGTAACTTACCTAAGAGCCTATGGCATTATGCGGTACAAGAAGCCGCTTACACCAGAAACAGGTGCTTTAATAAGCACACGGGCACCACCCCGTATACAGTACTGACAGGAAAGAAATGTAATATAGCTAGAATGTGCACATTTGGATCAGTGTGTTATGCTTACCAGCAGAACAGAGGAAAGCTTGAGTCCAGATGTGAAAAAGGACTCTTTGTAGGGCACGACAAAGGAAGCCCCGCTTTCCTAGTCTATTATCCTGGTAAAGGGAAAGTGCAGAAACACAGGCTAGTCAAATTTGTCACAAAGACAACATGTGAGAACGAGACACAGACAGAGGAGCCAGAGCTGGACTCCAGAGTAAGGTGTGAAGAAACAGAGACACCTCAGCCTACTGTACTTAGCACAGTCGTGCAGACAGACAGTCAGCAACCCCCAGAGGACGATGACGAGGAGCACCCGAGGGTGATGTCACATGCCCCAAGCAGTGGGAGGTATCCCTCACAGGAACACAAACCCCCAAAGTATCTGACAGACTATGCCCGGGGAGAAAGTGACGAGGATGACAGTACACTTACCAGCATTGATTACTGCTACAGAGTAGTAAGTGGAGTACCTCAGACCTTTAAAGAGGCCATAGTGTCCCCCTGAATCAAGTAAATGGGAGAGAGCAATGGATGAGGAGATGAGGTCCCTAGAGGACACCTTTACTCTAACCAAGTTACCAGAGGGCAGACAGACAGTGGGAGGAAAATGGGTGTACTCAATCAAGGAGGGTATTGAAGGCCACGACAAGTACAAAGCCAGGTTCGTAGCTAAATGTTTAAATACGGAAGGAGGGTGGCTACATGTTTAAATACAGAAGGAGGGTACTCCATGTTTAAATACAGAATGAGTGGATTCTATGTTTAAATACAGAAGTGGATTCTACGTTTAAATACAGAAGCGGATGATTTGATCATCGCAGCAGACAACACTAGAGACCTAGGCAGGTTAAAGCATTTTCTAGGCATGGACTTCGAACAGTCTGCCAGTTGTGTAAAAATATCCCAGAAGAGATATGTGGAAAAGATCCTGAAACGTTTTGACATGCAAGAATGTAGAACAAGGGAAACACCATGTGATCAAAAACTAGACTACCAAGAGGATGCTCATAAATTGACAGATGTAAAAATGTACAGAGAAGCTGTAGGTAGCCTCATTTATTTGACAACATGTACTCGCCCTGACCTATGTTTTGTAGTGAGTAAATTGTCACAGCATTTTGCTGACCCCACAGAGGAGCACTGGATTACAGCAAAACATGTTTTTCGTTATCTCAAAGGTACAGCAGATAAACAGCGTTGTTTCAGAAAGAGCAGCGAGGGCTTAGGGCTTAAAGCCTACAGTGATGCAGACTGGGCGGCAGACACCACAGACAGAAGAAGTACCACAGGGTATTGTGTGAGTTTGAACACAAACAGCTCACTGGTTTCGTGGAATACAAAGAAGCAGCCCACAGTGGCACTATCAACTTGTGAAGCCGAATACATGGCTCTAGCTATGACAATACAGGAATGTATTTATCTAGAACAACTGCTCGAAGGAATGGATACCTATGTATATAAGAAAACTGTTGTTTATGAAGACAACCAGGGAACCATTGCGATTGCTACAAACCCTGTGTGCCGACAGAGGTGTAAACATGTGGATATAAAATATCATTTCATCAGATCTGTCATCAGGGAAGAAAGGATGACACTGATTTATTGTCCGACAGACGACATGGTAGCAGACGCTATGACGAAGCCTGTTTCCAAACTGAAATTGAGAAGATTTGCAGAGGTCATGTTTGGTGTGTAAATATTGACTGTTATGTAGTATTGACTGCCATATTCTTTTTGATGCTCTAAACTGTATTATTTTCTTTGAAGAATTGTTTTTGAAAAGTTGTACAGTATACAAGACAGCCGTAAGTGGGGGTGTTAAAGTTATGTGATGTATACGATTGCATGTAACTGTATAACTGTTTCCACAAGAGGGCGCTATAGGCGGAGCTATTAATGCTGGCGCCGGGTAAGAGGTATAAAAGGAGATGTTAACTCCCCCTCTGTCTCTTTCCCATCTACCTCAAACTGAGAGAAGGTATCATGTACTGCTAGTATGCAATGTGATAATAAACCACGCCGGTTAATGGCTAAGTGAGAAGACCTTGTCGTCATGACCAACTTATTGTTGCCCCATAAGTGACTCTGTCAACAGTCCCCCACCCACCAACCCCTCCCCCCCACCCCACCCACCCAACCACCTCCAATGTACAGTCCCCCCCCCACCCACTCAACCCCACCCCACCTACCCAACCTCCTCCAATGTACAGTTTCTACGTCAAATGTATTTTTTTATAATGTATTATCTCTTTTCTGGACTCTTTTTGTATCACAAACAGTACTGTATTTGCAAATCTGGTATGTCATAAATGTATAGATGTAGCAGTAGGCCTACTGTCTATCTGTATGTCGTGTATGTCATATTATGATGAATTGAAAATGGGGGACCCTGATGTAAACAAGACGAAAGTCTTTCTCTGGTCTGCATCCCCTTAACAATTGTATGTATTGAGCTGTACTGTACTGTACCCATTCCGCAATCTGTTAATAAAGTGTTCAATCAATCAATCAATCAATCAATCAATCAATCAATCAATCAATCAATCAATCAATCAATCAATCAAACTCCCACTGCATGAAATACGAAAATCAATAGTGATGATAATACAAGAAAGTAATACCTAAATAATAAATATACATAATTACATTATTTTAATTCTAATAATTAGCTTTACATTGGTTATTTAAACATGGGCCACACAAGTAGCTAAATTACCGTACATTACCCTAACGTTACCTGTATTAGATTAACTTTCTATGCGGAAACCAAACATTGGGTAGTTGTATCTGGTCGGACGTGTTTCTCTGATACACACCCGGTCGCCGAGGCGCAAAAAACCACAACAATTAAGTTATTATATGCAAACACGCAAATTGGACGAAAATGGTATGAAGTCCTCCACTTTATCAATTATATAGATTCAATTACGTACTAATACCTATGTTACATCAGAATTTGATGAAATAACTTGATAAATGTAACGTTACATGTGTTGGCGGAGCTAACATTTTAGCCAGGGACATGCATTACATGCCGCTAACGTTAAGTTGAGGCAGTCATCGTTGTCGGTGAGTGATGAATGAATGGTCATTATTTTCTCTTGACTGTAATATGCTTTTTTCAGGCTGTTACTCTTCACACAGACCTGGGGGACATTAAAATCGAGTTGTTCTGTGAACGCACCCCGAGGAGTTGTGAGGTGAGGTGATCGAAAGGGATACAATTTGTTTGATTTAAATAAGGAATTGGTTGTAATTACAGGCTGATTGATTGATTGAAAATTGTACACATTGCAGAATGGGTACAGTACAGCTCAATACACACAATTGTTAAGGGGATGCAGACCAGAGAAAGACGTTTGTCTTGTTTACATCAGGGTCCCACATTTTCAATTCATAATGGCATGATTGATTGATTGATTGATTGATTGAAAACTTTATTAACAGATTGCAGAATGGGTACAGTACAGCTCAATACATACAATTGTTAAGGGAATGCAGACCAGAGAAAGACTTTCGTCTTGTTTACATCAGGGTCCCCCATTTTCAATTCATCATAACATATGACACACACGGCATACAGATAGACAGTACTGCTACATCTATACATTTATGACATACCAGATTTGCAAATACAGTACTGTTTGTGATATAAAAAGAGTCCAGAAAAGATAGTATATACATTTGACGTATAAAATGTACATTGGAGGAGACATTTATGACATACACAACATACAGATATAAGAATCTAAGGGGGATGCAAGGTGCATGCATAGGGAGGGGGGGGGGGTTTGGACATTTACATAGGCCAGTTTCGAATTGCAGCCTCCCGTAGGTGCTCTTTGAGAGCGGTTTTGAAGGTGGGTAGGGATTCACCTTCAGGTGGGTAGTGGCTAACTGTATACGTTCTCTTATAACATCCAATAATTGGACACCGTTTTTGGCTTGTCGTACTGGACTGATCCAAACGCATCCTGTATATTATTTGTCAATGGCTTGTGAATATTTTTTTCTGGGTATTAATTATAGGCCTTGATAACACATCTGGTTTTATCCATAGAACTTCCTTGCCTTGTGCGCCAGTGGGTTTTACAATGGCTCCGTCTTCCATCGAAACATCAAAGGCTTCATGGTTCAAACTGGAGACCCCACCGGTATGGTGCTGCTATTTCTCTCTTCTGCCATTCATTCCAACTTCAGTACTACATTTAAACTAAATTCATATCCTTGATTTCTGTTTACCATATCTTTGACATGTTCCCTGACCTTGATAAAACGATCCAGGGACGGGAAAAGGAGGAACGAGTATATGGGGGCGCAAGTTTGAAGATGAGTTCAGTGAACACTTAAAAGTGAGTACCTCCTTGAGATGGAGTTACCAAGGTAAGGTTCTCTAAAACCTGATCAGTCAAGGGTGACTTCACGCTGGAGCCTTTTCAACCAGTATTTTTTGCTGTGAAACCCTGTTTTTGCTGGCATGTGTTTTGTCTTTCTAGAGATTGAATAGACCAAATGTGTCTATGAAACAAGTAAAATATTCTACCAGTGCAGTAAGCTAATTTGGCTTGGCAAATATCTAGCATTCTCTTTCCTGATTGGATAAAGTGGGAAGCGATACCAGGAAATGTATTTTCTGTTTACTGCAGAGACCCACGTTACTCACCAAACACTATATCATTAATGGCTGTCATAATGTAGAGCTATTTAACACATATTTTAAAAAGAAAATACCACTTACACCTCCTTTTAAGTGAAGTTATACTATTTTACCTATGCTAACCATTTAGGGCAGCCACAGACATGCACCCGGGGACCAACTCCAGTTGGAATGCCAGTACCTTGGGCAAGGGCAAGGGCATAAGTGCCTAGCATACATGTCTTTTGGTGTGGGAGCAAACGAACCAGAGTACCCGGGGGTACTGGTGATTTTAAGGGGTGGCCTGAGAAGAGGTAGAGGCCCCGTGGCAAACCCACTGCCTGAAGGAAACTCATGCAAACACAGGAGAAAATGCAAACTCCACACAGAAACAGCCCCCCCCCCCCCCTTCAATGTCGAACCCACAACCTTCTTGCTGTGAAGCAACAATGTGTTTTTGTGTTTGACGTTGCCACCACCTCACTTCTGTGTTCTTAACTCTTTCTTTTTGCAGCATAATGTAAGAGGAGTGGTTTCGATGGCGAACAACGGCCCCAACACCAACGCCTCTCAGTTTTTCTTTACCTACGCCAAGCAGCCACATCTGGACATGAAGTACACAGTGTTCGGAAAGTATGTGAACTAATAAGCCAGCGAAACATGTCTGCATTATGTCAGTGTTTGTGTATGAGCAGAGGTGAAAACTAAGTAACTAATTATTTATTTACTTAAACGCTTTACTCTACCTAGAAAAAATATGAAACTGAGCTCAGGAGGAACAGGAGGTGCTCTTTAGTATGGAGATTCAGATACCAAACGAAAGGGAAAACACAGACTGACTAACTAACTAACTACAGTGTTTCCCATTAATTACCTAGACTGTGGCGGCCCCACAGACAGACAGACAGACAGACAGACAGACCTCCCTCCGACTCTGCAGCGTAGGCTCTGCTCTCAATAGTGAGTTAGAGAGAAAAGGACTGGAGTACTGAACCAGACTGTGCGAGCAGAATAACTGTGTTAGGACACGAGTCATGACCTCAAATCAATTGTACCCACTTGACTAAAACTATTATCCTCTCTTTCACCACGTAGGATCATCGATGGCTTGGAAGCCCTGGACGAACTGGAGAAGCTGCCCGTCAATGAGAAGACGTTCCGTCCCCTGACTGAGACTCGGATAAAGGACGTGACTCTTCACGCCAACCCTTTCGCTGGATAGACGACTAGACCAGGGGTTCTCAAACTTTTTTATACCATGACCCCATTTTATTTAGGATTTTTTTTGGTGACCCCACACTTAATGTATCGTGTAATTTCAACGTGGAATTAAATAATATCAAAATAAAAGCACACGTTGTTGAACTTGATCATGCATATTTATTAGAACATTTTATTACAGCACTGTTATCAATAGACATTTATAAAAACAAGGCATATTTAACCAAAATATGTTGCCAGAACATAATAATAAAAAGAAAAAAGCCAATACATGACCCCACTGTCACCTACCCATGACCCTACTTTGGGTCACGACCCGTAGTTTGAGAACCGCTGGACTAGACAACTAGACGATACACGGTGCAACGACATGCGTGATGGAACACAATGACACATGCTAAGAAATTTTCACAGACAGCCAAAGATATGTCCTTTGCACCAGTAAGAACAGTGTAACATGCTGAGGCCTTGGTGAAAACAAATGTATAGGCCAGTGGGTGAAACAAGTATTCATGTCAGGGCCCTCATGCTATGCACAGACTGATAATATCTGATAATATGACCCAGGTAGCCCCCCATCTGAGAAGATGATCCGTTGTTGGATATGATTTAGTATAGAATACTGTAGATGGGGACATAACAGTGGAGAGAGTGAAACTTATGACAATTCATTATTCATCCTCACAATGTGATGACTTCTAGGAACTTTAAATTATTAAGAAATTAAACTATTCATTTTGACATCCTAGTAGTGTTATAGATCCCATAGCCCAGAAGAACGTTTCCATGGGAATTGCCATTTTTGATCTAGCTGCACCATACCTAAACCATAACCACTTGCACCATCTAGAAATAATTATATAATTATATATATATAAGAATACAAGCGCAAACGTCCTTCCTGGCTATGGCATCTAGACATTACCTTCCTGGAACCTCTCCATGGTCCCTGCTAGAGTTTGACTTTAGAGGTCTGTACGATTGTAGTAGATGCACAGACGGGATTTGGTAGGTTATGTATATAAATGGCCAATGTTTTGTACACGTTTTATAATGACTTCTTGGCTGTTTTTTCCGTTTATAAATAAAATTATTTTGTATGGAAGTTTGTATTGTCGAATTTGTCACAGTATGTTTCGATAAAATCCAAAGATTGTATGAATTTGTAAAACTACAAATCTGTCTCTTTCTTATTACGTCATTGTACGTCATCTCTATATGACGACCAGAGCCAACCACGCGAGTGCAGTCGGTGCAGACTTGCAGTCCAATTTCATAACAGCTTGACAAGCAAATCTGTCCCACAGAAGTTATGGCTTCAGGCGACGCTTTCAAAGTAAGAATGTGTTCTTTGCATTCAATGTGACTAACTTCCTAGTCAGTTTTTTTCGTTGAATCCGTATTGCTTACACAACTACCGCGTCCATTAAGTAAACATATGGGTAGCTGTCAACTGTTTATTTACTGGGTCCAAATGTACGTCTACTTGTTGTTTTCAGGTGGCCTCGCTGAAAGGCAAAGTGGCGCTGATCACCGGGGCCAGCTCCGGCATCGGGGCGGGGACGAGCATCATGTTCGCTCAGCTCGGTGCACTGCTGGCACTGAACGGGCGCGACGTGGAGAACCTCACCAAAATAGCCAAACAATGTCGAGAAAATGGGGCAGCGGAGGTACAATGAGACATATTAATAGAGCAACAATCTTGTACTATACTGTCCTTCAACATTCAGCTTGACGTAATGTCACATATTCCACTTGTGTGCCAAAGTACTCAACCCATACTGTATGAACTCTTGCCGATAATCTATACTCTATCCATATAACAATGTATAATAACAATGTACAATAACACTACACACAGTATACTTGTATCTATAGGCCTAGCTGTGTATATATCCATATGCCTGCTCATTCATCAGAGTTCAATGAATGAATGAAAACTTTATTTAACAGATTGCAGAATGGGTTTGATTGATTGATTGATTGAAAACTTTATTAACAGATTGCAGAATGGGTACAATACAGTACAGCTCAATACACACAATTGTTAAGGGGATGCAGACCAGAGAAAGACTTTCGTCTTGTTTACATCAGGGTCCCCCATTTTCAATTCATCAGGACATTTATGACATACAAATATATGGTACTGTGTAAGAAATCTGAACTTCCGAAGAGGAAGAAACTGTACTGGGGGGGATTTTGACATTTACAGGGGCCAGTAGACTGGTGTATTACCATAGTGCATTTATACTCGTACCACTGTATATAAAAAATACTATTTGTTTATCTATTTACTCTGTAGCTTTGTCATATGTATGTCATATGTATATGCCACATATTGACATGTATACTACAATGCACTTGACTGCTACTTTGTACTCTGGCTAGATGCCATCGTCATTCCATTGTACTCTATACTTGTGAAATGACAATACATTTAATCTAATCAAAGCCAAGTGATACGATTTGAGGCCTGGGTGATCTGAAAACTTAAATTATGCATAGATTGACTTCAAGCAATTTAATTTGACTAACTACATGTTCTATAAATGCCATTGTCGCAGGCATATTATGTTAGTGATATTTGTGCACCATCTGGAAGCAACATTCATGGCCCGTGTGTGTGATAACCCAGCCCCTGCTTGTTGTGTGTGTGATCACCCAGCCCCTGCTTGTTGTGTGTGTGATCACCCAGCCCCTGCTTGTTGTGTGTGTGATCACCCAGCCCCTGCTTGTTGTGTGTGTGATCACCCAGCCCCTGCTTGTTGTGTGTGTGATCACCCAGCCCCTGCTTGTTGTGTGTGTGATCACCCAGCCCCTGCTTGTTGTGTGTGTGATCACCCAGCCCCTGCTTGTTGTGTGTGTGATCACCCAGCCCCTGCTTGTTGTGTGTGTGATCACCCAGCCCCTGCTTGTTGTGTGTGTGATCACCCAGCCCCTGCTTGTTGTGTGTGTGATCACCCAGCCCCTGCTCGTCCCCGGGGACCTCACTGACGAGGACACGGTGAAGAAGACGGTGGAACAAACCATCGCTCACTTTGGTCGACTGGACGTCCTGGTCAACAGCGCTGGCATCCTGGCCATGGGCAGCATCGAGACGACGGACCTAGCTCAGTACGACAAGGTCATGAACGTCAACGTCAGGTGGGATGATGTCGGATGATGTCGCAGACTGTAAAGGTCACGGAGAGGTCGCTATAATAATGGAATGTAAATACACCCGTTGACTGGACGCTACTACTCCTTTATTTGTTTGCAATTCGGGATCTTTTAAATGTATATTGTAAACAAAAGACCCATCGTCCCAATTTCAGTGATGGTGTTTCCTTCCTTGATGCTTCCATCTTTCAGATCTGTGTACCATCTGACTCAACTGTGTGTGCCCCACCTGGTCAAGACCAAAGGCTCCATAATCAACGTATCCAGTGTCAATGGACAGAGATCAGTGGGTATTATACGCCTGTGTGTGTGTGAGTGAGCCTGTGTGTGAGCGTGCAGCTGCTATCTATCCTATGAAGCATTACTGTGAACACATGGTTCTTGATGCAGTCATGTTTTCTTCCTGTAGTTCCCTGGTGTTCTGGCCTATTGCATGTCAAAGTCTGCCATCGACCAGTTCACACGCTGTACAGCACTTGGTGAGTGACACCCCCCTCCATGAACGTTAAAGCCCCAATCCGTTATCTAATTGTAACCTGTGTAGCCCCACCACTAGACATGTTTTCATTCTCTAGTTGATTAAGCTCTTGATTATGAGGACTAACACCAGACAACAAATAGTTTTTAAATTGTATTTGCTGTAGTTTGTGACTGTAAAATGTTTGTTTGTAAACATTATTGAAAAACAGATCTATAATCTGATTAGCAAAGGGTTATGAATGTTCCAAATAGCATATTTACAGATCAAACTTCAATTATGTATGTGAATAACTTACTGTGATCACAGATGGGGCCTGTAAGACTAATAAAAACAGGATAAACAGGATTAACAATGGTTGAAAACACATCATCAAGACACATCATCAATGACTTCTTCTTTCTGCCTCTTATTTCAGAGCTGGCGTCAAAGCAAGTCAGAGTGAACTCCGTCTGGTAAATCCACTTCACATTTTATTGTATCAAATAACCAAGCTCATTCACATTTCCTTGCCCATTCATACTGTGGGGAATACCGCACTTCATAATACAGTTAACTCAAACTTGCTGAAATCCTTTGCTTTGCAGGTTTCAAAGTGAGCAGAAATAGTAGAGGAGATTCTGAAAAATGACATCTCTAAGCATGAGATTTAAAGTTCCTGACTTGTTTAGTTTAAATAATTCCTGTGAGTCTATGGAACACATCTGTATGTTTATTTTTTCTTCAATCAAATGTATTGTTTGGTATTCACTAAGCTGTTGGTCGAGGGACCCTGGTAAATCGTTAACATTATTGCTAACGTAAGTAACGTTAGCAGCTAGCATCCATCACTACGAATGTAAAGTTAAGCTAAAGCTAGAGAGACGAGTAAATAGCAGAATGTCACAGTGCTTCTACAAGGCAGGGCCCGCAGGTGCTAGCATCGACCATAACTAAGCTCAGCCAAAGCTACACATCTCTACCAACTTCCCTTCGCTGTTTAGGGGCTGTACTGTAATGTTTTTATCCTCTTGTATTTAGCTGTTTTTATATTCTTGTGTTGTTAATTCTGTATCACGTGAAGCACTTTGCAAAATTTTTGGAAAAGATGCTATATAAATAAAAACGTACTTACTTACTAACGTTACCCCCGACCTATCAAATCAAATCAAATGTATTTGTAAGGCCCGACAACACACGTTAATGTCCCCATGGGCCGGACACGTCTTCTTTAAACAAGTCAAGAAGAAACATCACAATAAATCAAGAACAAAACAGAGAAAACACCATATAATCCAATATAAAATGTAAAATAAATAAATGCAACACTCCCGGACATACCCCAAGCGAAGGTAAGGAAAAAAGCACCCCATGCAATGTGGAGGGGAGAAACCTTAGAAGGGTCGTTTTTAAATGGGGATCTTTGATAGCATCAAACTCACAAGTCAAGAAAGTAAAAAAAAGAAGAAAACAAAGAAAATAAATATATGATGAATTGATATCCAATTCAAGCAGTAGTATAGTATTCCAAGTATTCCTCCAAGTCTATGATGCTGAGTGAATGTAGCATATTATTAACATATTATTAATTAACAGCCCATCTGAGGTTTCTCTCCTCCACGCCACCTGTGGTGCTTTTTTTCCTATTGCTAGGTTTTAGTGAGTCGTTCCTCATCTTCATTGGGGAAAGTCTGGGAGTGTTACATATATGGATTTTATGGTGGTTTTTGTTCCTGATCTATTGTGATGTTTCTTCTTGACCTGTAAAGCCCATGGGGACAATTCCATGTGATCTCGGGCTCTACAAATACATTTGATTTGATGTAGCATTAGCTACTGTCAAGAAATGCGCTACACTTCTGTCATAAGTCAACATGACGTGCATCTTGCTTTATTTAGACTCAACCAAAGCATTTTGTTCATGCTAACATTAGATACTTGGCTGTGTTAAACTGCAGCTGCACTTGCACTAAATGGTTGATTGCGGGCGGTGACTACAATGACCGTAGGGACTGGGATATGCAAATGAGTTCAACAGTGATTGGCCAGTCCACGTTGATGTTGGCTACTGTTCTGAATGGCTTGTTTCAATAGGGAGGGCTCTTCTCACAGCTGAATTGCAGAAACTGCACAAAGTACATAACAACAACCCCTCATTGTGTAAAAACAATGCAAAACACAGGAAAAGGCCATTTTTACAATAGGAGACCTTTTAAAGTGGTGTTTCTGCATCATTGCATGTGGGAACACAATTTTACACATGTAGATTAATAATAATACACTTTATTTGTATAGCACCTTTCATACAAGAATTGCAGCTCAAAGTGCTTCACAACAGAAAAAAGACAGATTGAATCAACGCATCGATTAGTTGATCAAATCGATGACTATTAGTGGATTTAAGAATGGATTTAGTTCGGGACACCTTTTTGTGGGACTGTATTGTGAGACTGTATTGTGTCTGATTTACTATAAATAACTTTGTTGCCTTTCCTTCACTAGCCCTGGTGTGATTATCACCGATGTCCACAGGAGAGCAGGGCTGGATGAGGAGCAGTACACCCAGGTAACCCACAGGGATGCAGCCAAAGACCCAGGCCATTACCAATACTCAAAGGGATGGTTTGGATTTTTGGATATTACGTTTTATGGAATACTAGCCAGTAGTCAAAAAGGTTTTAAACCACACCACAACGTGCAGGCGAAAGGGTTACCCGTCCAACACACAACCACTTGTCCACCAGCATTTCCAATTCTGCTATCACATAAGCACTATTTCGTTTCTTGAAAAAAGCCAGTGTTTTACTATGTGCTGGAGCCAGTTCACAGGTAAATGTGGCCTATCAGAACTCTGACCACGGGACTCAGTGAGTAAGCTAGTAGCTTCCACTACACTACTGGCAAGTATTTCATAATGTCCAAAAATCCAAACTATCCCTTTAAAAGGTATCCCAACAGTTTTCTTGTAAACGGCTCGCTTTTATTTATATTCCTATTTCCACTTAAATATATATTTTTCTATTCTATAGTCTACACGCTGAATACATTTCCTACCTCATATAACCCAGGGATTAAAGTTCTCCGTCAATTTGATTCCAAGTCGCGACGGATTTTCCGTCTATTGGCTACCTGGTATAATATGATTTGTAGAGGCATACAATCTATTTTGATGTCGGTATTAGGTAGCCTTTATAAATTATATATAATAGCATAGCCTACATATGCAACAGTAACTTGGGCATAACGCATTGCACAGACACTGAGCCCTGCGATGCCTGCATACAGTAAACTAACTTGATCGTTAATCTAACTGTTGTCCTTGTATCTTTACGCTTATGAAAACATTCAATAATATTTATAGGCTATAGCCTAGCGTACCCTCGTTTGGCCATAATAGCCTATTCTAAAATGGCTATCCGCTGTGGGCTATCTCCTCGCTGACGGACCAGTAGCCTATATCATATCATATTCCTATGTCTCCAAGGAATCGTGGGGCTCTGGGGAAGAAAGGTTGGGAACCCCTGCTATAGCCTATCCTTTATAATGTTATAGGCTATTTTATTTACAGTCGTCCGTTTATTTTTGCCATAGCCGGTCTCAGTTATGCTGTGGCTGAGACGGATCGGGATTAATGAAGCTGCTAGGAGACTGCTTCTCGTAAGGCTATGAATTAAAGCCACGATTGAAAATAATGTACTTCCTTTCTTGACAATAGCCTATAACAATAATACGAAAGAGAGCATACAAGAACAATGAATCTCACTGCCATGTAGCCTACGCGGCTACGCCATGTGTAGCCTGCCTATGTGATCAATAAAAACTTGAACTTGAATAAGCTCACAAATAGGATGTTGTCACAATGTAAATAAACATGTGCACTGAAAAGTTACAGTATGTAGATGGTTGATTATTTGTATGACAAAGTCAGTCAACCCTTGTAAAAAGTTGTATCAGTTTTACTTTTATTTAATGAATTGAAAACAGCATTGATATTACATAAAAGCAAACTGGCAATAGAAAAGATGTTCAAAATAATCTAGTTCCCTTAAAACGCTAACGCTATTAAATAAAAATATACAGTGGAGGTTAAAATAAGAATATGACTTGGCCTGAAAAAAAGTCCAGTCAGGAGATTTCTTTTTGCTTTAATCCCTGTATAACCTCTGCAAAGTCCATTTTCACTGTTTCCTTTGCTCTCACAATGTTTTAATCCCAGCTGTTTTGAGTTTCACTTTCGCTTTTCAAGAAGTTGTAATGAGTTTGACCTCCTTTCTTTGACTGAGGAAGATCGTATTGACCAATGATCTACTCGCTTCCAGTGCACTCTTTTTGTGTTCTACAACACCCCTCTGCTCATGGCGCGTTCCTGTGTCCATGTGATACACAATCTTCGAGGACCCCTTTTCTCATGTGTACTATAGCACCAATATCATCAACTAGTGGTGAAAAACTCCATTGGATACCTTTTAAATATCATCCGATACAGAGCACTGATATGTCTGGGTCACTGGGTAGTTAAAGGAGATATTCTTTCACCATTAGAGAGATCTCAACACCCTCCTGTGTGACAAGAATGCAGCAAAGCAAGTCACTTGGCTTTGATTTATGACATATGACACACGGTTCTTGGTATCAGATCTTTTTGGAACTTTCTTAACCCATCATGAAGTAGAATATAAATCCATTTTATTTCAATGTTTACAAACAATAGCAATGTAAACAAACCTTTTACTACCACAAAATACAATTGAAACCTCATTTACCTGTTGTCTAGTGTTAGTCTTTCTTATTTTTGGTGATAGGGTTACGCATTTATGTTTTGGATCACTGGTTGGGAGTTTAAGGTTTCAACTAATGTTGGACACCATGTTCCATGTTAATACAGGATATATTTTGTCCCAATAAAAGAACATCAGTCTATCTGATATACAGCCCAGTGGCGCTGAAGCATTATTTCCCCAGGGCAGACTCGGCGAGAACACATCTCGTTCCTTTTCAGCTATACTCTGCTTCACACTTATAATTGCACACTTTCACACCTGGGAGCTGCCCAGAACAAGCGGTCTTGTACTGTTGGCCACTAAGCAGCTCCGGAACCATCCAATCAGTGATGTAACCGGGATGTAAACTCTGGGGCTGCGCCTTAGACGATGAATAGGGCTTGTGGTGTAAAATGGTCATGGGTAGGCTGCTGTCAAAGTGTCCTGGAGGTGTTCCATTATCACCGTCTATGGCACGGCTCCCAGGGTGCGTCTTGATGACATCATCACTAGTCTCTCTGGTGTTTAAAGAGAGATTGGTCATGTTCACAAATCCAAACTGAGCTGTACAGTATTATATAAATGATTTTAGGGTGGATTTCTTTCCCATTCTTCCCCCTCTTAACACTTTCAGAGCCGGCCGTGTTTTCCTTTTTACCCCCTTGAATGCCCATCATCCACTTCAATGTTAGCGTTAATATCGCCTAATCTATGTTTTAAATTATGGCTATGTGTCTAATCTGCCCATCGCTTATCAATGACTCATTTTCCGGTCAACATTGTCGAAGCGGATTGTTTTTTTATCGGTTCATTTCCGTTTTATAGCATCTTGAAAAGCCCTCGTTTTCAAGGAAAATAAAAATATTCCATAATAAACAGAATATTCTAGAATACACTATTTATGAATCGTTTTCAAATAAACGCTAGATTATCGATAATGTGTACGTATGCACGCTATATAGGCGATCTGATCTATTATTTCCTGATCGCTCGCACAGCCTAACAGCCATATCACATATAGGGGAAAAGCTTATATTTCCGTGAAAACAGGTCTGATTATCCTAAGACTGGTAAAATAGATTCCTTACCTGAGATCAGATGGTATCCAAAAAGATTATTCCAATTCCTGATCGCCATTCCAAAAATCAATCCTTTTATTGATCCAATGCTACATACTGTAAACACATATTCCACGCTGTTCTGATGCTCCACAATGAATCCGATCGGCTCCGGGTACATGCGTGAGAAGTAAAATGTGGATTCCGGATGTTTTTTTCTCATCCATTTTCATTGAGTCCATTCCAAAAGGGTGCATTACCATCTGGGAGACGATAGGGGGCGCTTTTTTCACATCTGAGCTCCTGATGGGGCTGGTTTCCCAACGGTAGACTCGGTTGATGAAATATGAATTCAGATCGCTAATAAAAAAATAAAACTATTTGTCGTCGTGGGCATTCAGGGGGCGGGCTGATAACACGTGTTATGTCGTCCGTGGCATCCAAAGTGTTAAGCGCCTTGCTCAAGGGCACTTCAGTAGTGGGTGTTGAGGGAGGGGAGAGCTACCCTACTCTTACTGTAACCACCATACTGGTAAATGGTAAATGGCTGCTTTTTTATATAGCGCTTTTATCCAAAGCGCTTTACAATTAGTTACTTACATATTACCCATTCACACACCGACGGCGGAAGCAACCATGCAAGGTGCCAACCTGCTCATCGGGAGCAATTAGGGGTTAAGTGTCTTGCTCAAGGACACAACGACACGCTGCCCAGGAGGAGCGGGAATCGAACCGGGAACCTCCGGATTGCCAGACGACTGCTCTACCTCCTGAGCCACTGTCGCCCCACTGATACTGATGAGCCACGCTAGCATATCAGCCATTATATTACTGTCTGTAATTACCTCTGATGAGCCATGCACGCTAGCATATCAGCCATTGTATTACTGTCTGTAATCGCCTCTGATGAGCCATGCACGCTAGCATATCAGCCATTATATTACTGTCTGTAATCACCATACTGATGAGCCATGCACGCTAGCGTATCAGCCATTATATTACTGTTATCACCTCTGAGGAGCCAATGCACGCTAGCATATCATCCATTATATTACTGTAATCAACCACTGATGAGCCATGCACGCTAGCATATCAGCCATTATATTACTGTAATCAACCACTAATGAGCCATGCACGCTAGCATATCAGCCATTATTACTGTAATCAACCACTGATGAGCCATGCACGCTAGCATATCAGCCATTATATTACTGTAACCACCTCTGATGAGCCATGCACGCTAGCATATCAGCCATTATATTACTGTAACCACCACTGATGAGCCATGCACGCTAGCATATCAGCCATTATATTACTGTAACCACCACTGATGAGCCATGCACGCTAGCATATCAGCCATTATGTAAGGGATAATGTATAGCTACGAGGTCATTGTCGCAAAATAATTGACCGACACGGAGTTTAAAATACCGAGGCGCCTCGCAGAGGTGTTTTAAACGTCAGTGAAGGTCAATTATTTTGCGACAATGATCGAGTATAGCTATACATTATCCCGCTTATTACATGGCTAACTTACTAACAATATACCTAATTCATTTTACATCGACTCGCAACACTGGTTCTGGCTGCGTTCTGGCTCCGCTTGTCGCTCCGCCCCCTGTCATCGCCGGCAGCAGAACACCGGCAGTGTCTAATTGCACTGAAACAGTGTGTGTCAGTGGGCTTGATTGCGAACAGCTGCGCACAGCGGTCATTATTGTCCCACAGCGGTCATTATTGAAAAATAATGACCGCTGTCGGGGGGCTATTGACCAATCACAAGCAAGCATTTCGGCGAATGTGAAAACGCCATGTAATAAATTACTGTAACCACCTCTGATGAGCCATGCACACTAGCATATCAGCCATTATATTACTGTAACCACCTCTGATGAGCCATGCACGCTAGCATATCAGCCATTATATTACTGTAACCACCTCTGATGAGCCATGCACACTAGCATATCAGCCATTATATTACTGTAACCACCACTGATGAGCCATGCACGCTAGCATATCAGCCATTATATTACTGTAATCAACTGAGGAGCCATGCACGCTAGCATATCAGCCATTATATTACTTTATTACATGGCGTTTTCACATTCGCCAAAATGCTTGCTCGTGATTGGTCAATAGCGCTCGTCAGAGGTCCGATATTACTCGATAACGGACCTCTGTGGAACAATAATGACCGCTGTGCGCAGCTGTTTGCAATCAAACCCCACTGACACACACTGTTTCAGTGCAATTAGACACACCTGCCGGGCTGCCGGCGATAATGATAATCACTTTATTTGGGCTGACAGAGCCACAGAACAACTGCGTCTGCATTTGATCTCGTCTTGTCGATTTTGTAAAATGAATTAGGTATATTGTTAGTAAGTTAGCCATGTAATAAGCGGGATAATGTATAGCTATACTCTGTCATCATCGCAAAATAATTGACCTTCACTGACGTTTAAAACACCTCGCCGAGGTGGCTCTGTATTTTAAACTCTGTGTCGGTCAATTATTTTGCGACAATGACCTCGTAGCTATACATTATCCCTTACGTAATCACTGATGAGCCATGCACGCTAGCATATCAGCCATTATATTACTGTAACCACCACTCTGATGAGCCATGCACGCTAGCATATCAGCCATTATATTACTGTAACCACCACTCTGATAAGCCATGCACGCTAGCATATCAGCCATTATATTACTGTAACCACCACTATGATGAGCCATGCATGCTAGCATATCAGCCATTATATTACTGTAACCACCACTCTGATGAGCCATGCACTCTAGCATATCAGCTCCGCCTTCTCTCCACCAGTTCCTGGAGAAGTGTAAGCAGACCCACGCCCTCGGCCGTCCAGGGGAAGTGGAGGAGGTAGCCCAGGCCATCGCCTTCCTGGCGTCCGATGCCGCCAGCTTCATCACAGGCGTCACCCTGCCCGTCGACGGAGGGCGTCACGCCATGTGCCCACGATAGCACCCTGCCTGTCGCCATGTTTCACTCCCAATACAGGACCTGAAACTAGTCACGTCTGTGTTTTTTCTTTTGTTGTCGAAGATGACAGGAGTTGAAATGCTCCTCCAGAGGCCTGTTGAGTTGAGAGACGGTGGCTGAAGAGCGCCCTCCTGTGGTGGAGACTGGGAGTGGGACAAAGAGCCGCTCTGCTTTCACAGGACACAATTGTCTTGTTTCATTTGCTCTCTGGCAGTAGTCTAGTCATATGTCAGGTGTGCAATACATAGAAACAATTTGAATATGCCTTGGCAGAAGCAGATGATTAAAATGCATTATATATGGAGTTGTGTGTGTCAGAAAAGTGAAAAAACAAATGTCACTGCAGTCTGTCTGTTTACAAAGGCAGGGCCCACAATCTTGTTAACAAACATATTCTAGGCAAATCACCCTCCTCAAACGGCGTAGTACACCTTTAAACATGGTAATTTTGCCATGTGGCCATTTAGGTTTCTGAGTTATTTGTTTTACGACAGACATTTGAAACTTGAACACAAATATTTATTGAATTTACCTGTTGAATGGTTGGACTTTCTAAACTGAACATAATATACCAGTATTAATCAGAAATGTTCTCCGTTTTGTATACTGTGGTAGGTTAGGGTTGTGTAGCACGGGAGGACCTCCATGCTTATAGACCATAGGCTGGAGGAACAGACTATCATTGCTATGCATTTACAGTAAAAAAAAATATATATATATTAAAAGACATTAAGGAATAAAAATGGGCATATGTCCCATTGCACAGTCTGATTGTTCAGTACAGTTTGATTATTAAAAAAACAAAACACAAAAAACATACATTTCTTTAGAGCCCCAAGCGACCAAAGATGTTCCTCTGAAAACCTGAACTCAATGCTTGGCTGTGAATGTGAAAGCCCATGGAAATTTAAATAACATTTAAATAGCACAAAAAAAGACCCACTGTGTATTATAAAGTTTGCATAATTATCGAATCCGGCTGCCAGCGTTGCCTCCGGCTTGGCCGGCCGTCATACTGGCTCAATTAGCAGAGTCAGTGGGAGGGAAGCCGGTGGGTGGTAATCTGGTCGTTGTAAACAGCGGTCAGGGCGCAGGTCGGTCAGGGCGCCTGCACAGCGAGGAAGGGAGATGTCGAGGGTAGTGTGAGCCTCCCACACGTTACACCTCACCAATGAGAGTCCGCGCTGGCAGGTGAAAAGAAGTGGCTGGCTGACTCCACGAGTATCTATCAACCCTCCCTAGACCGACCAGTGGGGGGCACATGCGAGCAACGACCAGGAAGGGGAGGAGGGGAATTGGCACGACAAAATTGGGATGGGAGAAAAACAGAAAAAAACAGGATGAGAAAAAGTGGGGAAAGAAATAGTTTGCATAATTATGATAATTATACACATTTACATGGTGAAGTAAAAAAAAACGAAAACAAAAAGTTGTAAAATGCTAGCTCGATAATGTGTTGAATTTGCCTTGTTTTTATACGGTACAATGTTCCCTTTTAAGGAAGGTATGTATACTATAGCCCTGCTGAGAGAATCGACAAGATTAGAAGATACAAGTGTCAATTATCGCAGCACCATTATGTCACCTCTCTCACCCCAGATGGTTCCCCCAGGCACCTTTATTTTTTCTGTAGAACCGAGGCAGCATCTTCACACACTTCTGAGTTCACACTGTGGTGTCATTAGACCCACTTTAACGTGGGAGGAATCACACAGCAGTTGTACATAGGAGGACACTTTAGTGTGGGGTAGAATAGCTAACAGAGAATAGACAGTCCACCTGTGCTATGCTAGGCACACGCATAATATATACCTGAATGAGAAATGTGATGTTGAGATCCGTCGACCTGAATTGCTCTGAAAGACACAATATCTATTGCACTTTATATTACAATATACAGTACATATACATGTATAAATAATACATAATAGTCATAACAAAATAGGACATATTGCAAATGCAAATACAACTCTTCCATATTTCTGTACACATCTCTTCTCTTTTTCGGTGAATGTTGCAGAGTGTATTTTAGAAACTAAAAAGTTATCAGACCATAAAAGGGAAGAAGACACATCGTGGTCCACGAGAGAGAGATGATGGACATGAGACGTTCATATCATTTTCTGGGCATCCAGGTCTTGTATTTACAGAAACAAGTCTCTGAAAGAAGCTTATTATATTTTCCAAAGGTGGATTAGTGCCAGACGTCCCCAGTATTCCTGCGTTTCCACGGGTCCATCCCTCTCTGGCGCCACCTACTGTTTCTGCAGTCCAAGCATATTGTGTGGGAGGACCACGGGGGTCTGTCGTTCTGTAAACCTGGAGAAACCCCCAGTCCGCCCCTCCCTGTGTAGCCACTCCTATGAGGAGTTAAAGGTGTTCGAGGTCTAAGTGGCCCCTACACGAAGCACACGGGTCCCACCTCCAGGTGAAAGTGTGAGCCGGGCTCGGGGGCCGGCAGGTTAGACACGCTCACTATGGGGAGTAAATTCGGGTCCTGGGTCTGAAAGACGAAGTGGGTCTGGTGCCAGCGGCCATCTTTGTTCTGAAAGGCAAGGTTGTGTCGCGTTACATGATAATTGTTTTTTTGAGTCGAGAGTTATTGTGCGACAACAGAATTTTGGAAGCAATGGATTAAATGCAGATGATGATGTTGATCGATGATGACCTTCCATGCCGTTCCTCATACCTATCTCCGCCTAGTTAGCCACAAACCAATGCCAACGTCAATGGAGTCAATCACCTGTCTCTACAAGCTGACTGAGGGGCTCACTGACATTTACTCCACAAAGTAGACTGCACACAAAGTAGACTTCAGTGGGCTTCAGTCAGCTCGTACAGACAGGAGATCGATCCCATTGACTTAGATTAGTTTGTGGAACCCACCCGGAACCAGTGGCGAATCCTTATGGAAGCCAACGGAAGCCATGCCTCCCTATAAATTCATATCAAATATGAAATATGAAAAAAAAATATATATAATTTTTTTTTAATATAGTTTACATTCTTTTTCATTTGTGTTATATATATATATTTTTTTTAATGTCTCCCTCTTCTCCTTCTCACTCCCTCTAACACAGACTGTGCTCACTGCAGCTAGTATAGGAGAGAGGCAGTGGGTAGGTCTCTTTCTCCAGGCTTCCAGCATTATAGAGTCCAAATCCGATCCTAGCCAATCAGATTCGAGCTGACTGCCACACCCTAAAAGTTTAAAACGGAGCTGGGAGGAAAACACTCAGCATATTTTCCCCCCTGGAGGCGGGGCACTCAGAAGTTCACGTTTCCACCTGACTACCTAATGTGACATCCCATTAGTAGTATAAAACTGTCTGGGTCACTCAGTCTAGTAGTCTACTACAAACATGTCTGAACATCATCCCCTCGCGGAATTGATTGAAAATGTTATTAACAGAGCGGGCACGTTCAAATCCTCTATTAGTGTATCTAACATTTAGCACTTTAATAGCAACTTATTTTCGCCGGCGGGACATTTACTGAGAACCAGCAGAGCACACCACTGTGGATATTATGATTTAACAAATCTATCTGGCAAGAGGAGGACCACATTATTGACCAGGTAAGCACTGAGCAGCCTGACTGACTAACTAACGTTATCAGGCAAGCTTGTATACCCTTTCATGACTGCAATGCAAGCCAGGGGCTGGAATACGCAGTCACTTATTCCTCCGTAGTAGCCAGGTTAATGTGCACCATCAAGCACTGCTTAAAAGCTAGCGGTGGGTCCAAAATATATCGGATATAAATGTCAAAGGTAACTAGCGTTCCATTAGGGTTTCACACACAGATGCGGCGGGGTTTGAAAGCTCGGCGTTGCTAATAAACATTTTAAATCATTTTTATAAACGAGTAAAACCGAGGCTGAAATGGCTGCTTCCGCATTTTACAGTAGGAGCGCTCTGATGGCTGGGCGCGCCGCGCAACAGACACGTGAATGAATGAATGAATGAAAACTTTATTTAACAGATTGCAGAATGGGTACAATACAGTACGGCTCAATACACACAATTGTTAAGGGGATGCAGATCAGAGAAATACGTTTGTCTTGTCACGTTTGTCTAATAGACAGTCATATTCTCTCCCGGCCATATGTATATTTCTCTCCCACCCACCCACCCCCTCCTAATGTACAGTCCCCTCCCCATCATATGTATATACTCTGTCAGGATCTATGGGTAACAGTACTGTATATTTGATGTCATGATGTCTTGTATGTCATAAATGTCACTATGAATTGAAAATGGGGGACCCTGATGTAAACAAGACAAACGTCTTTCTCTGGTCTGCATCCCCTTATACAATTGTGTGTATTGAGCCATACTGTATTGTACCCATTCTGCAATCTGTTAAGAAAGTTTGACTGGCCGCCGAGCCATACTGTAGTGTACATGGTGACTGCTTGACTAAAAAAAAAAAATATTAATAAAAATATTTAATAATTATTTTTTAATAATTGTTTTTGGCTTCCCCTGTTATTTTACCCACGTGACGCCACTGCCCGGAACGAGGAGACGCGGCAGGCCTCGAAACACCTGGCGCCGTTCTTGGGAAGGGGAAATGAAAGAGGCTGGACTGGGATGGCACAACATCGCTCGGGGAGGCCAAAAACCGCGCAAAATGGAAAGAAATCGTCAGTGGCCTATGCTCCGCAGGGAGTGCAAAGGCTTAAGTCAAGTAAGTCAGTTTGTGGCTCCCTAACTTGAGCTAGTGTGAGGAACACCATCGATTGTGCTGAGAAAGTACTCCACCGATCAACAACATCATTGGTCAGTAGGAAATAGGGCTAGTGGTCCAAAAAAAAACCTGAACTATCCCTTTAAAGCGTTGCATAAAAAGTGTTGCCTTCAATCCGACGATAATACTATCATCTCACACCCAAATGAGCATTACCCAGCAATCGTCCCGGGGTATGATGGGCTCCAGAAGGTCTCCTGCTTGGATCATCTCGCCACTCCAGGCCTTGAAGCTCACCGCCTTGGTTGAAGGCTGCAGGGAAGGTCCGGTCGCCCACACGACGGTGTTCAGGCAGTGGACGGTGACGTGCTGCACGGCCTCCGAGCTCAGGAGGTGCAGGAAGTTCATCTGGATGCGACCCACTCCCATCTCCAGCTGTCGAACAAGCGTCTCTCTTAATCAACCACACTAAACTCTACATTTCACATGATACATCACACGTATGTCATGTGTATCTCCACGGCATGATAGTCTTGTGTATCTAACCGCTCGATACAGACACTATGAACCCAGTACGCCAGGTGTGTTGTGATCCGTGTTTATATTTTGATTGATGTTTTGTCTAGCGATTAAGATAAAAGGCTAACTGTGACAGATGATCCTACCTTAGAGACCGTGATGGGTTTCAGGCAGGTCTGACCTCCACTGGTGAAGTTGCACGTTACCTCAATGGTGTCGGCATAGCAGCCAAGGTTTGGGTCGATCCAATAAGTGCCTTTAAGAGAGTAGTGGGGGGGGGGGGGGGGGGGGGGGGGAGACAACGACGACTATTAATAATGACTAAAATAAAGGCAAAAGTAAATGCCTTATATTGACAACATTTATCCTTTTTTTTTTATTATCCACTTTTTCTCCTCTTTCTATTTTTCTCCCATCCCAATTCCAATGTGCCAATTCTTCCCTCCCCTGTCTTGAACTTTGCTCGCATATGCCCCCCACTGGCCGGTTGTAGGGAGGATAGAAGCCTTGCATCACGTGTCCCCTCCGGTACACGAGGAGGCAGCCTCTCGCATCTTTTCACCTGCCAGCGCAGACTCTCATTGGCGAGGTGTAACGTGTGGGAGGCTCACACTACCCCCGCCACTTCCTGTCTCTGCTGTGCAGGCGTCCCCAACCGACCTGTAGGAGTCGCTGTCCACAACATCCAGATAACCACCCATCGACTTCCACCCGCTAATTCTGCCAATTGAATTAGTATGACGGCTGGCCCAAGCCGGAGGCAGCGTCGACAGCCGGAGTCGAACCCGGTGTCTCATGTGTTGGTGACGAGCGCAATGTCCGCTGCGCCACCCAGCCGCTCGACCACATTTATCCTTAATCTTCACGTGAGCTCCTCACCGTCCTTCATCCTCTGTTCGCAGTCGAGAAGATCTCGGCAGATTCGGGCAGGGTTGTCGCGGGTTCCAAGCGGGTTCTTCAGGGTCTGGACCAATTCACTGAGGTACTGGAGAGTCTTAAAGATCTCTGTGCCCTGGTCCAACATGGTCAGGTCCATATTCGGATAGTTCTGGGTTGGATAAGGACGGTGAACAAGGAAATCACCATTGCGTTCAAGTATGGTGCAATCGATGATAATGATGATGATGATTTTATATGTCTTGATATGTAAGATAGTTAATTCCATGTACAAGTATTTTATTGGATGGAATTTTTGCATTTATTCCAAAGAAGTCCATATCAGTAGTTGCCAAATGGTCTGGAGAAATACATGTTTAAAAAGGCAGGATAACTCCACCGATGGGCGTCATTGGTCCAAATTTGATTGGCTCTCTTGTTCACATGTCATTTATGCATTTATGCCGGCCACAACGCTACTCCTTTTCCATTAATGGTGGTTGGAAAACTGAAATGTATGCATGGTTGCCACTTAAGTAGAAAGAGTGATGGGTTTCAGTCAAGTCCTTCCAGACCAGGAGCCCCTGGCAGTGAGACATGAGAACATGGTGCAGAATGTGCTTTGAGGAACAGGATGCATCATCAAGTGCTCTTCCCATCAGTCCCCTGCAGAACTCACCTCTGACCTCAGTACATTGTGGGAATCAATGATGACTTGAAACGTTGCACCAAGAGCCTCCCTTTTCTACAAAACAACAACAACGCAATGAGATAATCACCACGATACTTACTTTTAATATTGAATTTGTATTCTCTCTCTTTATTCCTAATACACAATACAGGAAAACAACATACTTACAAATGATAGAGAACTAGGAATTCCCTAGAAAATAGAGGAATACATACATGTATAATAATTGTCATGTTTCTTGGCACACATTTAGATGTAGCATGTATTTCTCTCCCTGTTATGCATGCATTTGTTCATTTGTAAAATCGACAAAATAAGGAACAGTAATTGAGCTGATCTCAAGCTCCACCCTCTTTTCTTGATCCTTCAATCACAACTGTTGCTTCCCTCTGACAAGCAACAGTTGTGATTGGAAGATCAAGAAAAGAGGGTGGGGTTTGTGATTCCTCAGACCCAGCTAATTCACTATTCAAACTGCTTTCCGCAGGGAAAAGACTTAGATGTATTAAGACCAGTATTACTCAGTTTTACAAAAGCACATACTCTGAGGCAGTGACTACTGTACATTAACATGGGGTCCTGTATGGGGGGGGGGGGGGGGGGGGGCAGGCATTTGTTTATATATGTAGAGTATGTGTACCCAAATGCCCTTAAATGTCCTTATCTTGAGTGGATTACACACTACACACACTAAGGGCTAGAGTCCACAAAGAATGGATTGCACTGTGCGGTGATTGATTGAATGAACATTTTATTAACAGATTGCAGAATGGGTACAATACAGTACGGCTCAATACGCACAATTGTTAAGGGGATGCAGACCAGAGAAAGACTTTCATCTGGTTTACATCAGGGTAATCATAATGAATTGTAAGTAAGGGTGCAATTAGCACCGTGCAATCCATTCTTTTGTGGATCTAGCCCTAAGCCTCTGGTTGAAGTGGCAGTAAACTTACTGGAGGTCCGGGTGGTCCTTGATGTCCGGAAGGTCCCTAAAGAAAACAACCACATTACAATTCATAGTATGTTCAGCTCAACCACTGCTGAAGGTGGTTCATTATCCAGCCATAGTATTCGGAGGACCACAGGCCATTGCCAAGGGCAGAGGAGAATAATGACTTACCCTTGGTCCTTGCAATCCCTATTGGAGATATGAGGCAAGGAAAACAATATTCAGAATTTGATCATTTGATCGCAGAGCAATACAATGAGTTTGACAGTGTCCTGCAGCAAATAGAAAAAAGTACAGAACATTGATATACTATCGTGTATATGTACAGTAGTAGTACTGTATGTACAGTAGCTTCACCTTATCGCTAGAACAGTTATTTTGAATTGCATCCCTGCGTGTGGGCCTGTGCCACATTGCTGTACTTTCACATTATAAATCTCTGTGCAAATTGAGTCCCCTTTGAAATCGAGCTTGTAAATTATGTCTGTACCTAAGAGTCCAATTCAACCCTTTAAAAAAAAAAGCACAAGATATGCAGAGAGCATTCATCCGCCCGGGCTAGTGTCTGAGTGTCATTGTGAAGCACGACAACAAATAGGAAATGAAAAGCACTGCGGGTTGAGCGCTGCGCTCTCTCCATACTAAGTACCCCGGCCTGTGCTCACACTACAGACGGGAACGGATTCATCAACAAAAAGGCGCCACGCACCGTCTCTCCCAGACTCCCTTTGTCACCTTGGGGTCCCTGATGGAGAGAAAGGAGAGAGGCGATCATTCCATCACTGCCAACAAACAGAGCAGCTGTAACAGGATGCTTGGCACATAGGGTGACATATGAGGGGTACATACGGGATGACCGCTGGGACCGATGATGCCGGCGGGGCCCACAGGACCGTCCACGCCCTGGACGACAGAGACGTAGCGTTAAAGGCCCCATATTGATGAAGCGCAATTTGTACGTCGCTTTGGATAAAAGCAGTCAGCTACATGACTAAATTCAATTCCAACCTTTATTTATTCTCGAAAGGACAATTGAGGTCAACCCTCATTTTCAATGTCGTCGAGACTTACAGACATTTCAATGCATATATATATATATATATTTTTTTTTACAATATAATAAGAAATATTTTTAATAAATAACTATATAGCACTTTTCACACATGGACCGCAGCCCAAAGTGCCCCACAGCAAATAGTATACAATGAACATAGGCATAAAATCAGCATACAGAATAAAAACAATGCATAAAGTGCAGACATAAGAATAGGTATAAAAGACAATAAAAGTACCGGTAGTGCAACGTAAACGGGCAGATATATCTGTAAATGTAAAATGTAAGCACTTGGAAAGGCTGTTTTATTCGCCTGATGTCTCTAGGCAACAAGGAACGCTGCCAGCTTGCCGATTCTGTTTTTCAGCTTCCTATGAGATCTTTAACACGGTATCTAGAAAGGGATATTAGCCTTTATTAACCTTCAAGGTCTGTCAATATTTAATGAAAAGCGCCAAGCCCCTTGTTCTATTTCTTTACAGATATCTTTGTTGTAAGGATAGTGAGCTAGCTAAAGAGTTTTGTGCTTATAGATGCATTATTTATTTAATATGAGAATATACACCCAAGGTAGCATCTTCATCACCAACTTCAGCTACAGGAAATCAAGATACAACAACAGAAGGGGGCGGGGCTTATACAGTGAATAGCAAATTGGCGGCCAGTGGGACACATTTCATTGGCTGAGGTTCTACGTGCCGTAGTACGTCCGTCTTACCAGCAAGCCATGTGGGCCCTTTGGTCCCAGTATTCCTGCTGGGCCCATGTCTCCTGGAGGTCCCTAGAAGATAAGATAAGATATTCCTTTATCGATCGCCTTGGGAAAATGCAGGCATCGTAGCAGCATGGGGCAGGGGGGAGGGGAGGTACATGTACATGGTGATAGTAGAAGACATGATACAGGTCATAAAATTATAGTACAGTGGGGAAGTAAAAATTGGCAGTGTAAACAATAAAACAATATCATTAACTCTGAGTATGTGCATATGAGCAAGTAGGCAGTGTAAATAATTCATTACAATAAATATAGTTAGAATAGGCGTTATAGTCTAAATATATGCAATGATTAAGTAAGTATACAGTATACACAGGTGTAGTATGCATAAGGTGCGTATGGCTTGATATACTTCATACGTTATACGTTGTCCGTTTAGGTGGGAGTCAGACACACTTAGTGATAGTAGTAGAACAAGGCAAACATGTTTTTACTGCATGACAAACTTCACAGTGGTCAATATCTGATGACTTCAAAGCTCATAACTATGAATAGTTTAATAATTCAACATCAGTCAAAAGAGTTATCTTCTTCCAGGACAATCAGTGCTCTAATCAGTGACATTTGTTTCTTAACCGTTGCTTGTTGGAACATCTGTCGCATTAGTTCATGATTAGTTCATTGACTAGAAGTCGAGCCCAATGAGAGAACGTTTAAGACTATTTCACTTTTCTCTCCTCAACTACAGACAGTATAGACAGTTGTGAAATAATCATGTCTAACAACACCTTTTAACAGGACCTTCCCAGACGGGGATCACCTGGTAGAATAATGTTATCAAATGGCCGTCTGCAGTCTAATGGGGGTCCTTGACACAAAAAGGTTTGATAACGGCTGATCTGGCGTATACTCCTCCTAACGCAACGCTCATCTGCTTCACACTCCTCTCCGACTCACTACTGTATCAAACTGAGCACAGTGGGATACTAGCATCATATCCAAGAAGATCACTGGTAGTCATGGGGCTGTAAATCACAGAGCAAAGGCTTAGTAAAGCCTAGTCTATTTGTACAGCTGGGAATCACCTGTAGTATAATGGCACAATAAGCGCAGCAGAGTTATGGTGTATTAAGTGGCTTTAAGAGCATCAGGGTGCAGCTGTCTTTTCTCTAATCCGTCCCAAACAAAATAAAAACTTTTGAGACCATTTCTCAAAAGGCTTAAATTCCACAAAAGCACCGGATTAATAATCAGCCAATTCCTGATTTACAACTGAAATTCCCTTTCTGCCGTTCTGCTATCAGAACCGCATTGCCGGTCTGAGCTTAGAGCGTCATTATTTACTTAATGTGGGGAAACAGTACAGACAGTTGACTTTAAAGATCCGAGTCATTTGCAATCATGATGTCAGCACTGAAAAGATGGCTGAGGACAAGAGTACCTTTGGTCCAAACATCCCAAGAATCCCTGGAAATCCTTGTTCACCGCTATCCCCCTGATGTAGAGAAACACAGGGAAATTACTGTGATCCTCATCACCGCACATGCAGAAAACGCAATATAACGTCATATAACGCAATTGTACAAGTCATGAAAAATCGTTCTGTTCTCTGCCAAGTCACTAGGCTACTTACTGGTTGCCCTTTGGGTCCCTGGTCCCCCTGTTTTCCTGGCAACCCCATCCCGCCGATGAAGCCTCTCTTGCCTGACGGTCCCGTTTGGCCTGGGAGGCCCCTCTCACCCTGGAGCGCAAGCAAAAGAAGAAAGGTCAGGACGTGTGAACATTCGTGAAAGTAGGTGTAGTTAGCCACGTTAGAGTGAATATGATGATTCACGTCATCATTGAATAAGGGATCATGTGTATTTTGTCTTGCTAGCAAAGATACTAAAATAACAGTTTGGGCATAACTTTTTCTGTGTGAAATCAGTAGATAATATGATTTGACGCATAGGAACTAGGGATGCATCAATACCACTTGTTCACAGCCTATGCTGATTGGACTGATCTGATCCATTACCTTCACTGAACAGCGAGGAGTATGCATTTGTTGGACAAGGCCATTATAAATCTCTTCTGACAATTTTGGAAAAAGGATGAACTTTTGGAACTGACGGATATGTCACAGTCCGTTTGTTGCATCCCTAACACGAACCACAGTGGAGTTTGTCTTAAGACCAACTCGAGGCCTTACCTTGGGTCCAAAGGAGCCCTGACTTCCTGGAAGCCCCGGAACACCGGTTTTGGCCCGCTGCCCTGGTTTGCCAGTTAAGCCCATCTCTCCATCTTCTCCCTGCCCCCCCTGAATGGACACAAACAGATAAAAGAGGAGCCACAGTTACAGCCACTGCTCATTCCAGTCAGTGAAAAGACCACATCCAGTCCTATCCTCACCTTGACTCCTTTGTGTCCGTCTTTACCAGGTGGTCCGTCCAGTCCAGGCTCACCCTCAAGGCCCTCTCTTCCCGCTACCCCCTTTGGGCCGAGGGGACCCTCTGCACCCTTGGTTGAAGGGGGGTACCACAAATAACAATGTGAAAGGTAACAGTGATTCAAGTACATGCTATGGTGTACATGTGCACTCTCTGAAACTGGAAGCTTTTGCTGCCCTAGTGGTTGCTATTTCCCCCAGCTGCACACTCTGCCCAAAGCCAGTCGTGACATCAGAGTGCCTCTCTGGAGGTGCCATCGAAGAAAAGAAGAGGCAGTCTAACATCAGTGATTGGGTCGGGGCAGAGTGTGTAGCAGGGGGAACATATGAACCAGCAATACAGCAAAGGGAGGATGTGGTTTAGTTACTATTTAAAAGGATAATTCTGCTCATTCTCAACATAGACGCTATTGTTCATCATGTCTATGAACTGACATCGTACTGATGGATTCTTCCCGGATGAGTGAGTTGCGTTTTCTTCTGGAGCTGGAGTCGGCTACAACTCTCCCTGTTGTGCAATCCAAGCCAACAGGGGCAACCACAGACAAACAGTCTTACCATAAACACAAAAAGATGTCCTTGCCGGGTCATTTCCGAATGTAAAAGAGTGTGTTTGAGAAAATGTTTTTGTCTGATGAGCGCGTGGTTGCTGGTTGCTCCATTGAATTGAATTGCGGCCAACTCGAGAGATCTGGAAAACACAACTCGCACATTCCTTCTTCAAATGACAAGATTTTGGTCATCATTATTGTGAAAGATCAAGGGTCTAGACTGGAAATAACCGAAAGGATCCTCAATGTGAAAGGCCAATAATCCTACTCACTGGTGGTCCTTTGGTCCCAGGCCCGCCTCTTAGCCCTGTCTTTCCTCTCCGACCCTGGATCACAAAGACTTCATAACCGACAGCTCAAGCACGGTTGCATCATTACAGAACTCACAGACCAACGATATAGTACAAATGTATTCAGTTTATTATAGAAAAACAGAGGGAAGTTCGAGCCCAGCTCTCGGCATTGCTACCAGCTTGGCTGGTCGTTCATACTAACACAATTGGCAGTGTTAGGGGTGGGAAAGCTGGTGGGTGGGTCCTGGTCGTTGTAAACAGCGACTCCTACAGTTCGGTCAGGGCACCTGCTCAGCGAGGAAAGGATCTAAGGGGGGTAGTGTGATCCTTCCACACCGTTACACCCTCTCAGTGAGAGTCCGCGCTGCCAGGTGAAAAGAAGCGGTTGATTGGCTACACATGTGTCGGAGGAAGCATGTGATAGCCTCCACTCTCCCAGACCGACCGTAGGGGGTAGGTGCGCAGCGACCAGGAAGCCTGTACGTTAATGCCAAGCAAGCAGTGCAAAAATGCTTCCGCATTCGTCACCGCACGCTAGTGCGGTAAAGCGCCCTTCTTTTCAGACAAATGCTACCGTGCGTGCACCGGCGGCGGCGTGCTCGCTCAGGTGCGTGCGTGCGCCGGCGTGCTCGCGCGAGGTGCCCGCGCATGCGACACGAGCGGAGCTCAATATATATAAGTCACCGCCCCTTATTCAGTATCCAACAAATAGCTCAATTGGCAAGGACACATGGCTGTGGATCCTATGGCTTGTTTGCTGGCGAGTTCGAATCCCATCGAAAATATTTTTTAACGTGATTTTTTTTTAACGTGTATTCTTTCGCCGATTAAGGTTAGGCATTGTTTCGGAGTTGGTTAAGGTTAGAACGGTTAAGTTTAGGCGCTGTTAAGGAGCTGGTTAAGGTTAGAGTTTGTCAAAGAGAATGGCAATATAATTTCTATGGTTAAGGTTAAGGTTAGGCATTGTTTCGGAGTTGGTTAAGGTTAGAACGGTTAAGTTTAGGCGCTGTTAAGGAGCTGGTTAAGGTTAGAGTTTGTCAAAGAGAATGGCAATAGACAGCCTATTTCCGCGAAAATGAAAGGCGCATTACTGCATGCCACTACGGTAAATTTTTGCACTGCTTGCTTGGCATAAAGCTACACGCGACCAGGAAAGGGATTGGGAATTAGCATAACGACTAACATTGGGATGGGAGAAAAACTGAGGAAAAAGGAGGTGGAAAAAGATAAAAAATTAAATTAAATAAAAAACAGAGGGAAAACTAAGATTTGCACATCACGATCACTTTTGTCCTTACTTGAGCACCTTTGGATCCTTTCGGCCCTTGCTGTCCATTTGGTCCAGGATGTCCCTGAAGAGATTAGATGTCTCCTGATTTAAATTGTTTTAATATGTATATGGCCGCAGTGTCTATACGGCTGAGTCGTAGTGGTTAATGTATGAATGAGATAGCTACATAAACACTTACAGGAAGGCCTACGGCGCCAGCTTTACCTCTCAGTCCATCAACACCGGGCAAGCCCTGAGGACGCAATATTCCACATTACAAGATGTAAGAGCTAGCTAGATGTAAGAGCTTAGCTGGTTCCATGGCTGATCAGGAACAAATTGTGACAAAATGGCGTGTCACTCACAAGATATCCTGAGTCACCTGGCTCTCCTCTGTCTCCTCTGTCTCCACGAGGACCCTGGGTTGACACAGGAACCAGACACGATGTCAGTGTTCCCTTCATTATTTTTGTTCATGTCTTGTACAACTTGTTGAAATCATGATCAGAACACCAGGAATACGGTTTAGTGAGCTCTCCCACTGAATCTCAGCAGTGTATCTTAAAAGGGATAGTTCAGATTTTTGGAACCAATCATGTTGTTGGTCGGTAGAGTTATTTCTCAGCGCAATCCATGCTGTTCCTCATACTAGCTCCGGATAGTTAACTACAATCCATGCTGTTCCTCATACTAGCTCCGAATAGTTAGCTACAATCCATGCTGTTCCTCATACTAGCTCCAGATAGTTAACTACAATCCATGCTGTTCCTCATACTAGCTCCGGATAGTTAGCTACAATCCATGCTGTTCAAGTTCAAGTTCCTTTTATTGCCACACGGCCAGGCCGGTGGAATTCAAGCACGTGCAGGTGGTAGCTGCGACAATACACCACAAAAACATAAAAAGACACATGGAACAGTACAGTACAGAAAACACCACGAACAAATACATGACAGAAACAGTACAGTACGAAAAACTATAGATGACCTATTCAATGTAACCTAGACCAGAAGAAACATAACAGCAGGGGGTAAATTTAGGAGGAGTTGGAGTTAAGCAGTTGTATGGCCTTGGGGAAGAAACTGTTATTGAACCTAACCGTGCGACTACCCAGTGACCTGAACCTCCTACCAGAGGGGAGGTGTTGGAAGAGGTGATGAGCTGTTCCTCATACTAGCTCCGGATAGTTAGCTACAATCAGGGGCGTGGGGGGGGGTAGCTTAGGATGATTCCAAGGGCCCAGCACTGGGGGGGGGGCCCAGAGGACACTATTATTATCTTTTTATTAATATGGTTTTATTATTATCCTAAAGTAAGTTAATGTAATTGACTCAAAAGTATAATTGCCTGTATTAAAGAAAAACGTCACAAAAGAAACAAACAGGTGCTTGTTACTTTGTTTGACAATATGAGCACCCCTCCCTTCTTTCATTGCATGGTTCAGTCCACATACACAGCAGCGCACAGCGCAGCCTTCAGAGTCAGAGCGACAGGAAAATGTCCTCTACAGCTCATGTTTCAGGAGCTCAGAAACAATCAGCATTGCAAGAGGAAAATAATAAAAGGTTGACAGCTAGTCACCAAGTATTTTCACAAGAAAGGTATTTATTCACAGAACTTGTTTTGAAGCCCATAACAGCTTGGCCAACATTTTGTGGCTGATGTTAGCTGATTGATTGATTGATTGATTGATTGATTGAAAACGTTATTAACAGATTGCAGAATGGGTACAATACAGTACAGCTCAATACACACAATTGTTAAGGGGATGCAGACCAGAGAAAGACTTCCGTCTTGTTTACATCAGGGTCCCCCATTTTCAATTCATCAGCTACCTGTTGCTATAAAAGAAATTAGATGAGTGTAGATGAGCCCAGTGAATTTGTATCCAGCAGCTATGCCCTTTTGCTATGGCTAGCTAACCTAACCTGTATAATGTTACATGCTAACATTGCACTGCTCTAATGCACAGATGCGGCTTCAGGATCAGTACCCCTTGTCCCCTTCCCTCAGGCCAGCTCCCAGTTGAAGGAGAGGGAGGTAAGCAGCAGGGCTTGGGGTTAACAAACAGATTTTAAAATATGCTTACCATGCATGCATTGAATACAACTTTAGGTAATATTCACATTTAGTTACTCTAGTTCTTCCAGTAATTGCAATACCATTGACCACTGGCACATTAAATTGAGGTTGTTACAGTAGCTATAGCTAGATTTGAGCAATTGGAAAATATCTATACAAATTATTATTATTATTATTATTATTATTATTATTATTATTATTATTATTATTATTATTATTATTATTATTATTATAACAATTAAGAGATAGCTCGAGCTGTACTGTGTTATTACTATTATAGGACATTTTATAAATCATGTACACTATGGATACTCGAGCAAGGCAGCCAACGAGGAGAGCAGAGGTGAAGAGGCAGAAGTAGTACAAGAAGAAGTTGAGGACCATGAAAGCAGCACAGATGAGGAGGAAGCAGCTATGGACAGTCAATGTCAGGGACAAAGTGAGGCTCCGACACAGGATTCCACAGATACTGAGCCACCTGTAGTGGTGTCTGAGGTAGAAGATCTGCTATTGAATTGAATTGAACACCTTTATTTATCCCCAAGGGGAGATTCAGATGTCCATTACAGCATAACAGAAATTTAAAAACAGTTAGTGGAAACAGTTAATACATAACATACACTTATTAGTATGTGTTAAAAACAAGATGGACAAATACATAGGGATAAAAAGAGCTAAAATAGGGCCAAAATAGAGCTAAAAGTGGTAAAAAGAAAAAGAAACAAGTCCAATCATGATGTTAAATAATAAAATGTATTGGTTACAGTCCACAACCCAGCTCCTCCAGTCCACGGCAGTTGGCCCGTCCTGGCCCTGCCTGGTTGTGGAGCCTGATTGCCACCGGCACAAAGGACTGCCCGAAGCGCTTTGTGGTATGTCGGGGGGGGATAAGTCTGTGGCTAAACGTGGACCGCATTACGGTCAGCTCATCATGGAGGGGGTGGCAGGGGTTCTCAAGGATAGCATACAGCTTCCTCCTTGTCCTCCTGACCGCTCCCACCACAGAGCTTGCTTTTTTGACCAGTTTGTTTATTTTGTCTGTGTTGGTGTTGCCCCCCCAGCATACCACAGCGAAGAAGAGGGCACCAGCAACCACAGACTGGTAGAACATCTGCAGCAGTTTGCTGCAGACATTAAAAGACCTGAGCCCTCTCAGGAAGAACAGTCTGCTCTGTCCCTTCCTGTAGAGGGCCTCGATGTTGTTCGTCCAGTCCAGTTTACTATCACTTGACCCAGGGTTATTCCCAGCCTAGTGCGACTCAAGGTTCTTTGGTAGACTATTGCATTGGTCCATTCTTTGAAGATGAACGCAATGCGACATCCTTTACATATTATGCGTTTTCATCAATAAATAAATGGCAAAAAAAAAATCTTAATTCTTAATAAAAATAAAAATTCTTAATTAAAAAATGTATTGGGGGCCTACAAATACATTCTTTCATGGGGCCCAGAATATACAGCTACGCCCCTGGCTACAATACATGCTGTTCCTCATACTAGCTCCGGATAGTTAGCTACAATCCATGCTGTTCCTCATACTAGCTCCGGATAGTTAGCTACAATCCATGCTGTTCCTCATACTAGCTCCGGATAGTTAGCTACAATCCATGCTGTTCCTCATACTAGCTCCGGATAGTTAGCCACAATCCATGCTGTTCCTCATACTAGCTCCAGATAGTTAGCCACAAACCAATGCAATGAGTCAATGGAGTCACGCTTCTGTTTGTACAAGCTGACTGAGGTTCACTGACATTTACTCCACAGTGCACACAAAGTTAGAATGAGGAACAGCTTGGGTTGCGCTTAAAAAGGACAAATCAACAGCATAATTGGTAAGTAAGAAATAGGGCTATGGTTAAAAAAAATCTGAACTATCCTTTTAACTCTTTAATTGCCAAACCCGAGATAAGTCGGGTTAACTCGCCATGCGTTGGCTGCCAGACCCGAGATATCTTGGGTTTTGGTCGTTTATTCTTTTATTCAATATTTGTATTCATTATTCATCCAGGGACCTTGGTGTTACCATAGGGAATGAGTCTGAGATTGCCAAAGTGCAATACCGGCCGCATCCAGCTAGACGGCGGTATCTAGCACCCTTTGAAACCTTATATCTTTAGACTGTGCAACGGTCAAATGTCTCCGGGCGCACTTTTCTGGGTCGGACGAGTCGAGTGGTTCTCCCGATTGCATTGAAGCGCGTCAAATACCCCCGATCCATATGTTGTGGTGGGTTATGTCGTGGACCAAATGGACATCGGATGGACCAGATGGCGATCAAACAATTGCAATATTATTTTTGGAATACTCCCGATTACAGGTAGGGACTATCTGACGTCAATTCTAGCTTGATCGTGCTGGATCGATGTTATTATACCGATCCAGCTGATCAGCGTTTTTAGTGTTCAATACGAATGCCGTTACTGGCAATCAAATAATCAGAAACGACCCCCCTCCCCCCTTTCATGCATTCATGATGAAACATAATACCTATTATATACATTTGATTTGGGAATAGTAGCGTTTCCAGGCAAGAAACGGCAACGCTTATAGTAGGATTCACGTATAAGACTATAACTCAGCCTTTCGGGAATTACCCCAGACCACTCTAAAACTATACTTATATTCACCACGGTATAAAACGGAAACGTATGGATGAAAAAATGTATTCTTTTTCACATATTGAACGATAGATAGTTGATGTCAAATGGGCCATAGTATCCATAGCTATAATATAGAATATAGTTATAGCTCTACAAACACGGTGACGCACTCCTATCTTTTAAAGCGTGGCATTGCTACAATGGGGCCCGTCTAATGGCTGGCGCTGAATGAGTTCATGTGAGCAACAGGACTGATTGATTGATTGATTGAAAAGTTTATTAACAGATTGCAGAATGGGTACAGTACAGTACATCTCAATACATACAATTGTTAAGGGGATGCAGACCAGAGAAAGACTTTCGTCTTGTTTACACCAGGGTCCCCCATTTTCAATTCATCATAACATATATGACATACATGACATACAGATAGACAGTACTGCTACATCTATACATTTATGACATATCAGATTTGCAAATACAGTACTGTTTGTGATACAAAAGTGTCCAGAAAAGGAGTGTATATACATTTGGCGTAGAAACTGTACATTGGAGGAGGTTGGTGGGGTGGGGTTGGGTGAGGGCTGTACATTGGAGGTGGGGGGGGGGGGTTGGGTAGGGGACACACACACATTTTACACTGTACATTGGAATATTGACAAAGCCTTACTTGGTCATTTACTGTACAACTAGGTTAGGACATTTGTAGGGGCCAGTTTCGAATTGCAGTCTCACGTAGGTGTTTTTTGAGAGTGTTTTTGAAGGTGGGTAGTGATTCACATTCCTTTACAGCTTTAGGCAGGGCGTTCCACATTGATGTGGCATAATTGCGAAACGTGTTTAGTCCCTTGTTTGAGCCGAATCTGGGTTTTACATGATTTGTGGAGCTCCCTCTGGTGTTGTGATCGTGGTATTCACTGACCTTTGGGAAGTATTTTGACATGTACATGGGTACCTTGGTCGCGTAGTGTATCTTGTAGACCAGGCCCATTGCAAGTTGCTGTACTCTGTCGTCTACTCTAAGCCATCCTAGGTTGTCAAAGTGGGCAGGGGTGAGGTGGGTTCTAGGAGTCAGGTCAAGTAGTAGTCTGACTAGCTTGTTTTGAGATGTTTGTAATTTGTTTTTTAGTGCCTTTGAGGTGCTTTGGTACCATGAGGTGCAAGCATAGTCGTAGTACCCTTGAATGAGTGCTCCTGCTAGAGTCTTCAGGGTATTCTTGTTTACCAGAGAGGAGATCCGGTACAAGAATCGCGTTCGTTGGTTGACTTTTTTTATTACATTGGATGCCATTTTGTCACAGGAAAGATTAGCCTCTAGGATGGAACCCAGGTAGGTAATTTCATCTTTCCTTGTGATAATATTGTCACCCACTGTAACCGAGAAGCCGTCGGTCTTGCTGAGTTTGTTATTTGAACCGAAGAGAATGGACTCTGTTTTGCCCATGTGTAATGATAGTTTGTTGTCGGCGAGCCATATGCAGATTTTGCCTAGTTCCGAGGGAGGAACCACCCATCTCAATTGTATACATAGGGGTGGCCACGCACACTATAGCCTAGAGGGTAAAGAAATCATCCAATCACTCAGTAGTGTTCTCACAACCTTACAGGTATGTTATCAAGCACACTGATAATTCAGTAATGTAATTTATGGCAATACGAATGCGATTAAGTATGCTGTGTATGAAAACCTGAATCTAATTATGTTACTTGTTCTTTGATTAAGGTTTATTCTGTGTATTCATATACTGCAGAGTATCGGTCGCATCATTGGAGGGCTTTTTGTGCATGTAAACAGCATACTCCCAAGTAGGGCTGTCCCCGACTAAGGATTTGGATGGTCGACTAGGATTGGCCAAAATTTGCCGTTAGTCGACTATTGGTCGACAAAAAATATATATATATAATATTTAATTTTTTCTTTTTTTTGTATCATTCCATTTGCGTTGTGGGGGGTGCTTAATGTCTGAAGGAGTCGACTGAAGGCTTCTTGTCCTCTGCAAAAGCATGCAATTGGTCCACTGATGGATACATCTTGATATTTGTCTAGTCTAGTGTGTTCATTAGATGGGTGAAATCCTCTTTCAGTGCCTCTGTGCCTGTTTTCGTAGGCAGTTAGCCTCTGGTATGCGTGCCATTAGCGTTAAGGCCTCTACATGCTACAGCAACTTCAAAGCAACTGCAACAGAACATCGACAAAGCAACGGTGTTGCAGACACTCTGCCTTTATGCTTCTGCAACATCGACGCACAGCCTATGTAACATTGTACCCTGTATGTAGCTAGGTTCCCTAGATAGATGACACTTCCCTTCTCAACCAACCCATTGATAACAAGCAGAAAAATAAGCATAATTTTTACTTCCGGGCGGGGGGTTTCAAAATAAAAGAGCGACGTCTAAAAGCACCGTAAATACGTTTATTTTTTACAATATCTAACGTTACACGAACCTAAACTAATCTAAAATTAGTTTAGGTTCGTGTTAACGTTAGATAATGTACAAAATAAACATATTTACTGTGCTTTTAGACGTCGCTCTTTTATTTAGAAATCCCCCGACCGGAAGTATTATAGTGTCTGTTGCTAGCAGCTTAACTTTTGTCGGCCGGTTCTGTGCTTTTTCGAGCTAATGTAACGTCATTAGTTTCCAATGGAGAGGAGAGAAAGACCTCAGCTCACATGCAGCTCAAACTACCTGTTGGAATAAATTAATTGATTGATGTTTAACTTGTCCCTGTGTGTGTCCAGTCATTTCGACTAGCAAACGTTGTATTTAACGTTACCTCAGGATACCATTGTATTTAGTTGGTTAGCTATGTAGCTAATGTGGATAGCATTTTGTATAGCATCAATGCTAGCTGGCTGGCTACAGCTTTATTTACTAAATTATGGAGGCTTTTTAATCGTCAAGGTAAGAGAGGATTTGTCATGATCAACTGAAGGCGTATGCTATGGAACAATATGTGCTTGGGTTTTCAGAAAAAGGCCAGCTATGACGCTAATTATTTAGCTAATATTGATAGCATAGCTTGCTGGCTACAACAATGGAGGATGGTATTCCTCGCTGCGGGACCAATATTATTCTATGACAGCCCCGCCCCCATTCACTACCAACCAATCACTGCTACGCAATATCAACGCAACGGTTGTTTAGATTAGATTTTGGAGACAGGTATGCAACATCCTCGCAACACAGTCTACAAGACCCTCTGCAACAACCGCGTTGAAATCGCGCTGATGTTGTGTTGCAGTTGCTTTGAAGTTGCTGTAGCATGTAGAGGCCTTTAGCCACACTGCTAGGTCTCTTTTCTTTTGGAAAGAATGATACAAAAAATTAATATTTTTCTTTTATTTTTATTTTTTTTATTATATTCGACTAAGAGGTTGGCCAGTCGACTACGGCTCCTTTCGACCGATTAGTCGACTAATCGATTAATAGGGGTCAGCCCTACTCCCAAGTAATCTACAAGCCATAGTACACTACCAACTCAGATGAGCTCATCCACAACGGATGACATTCAACCTTCATTGTCGAATTGTTAGTATGTAAAAGTGACCAATGAAACAAACAGGACTAACATGCCACTATTAGACAACACAGAAGCACCTAGAATGATGTGGCGAGGAGTGGACGCAGCCCTAACATTCTCACAGCACCGTTCAACTCAGAGACAAGCAACGGTACTTCTTTCTCTCCCAGGGGTAAGTTTTTATGAAAACTCTTTGACTCATCCCTGTCTTATCATTCAAGAGGGAAGAAGAAAAAAACAGGAAAGTGAGCAACTCACTCTGTCACCTTGGGGACCCGGAGGCCCCTCCGCCTTGCTGTCCTCACCCGGTCCACCCTGCGCACACAAGGAAGGACAAAGAGAAACCACTGAGACTAGTGGAACTCTGCTCAATGCCACAAACAACTCCAAATCAATGGGTGGTTTGTTTAAAAAAAGACACATGCACACACACACACACAATATGCTCACGATCTGAATTTGAATGGCAAACCATTAAACGCAATTTCACAAACAATAACCCAATTTCATATAAATGCATACAACTAGGGATGCACCGATCCAACCTTTTCAGTCCCGATACCGATATAAACTGTATGCTTCACTGTGTGGAAGAGACTGGGATCATTCTTTTGTGCAAGGCAACATCCGGCTTGACTTAAAACATTACTTTCCTAACTTAGTGAAACAAAATGTAACAAATTAACACATAGATATAAATGTACTGAATTGTTATTTATAATTTTATTTATTATTATATTATAAAAAAAAATCAATAAAAAGAATGTGATACCCGATCCAGCTATTTTTGTCATATCGTGGCCGATATCCGATATCAATATCGGATCGGTGCATCCCTATGTACAACCTTACTCTGGTGCGTCTGTTAGAACTGGGCAATTGCTAGGCTGCTTGCAACGTTTTCGAGAACTGCGGTATAGACCACTGCAACACTTCCGGTATTCTGAAATCATGGGCGAGAGAGATGGGGGAGAAAATGTATGGATGTGGATGAGAGCCTTGACATTAAGTGGTTGTAGCTACGGCTGTGGGGGTGCTGGAGACATGATCCAATAGATCTTTATACGTCTGAGTCTCCTGAACACGGAGAGACCAACCTCAAGTCGATCTGCACTTTCTCGGCTGAGCTATAGTCCCTTTTCCGCACCTACTCCTGAACTCTGCATGCGCAGATTGCCCACGGAGTCTCACTGGATTGTCCAGAGATCTAGGTTTATCAATCTGCGCATGCAGAGTTGGGGAGTCAGTGCGAAAAAGTGACTATAGCTCGGCCGAGAAAGTGCCGATCGATGTGGGACTGGTCTCTCCGTGTTCAGGAGACTCAGACTTATAAAGATCTATTGGATCATGTCTCCAGCACCCCCACAGCCGAAGCTACAACCACTTAATGTCAAGGCTCTCATCCACATTCATTCATTTTCTCCCCCTGCTCCCTCTCCCATGAGCTCAATGTAACATGGAAGTGCAGTGGTCTATTGCTTCTTGCAGAACTGTGCATCCAATCAACTTCACATTCAACACTGCACTTGTATGGCCCCGCCCAGTGTGATGTGGCCCCGCCCAGTGTGATGTGGCCCCGCCCAGTGTGAAGTGGCCCCGCCCAGTGTGAAGTGGCCCTGCCCAGTGTGAAGTGGCCCCTCGATCGGATGAACGGTTCTTGAGATACAGTGTGTGAAGGACAGACAGAAGCGTTATGACTATTTAAACTTGGCCAAATTTCACCAGATTTGTCATGGTCACTTAGACATAATTTCTACACATGTCCACCATATGTGGTTGCAATAGCAGAAAGCTAGTTGACACTTTTTGTTGAGCAAGGGGCCAGCTATAAATGGTGGAAAATATATCTAGATGCAATTGGGTGTGGCTTACAAGGAGAGGTGTGTCTGGACCTGCATAATCCAATTTTGTCTCGGAGATTTACGGTTCCAAAAGTTGCAGGCCAAAACATAACGTTTGCTGCTATCGTGCCACAGTAACCCAGTTTCAAACAAATGCCTGTGATCTGACAATGAATGTTCCAGTGTCTTTATAGTATCCAATAAATTATGACATGGAATGTATCCGCTGTTTCATTGGTCATGTGCTGATGGAAACAACAGCCAGGCCGAGCAGGCGTCCAGAACCAGAACACTAATGAGCGGTGGCAGGATATTGATCTCATTAGGGCATGCCAGGATACTGTTATGGGGATATCGCCAGGATACTGTTATGGGGATATCGGTAAACAGGAAATTACAATAGATATCTGGGTCCTATTTCCCCAATATTGGTGATAGGAGGATTTAGAATTGTCTATGTGCTTGCAGCTAATTTGACTGCATTTCAAGTGAGATAAAGGGAAGATATCAGTGAGAAAATACAAAGGCATCACTTCAGGAATAAATAAAAGAACAGAGACAGACGAACGAGAGCGACTAATGCTAATTATACACAACTACAACGATGTGTCAAAACAAGAGTCCAGGACCTTCAAGTGAATGTGTTGCAAGACGTTTTATAATGGTAACTAATGCTATCATTACAAGCCCTTCACAGATCATTACTCCCCTCTAGACGCAACCTATCAAGCTGGGGAACGCTATTACAGCAAAGGATTGTGGGAAGCCGGGGAGAGCTATTACAGCAAAGGATTGTGGGAAGCCGGGGAGAGCTATTACAGCAAAGGATTGTGGGAAGCCGGGGAGAGCTATTACAGCAAAGGTTTGTGGGAAGCCGGGGAGAGCTATTACAGCAAAGGATTGTGGGAAGCCGGAGAGAGCTATTACAGCAAAGGTTTGTGGGAAGCCGGGGAGAGCTATAGACCTGTTCGCTGTTTACAAACAAACCATGTTCGAGCCAATCAGCAATTCCAACTGAGTTAGGTGACTAAGTTGCCTCCTAACTGCGTGAGCTGCTGTGCTAAAATAATACGACAGGGCTCTATGGAGAAACCATGACACTCCCCTGACTATAAGTTGTTTCAAACGAAAACGTCTGGATGTCATTTAGCCAAATCAGCATGGCTGTGAGTGTGAGTCTTTCACCTTTTGCATATCTAGCTTTGGCATGGATTGATTGTTTAGATCTCTAGCATGGCTAACAAATGCAAATATATTGTAGTCTGCCCCGTTGTTCTGACCAGGATTACGCTCCTTTCTGCTCCGGTGATGCGCACGCACACTGAGTCTGACATATACAGCGAACAGGTCTATTACAGGAAAGGATTGTGGGAAATGTACCTTTTCACCTTTTGGTCCAAGCGGCCCGAGAAGACCCTGTGACCCTGTATGACCCTGTGGAAACATAATACGAGCGCAATATCCTGATCAAACACAAGTCAAACAGAGATGTTCAATAATGAGACGTCGTCCCAGATAAATGGTAAATGGATGATTACAATATCCCATCGATAATTCGCTCCAACTCAACATCAATCTGAACATTTGAAAGAGGCTGTAAAGTGAAGAATCACAATTTAAAACATGTAATGTTTAATTACACCCATAGGGTTTTGAGACAGTGGTTTCAGTGTTTTTTTTTTTTTTTATCTCAAAACTGACAAGAAAGTTCACAGTATAGTGCCCTGGTTTGCACATGGCTCTGACTGACAGGGACATCTTCTCCAATGAACACAAAGGCAGAGGTGCGTTCAACACCTTTCCACGGCTGACATGTGAATGTTGCTTATGAGTTTTACACATTATTCACTGTTGTTGAAGGACATTTTACCTCATATCCTGCTATTCCTGGATCTCCTTGTTGGCCCATCCTCCCCGGAGTGCCCTATGGAAATATATATTTAGACCACAACCATCAGCATCAAATAAATATATATTTAGACCACAACCAACAGCATCAAATAAATATATATTTAGACCACAACCAACAGGAGCAAATAAATATATATCTAGACCACAACCAACAACATCAAATAAATATATATTTAGACCACAACCAACAGCATCAAATAAGACAACTAGAAGTGCAGCGATATAATCTGTGGTATTTGTATCATTGGGATCAGTCAATGAAGCTGTCCAGATACCAATTTCTTTAAAAGTGCACTTTGAATGCCCAAAACGACATTACTCGTTTTATCAGCCCCCCCATTGAGTGCCCACAACGACAAATATCATTTTTTTTTTTAGCGATCTGAATTCATATTTCATCAACCGAGTCTAACCATCCCGCCAGCCCCACCAGGCGCTCAGATGTGAAAAAAGCGCCCCCTATCGTCTCTCAGATGGTAATGCACCCTTTTGGAATGGACTCAATGAAAATGGATGAGAAAAAAAAACTCCGGAATCCACATTTTACTTCTCACGCATGTAACCAGAGCCGATCGGATTCATTGTGGACCATCAGAACAGCGTGTAATATGTATTTACAGTATTGGATCAATAAAAGGATCGATTTTTGGAATGGCGATCAGGAATTGGAATAATCTTTTTGGATACCATCTGATCTCAGGTAAGGAATCTATTTTACCAGTCTTAGGATAATCAGACCTGTTTTCACGGAGATATAAGCTTTTCCCCTATATGTGATATGGCTGTTTGGCTGTGCGAGCGATCAGGAAATAAGAGAATCGATCTTCAGCTTGCGGCCCCAGCGTGCATACGTACACATATACTATCGATAATCTAGCGTTTATTTGAAAACTATTCATAAATAGGCCGAAAAATGACAACGTTCTAGAATATTCCAGTACAGGGCGTTTTTATCACGGAATATTTATATTTTCCGTGAAAACGAGGGCTTTTCAAAATGCTATAAAACGGAAATGAACCGATAAAAAAACAATCCGCTTCGACAATGTTGACTGGAAAATGAGTCATTGATAAGCGACGGGCAGATTAGACACATAATTGAAAACATAGATTAGGCGATATTAACGTTAACATTGAAGTGGTTGATGGGCATTCAAGGGGGTAAAAAGGAAAACACGGCCGGCTCTGAAAGTGTTGAAACACATTTCACCTCCATAGTTTGATGGTTTTCCGTTTTTATACCGTTTTGAATATGAATATAGTTTGGGTGCTTCTGAGTCATTCCAGGGAAAAGACGCGAAAACTGTGTTTTTGTGTAATTCAATAAACACGTTGTAATTTTTCGCCTGATTATCGGATCTTCCTAAAATCAACGCTAGATCATAATTACTATCATTCCTCGTGCACGCATGCAATGTTGTTTAGACCGGTGCGCCCCCCCCCCCCCCCCCCTCCTGCAACCCAACGGCAAACAGCCACACATACAGACACAGAGACAGCGTGGTCTCCGATGTAATGCAAAAAAAATTATCCAAATATCTGATCGCCATTCCAGTTATCCACAGCGATCCTGTCTCCGACGTTGTTGGGCATTGCACTTCAACGGGCGGGCGGGGTCAGTAGTCAAAATCATCCCTACAAGCGTGTGTTTTGCCGGAGTGTTTAGGACCCGCCCCCCCACGCCGCAGCTCGGTAGAGAAAACCAACCCGTTTCTAACGGGGTGCAATACTGGCCGAAGGCGTTAGAGTGAATGCCAGCTCAGACACATTCAGTACAGCATGCACAAGGTGCCCCGCTGAATTATGAATGGCAATAGCGAATAAAAGAAATACCGTGAGAAAAACGTAGATCTACGTTTCCGGCACTCAACGATCGGGCGGCGTGAATACTTTCCCTAAGGGGGTTGTCGGTTTGCACGATCTGATTGGCCACTGACGTTTCTGGTCATGTGACATGTGTGGCCAATCGTGTGACGGCAAGTTCTTTCGCCGGTTAAGCTTAGGCACTCTTTCGAAGTTGGTTAAGGTTAGAGTTTGTCTTAGAGCAGGGCGATAGAACGCCAGCCCTGATTCCAAACTCTAACCTTAACCAACTTCGAAAGAGTTGCCTAAGCTTAACCAGTGATAAACTAGGCGTTAGGTAGTTTGCAGGCTGTTAGACCCAGAAATTGGCGCAGAACTTGCCGTCACACGATTGGCGCACATGTCACATGACCAGAAACGTCAGTGGCCAATCAGAAACATAGTTCTACGTTAACGGCACCGGATGTGTTAACACTTTCCGTGCCAGCCATGCCAGTCCTATATACCCCGTTGAGTGCCAACGCTCTATTCAATGACAGAGCGCTCACATTTGCATAAACTATATCTTAAATTATGGCTATGTGTCTAATACGACCGTCGCTTATCAATGACTTGTTTGCAGTCAACATTGTCGAAACGGATTGTTTTTTAATCGGTTCATTTCCGTTTTATACCATTTTGAAAAACACTTGTTTTTTGAAACTTTCAGAAAAGAAAAAAAGATTCTGCAGGAATCGCGCTTTACTGTAATACACAAAACACGTTGTCATTTTTCGGCCTATTTATGAATCGTTTTCAAATAAACGCTAAATTATCTATAGTATATGTGTACTTATGCACGCTATAGAAGCAGGCTGAAAAATCTATTCTCTTATTTCCAGCACGCACACACTCACAGCCACACACACACATATGGGACACGTTGATATATATGTGAAAACAGCTCTGATTATCCCAAGACTGGTAAAATAGACTCCTTACCTCAGATCAGATGTTCTCCAAAAAGATTATTCCAATTCCTGATCGCCATTCCAAATATCGATCACGTTTATTGATCCAACGCTGGGTGGTTTCATTCAGTCCAATCCAATGGGGTGCAGTACCATCCGGAGAGACGATAGGGGGCGGTATTTTCCCTGTTCGAGCTCAGACAGATCCCCAATGGTAACGTGAGGCTAGATTGATGAAAAATGTATGGAAATCGATAATAAAAGAAATAACGATTAAAAACGAGATTTCTCGTCGGTTGGCACTCAAAGTGTTAATAATAAAGTACTCGTGTTGGTTCTGAAAAATTGGTATCAGTGCACCTATCAAATACATGACCCCATCTCATTTCAGCTCTCGTCAAGCACATGATCCTTTTAATGTCCTCTGCTGGAGTCTTACCACTGTTCCAATGCTTCCTCTCGCTCCCTTTAGTCCGACGGATCCTTCCTCTCCCTGCTCGCCGACTGGCCCGGTCTCGCCCAGGTGACCTTGGTGACCCTTGCTGCCCTGGAGAGAAGCCATCATGGAGCAAGTATGCAACGAGAGCAAGGTCTCCTTTCAACCACTGAGCAGTTTTGACCCCTTTCAAACAGTCCATATTCACAGTCTATTTGAAGAGCTAATGTCGTACTTGAGGAGGTCACTGACCTCATTGTTTGTTCACTATGACAGATAGCCATTAAACGCAGCTCACAAGAGGCAGCTGCTAGACTGACGTCTGAGCATGAAAGATGTGCAGAACAAACCTTTTCTCCTGGCTTTCCTCTTTCGCCAATGTTGCCTGGTTTACCCTCCTGACCCTAGTAGGAAACAAGCGTCAGGCGGGGGTGTACGTGAACAGAACTGGATCAAAGTGCTTCTAGGCAACACGAGGGGTTTCCAGCTTGTGCCCTTTTCTTTTGAACAATAACACGAAGTATTTCTATTCTCTTCTATTCTATTCACACTGCCAGTATGACGGCTGCCTCACGGCACTGTATTCATGGAGGTGAAACGTGTTCTCGCTCGCACAATGCTGCCCACAAAGACGGCGTCATCAATGCCCATCATCTGTGGTGTACAGACATGCAGAGGGCTACTCTGCCCTACAAAGGAAAGCAGCATTTACTGTCTGCTGTTGTCCCTATGCACTGTATGCAGGTCTGCACTGTGTGTGCGGGCTGTCGGTGCACCGTGTGTGTTCGCGATGCTGTGAAGCTTCTCAGTCGTTGCATCTCTAGTGTCACCGGGTCAAAATTCCCTGTGCATTCTCTGCGTTTGGCGAATAAAGTGTTTCCGACTGTGATCTGGAATGACATGAGTTGAGATATTGGCCTGAGCGCTCACCCTCACGCCCACCAGCCCGGGAGGACCAGGGGGGCCTTCCTTTCCTTTCAGTCCGACTGAACCCCGGTCTCCGGCAGCCCCCTCTGGGCCTGGCTCGCCCTTGTCACCCTGTGGAGAAGAAGAAGAAGCACCACGATGAACCCAAAACGGAATAACGTAGCCTCAGTCATGAAAGAGTATCCCGAGGGCTGAGATTAAAAGGGAACTCTAGCCTGGGGTCTCTCTCTTGTATTTGTAGAGTTGCTTTGCTACAGAGTGAAATGAGCTCACAGCCAGCTCTGTGCACATCGTCAGAGCCAGAGAGAGAGAGCCCTAAGCTGCTGAGTGTGCTCCAGCTTTTGGCTCTACAAAGGACTACGCTGAGGCGAGAAACGGCGGATGTGTCAACGTTGTCCACATCCTATAGTGTTTAAATGGTGCATTTATATAGCAGCTTTTATCCAAAGCGCTTTACAATTTGTTCCTCACATTTCACCCATTCACACCGACGGCGCAAGGTGCCAAACCTGCTCATCGGGAGCTGTTGGGGGTCTTGCTCAAGGACATTTTGACACGCTGCCCGGGAGGAGCAGGAATCAAACCGGGAACCTCCGGATTACCAGACAACTGCTCTACCTCCTGAGCCACTGTCGCCCCTATTAATCTGAGTTTAATGTTGTAAATTTGTTTAATGTTGCTTTGCAGTGGAAATACGGTCAGTTCATTTTGAGTGGAGGAGGCTGTTTATGTTTTGGATCACTGATTGGGCCTTTAACATTATCGATCAGAGAAAAAATTATACAATCTGCTCATCCTTTAGGAAATATGAAATAGCTTTTAGTGTTTCAAGGAAATTTACATTTTAATAGAAACAAATATTTAGTTTTGTAATTTATTTTCTAGATGCTCTTATTTAGTTGAAAGCTGTTTTCTATCCAGGCGTTTTACTATGTTGAAGAAAACCCACAACGTGATTTACAATGCTGTCCAACAGAAGATATCCTATACAGAATGTACTGTAGTTGTACAACTCCTCTGATCTCCTCTCCGTTTACAGTGTTCTCGTTTGGTCTTGAAGGATAAACTCTCCAAGCCAAAAGCTGCTTCCAGCTTGGCTCCGAGCGGTGTAGGCAGACTTTCTGTGCCTCTCTGTATCCCTTTCTGTTCCATCACAAGGATTGCCAGACAGAAAGTAAGGACTGCTGTGTTTTTTTTTTATCAACAGAAAGCAGGTCCAACTGTGCAAAGGCTAGCATCTCTCACAAACAACACTCAACATGCTTGACATGAATTGCTCCTCTATTAAACTACCGAGTTCATGGGTTCCATATGGTTCCATACTTCAGAGCAGATTTGATCAGTTCAATTATATTGATAGCCGTTTGGAAGTGTACTTTGTACTTTGGAAGTTTACTTTCATTTACGGTACACATGCATGTTTGTTCACATCGGTTTTCTATATCAGTCAAGTCTGGAAACCATACTATGATTACTATGGTTACTATACATACTATGTATGTATGTAACCATACGTACACGAAATAACTTGCATTTAAAAAGATGTACTATGTCGTTTTGTGAGAGTCAGATAAGTGAATAATTTCTAAGGCATATTTTCAGAACTGAATAAACAAACTGTCCTCAGAGGAAAATTGGTTCCATGGAACACTGTTTGAAGCTGGAAAGTTAACTAAAATGTTACTATGTCATTGCTGTCATTTACAAAGGCAGGGCCCACAATTTTGTTAACAAACATATTCTAGGCTTACGTTTGGTTCACAGTGCCTCAACATAATTTTGTTCTCATTCATGATAACATAAGATAGAACAATTCTAAGAATTACAGTCAATGGACCTCATGATCGAACATGTTCGCAAGTATCTTCGTAACTATCTTCATAAGAAGTGTGTACGAACAAATTCACACCTGAATGCGTGAAACTACGCTATAGATTTATATGGAATTCGTTAATCTATTTGTCAGTCTATTCCACTATAGCTATATCTGCATGATTGGGTTTAGTTCTTATTTATTTAATAATTTGCAGTGTGTGTGTAATGCTCACGATCCCTCGTTGAGTCATGACTATATGTAAAACTTAATTGTTAATGATACACATATTGTGTATTATTATTATAATTATTTAATTCCGAGGATGTCTGTAGAATCGACATGAACGCAATCACCAACTATTTATCCCAAATGAAGCCCTGACCCAGACTGATATTTGGACTAATGTCACATTGGCTTCCCGCAACCCTAATCACCAGCAAAAAAAGAATAATTGTATCCACTTTTTCTCCTCTTTTCCCCATCCCAATTCCACTGTGCCAATTCTCCCCTCCCCTGTCTTGAACGTTGCTCGCATATGCCCCCCACTGGCCGGTTGTAGAGAGGATAGAAGCCTTGCATCACTTGTCCCCTCCGATACACAAGGAGGCAGCCTGTCACATCTTTTCACCTGCCAGTGCGGACTCTCATTGGCGAGGTGTAACGTGTGGGAGGCTCACACTACCCCGCCATTTCCTGTCTCTGCTTTGCAGGCGTCCCCAACCGACCTGTAGGAGTCGCTGTCCACAACGTCCAGATTACCACCCATCGACTTCCACCCGCTAACTCTGCCAATTGAGTTAGTATGACGGCTGGCCCAAGCCGGAGGCAACGCCGACAGCCGGGGGCGAACCCGGTGTCGACGAGCGCAATGTCCGCTGCGCCACCCAGCCGCCCCAGCAAATACAGTTTAATTATATTCATAGGACGTATCTCACACCTAGGAGGTTGTGCGCTATGGGGTTGGTGGCCGGCTCTCGATGCACTCTGTGCGCTCTAGGCGCTACTGGCACTTACATGTTTTGGGATTGCCCACCGGTGGCTAGTTTTTGGAAATCCATGGAAACTAAACTTTCAAACATATGTAGCCTGACAATTCCACATACGGCAACAACACTACTCCTAAATGATATAACATTACTACCGGCCTCCATACAGCAAAAAATAATCATACTGGCAGTCGTTACAGCAGCCAAGAAATTAATGTCTTTTGTCTGTGTTAACAAAATTTTAACACAATTTTCTTTTTATGTTCTGTTTGATTGTTTTGATTATTTCTGTTGTTGTTATTGTTGTTGTTGTTACTATGTCCTGTGAAGTCCTCTTTATTGTTGTTATTACTGTTTTATGTTGTCTTGTTTTTATTATATAAAAAAAAAATAAGATTTATATGGAATTCGTTAAACTTATCCTTTGCGTCTGTTGTCATTTGTGTGGGTTCAACTCGTGAACAGTAAGATGAGCAGTGGAATGTTTCTCCACTGGCTCTTACGATGTGCACACTAAGCAATGTAAAAAATAAATAAAACCAAAAATAAATAATAACAGAGAACAAGACGGTATATGGAATATTAATACAGTCTATTCCACTATAGCTATCCTCGCAATTTACTTTAGTTCTTCACTGTCATTTGTGTAGTGCTTTTATACATTTTCAGATCACGATGTCTCGTTCAGTCATGACTATAAATGTAATTGTTAATGATACAGATATAGTCGTATTTTTTATTATGATATTTATTTAATTCCGAGGATGTCTGTAGAATTGATGTGAACACAATCACCAATGATTTCTCCCAAATGAAGCCGTTAAAAACTCGGGCACACACCAGTCTGTCCGACTTACGACTGCCTTTTCGAGTTTGTAAATCCTGTTCGTAGCTACAAACTAATCTACGAAAAGAAGCCATTCGATCATGCCAAAATCGACCCGAGAAGTTCATAAGTCGAGTTACGAAGAAATTTGTAGAAAAGTCAGTTTGATCATTAGGTCCAAAGCTCTGCAAAGACATTCCCCTCCTCCGGAAGTGCATAGCGCATCTTTAAGCTCACGGTAAATGAATGAATGAGAGAGCGAATGAATGTATGTACGCATGCATGCATGCATGCATGTATGTATGTATGTATGTATGTATGTATGTATGTATGTATGTATGTATGTATGTATGTATGTATGTATGTATGTATGTATGTATGTATGTATGTATGTATATATATATATATATATATATATATATATATGTATGTACAGTATGTAACGTTACTCTCCTCTCACCTTGGCTCCATCTGGCCCACTGGATCCCGCCTCCCCATCAATGCCCAGCTCACCCTGAGAGAGAGAGAGAGGATCGTCATACATCTTCCATTGGTTTTAAAAGAGTAAAGTGAAACAATCTCCCATCAGCAAGCAAGACCAAGCCAAAACAATCCAAAACAAGCCAAAAATAATATCTAATTATTCTTTAGAATAACTAATTATACAGCACATTATGAATACTTCATAAAACACACAGAGCGCTTCGTTTATAATACTTGATAAGACACAAGGAGCGCACAATTAATCTCATCTGGCAAGCGATGATTTGTCAAAAGTACAAGTTCACATATTTGAAACCATATTAAGGTATATCTGGATAAAGTTATTATTATTATTATTATATTTGGACATGTGTTGAGCAGAAGGGAGGGATACCCACCCTCTGGCCACTCAAGCCCTGCTCGCCAAGGTTTCCAGGTAGACCGATGGCACCCTAGGTAGGAGAAGGAGACAGTAAAACCACTAGTGCTTTCTTGGTTGTTGTCCAACACAAACACAAACACGTCTCGTCAACATCCACTGTACTGGGTTCTTACGTCAGTTAGTCTAAGAGGAGGATGGGACACGACCCCAACACTCTCACCTTACAGGTTGAACGCTACTCTTAACGACAGCGACAGAAGGAGCTTCTACCCACAGGCCATCAGGGGGCACAGAAGGAGCTTCTACGCACAGGCCATCAGGAGGCTCAGTGACTCTATGTAACATCAACCCATCCATCTACACTCACTGCACACACACTCACCCTTAACACTAACTTTAGACACTTTAAACACTACACCATATTTGATCTATTTATTAAAGAGATGTGCACTACATCCATACCTCATTTTGCATTTTATAATTTTTTTTAAACATCTGCATCTTCGTAACTCATTGCCTGCAATTTTACTTCATTGTACTTAGGTTGTACTTTAGTTTGTATATTGTATATGTGTATAGTGTTGGGACTTTATTCCTGTTTTACTAACTTGTTTTTACTGCATGAAGCACATTCTCAGGGGGCTCATACAGAACCGAGCATTTCACTGTAATGTACTTTATACGTGACAAACAAAAGCAACCTTGAAACTTGAACCATTTTGTCTCCCAGTGGTAATTGATTGATTGATTGGTTTCTATGGCGACTGACTCACCTTCTCTCCAGGTCCTCCTGGCAGGCCCTGCTCCCCCACCTTCCCTGATGGACCCTGTCAGGAGAACAGTGGCTGGGTTCCTTATCCAAAGCCGGGGTACAATTCAGAGCAACGGGCAGTGGGTAGTAACAAAAGATTTAACACTTTCACTACCACACTGCCAAAGAGTTAACCCTTTCACCATCTGTAGTGTGGTAATGAAAGGGTTAAAGCCCATTCGGTCATCGGAATGTAAACAAATGGGAATGGAGGCATGTTTTCATTCTCTAGTCCAGGGGTTCCCAAACTTTTCAGGCCGGGGCCCAGAAAATAAGGCGTCAGAGAGCCGCGGCCCAATGCACATCGTCTGGCTTTTTTTTTTTTTTTTACTTTTTGCCAGGTGACCGATTTTTTAAGCCAAATATCACTTCAATCCTATTAAGTTAGTTCAAGTTAGTTATTCATTTATATGTGCTATTTATGAGAGGGCTAACTTGTTGCAAAATAATAATGATAATAATAATAGCCTCATTAAAATACTATTGTTGCTTCGGTTGTTTTCAGCGTTTTATGTGCATAATCTGTTATTTAGTTTGAAATGTTCGTTGAAATAAGTAGATTTTTCGTTTTTGTTTATTTATTAAGTTAATATAAAACCATATAGTCACATTTTAGAATACAATAGAATAGAATTTTAGAATACAACTAGAAACACTGTCCTGGCCTGCTTCTAAGTTCAGTGGCCTGACAAAAAAAAAAAAAAAAAAATCTTTTTTAATTTAAAAAAAAAAAAATTAAATCATCTCGCGGCCCATCCGTGGCTGCTCGCGGCCCACCTTTGGGTCGCGACCCCGACTTTGGGAACCACTGCTCTAGTCGATTGACTCAGCTCTCAATACGAGAACTAACACAGGACAAAAGGTAAATATGAGTTTTTAAATTGTATTTGTTGTATTTTGTGGTTGGTAAAAGGTTTGTTTAGGTTGATGGTTGTAAATATTGGAGAAAATAAGAACTATATTCTGCTTTATGATGGTTTTAGGAAAGATCCAAAATAGCTTAATTTCCATCTACGGGAATCTTCCATTGTTGGTGTGGTGAGAAGTCATGGCCTGGGCTGAACAGTGGTTGTGTGGTCACACTCACCTTTAGCCCCCTCTCCCCCAGTGGCCCCATTGTTCCAGCTGGTCCCGGCGGCCCCTGCGATGGAAAGGCGGAGGAAGTTTAGAACGCCCACTTGTCCTCCATGTCAGAAGACAAAACGGTTGCTATGTGCAAAACAATGGCTGCTATGTTTATGTGAAATATATCAACAAATATGTATTGATTAGGTCCGTTATTTACTGGATCCTGAACAGTAACATTGTGCTTCTCCAGTGTTCTACCTGCTCTACCACTGCACGGAAATGAGACCTTTTGAAAGTGGTTACCAATGGTTACAGGCAGCCATGTTGGAAGAAGGAGAACTACGCGAGCGTTCCGCGCGAGGCCTCTCTGTACTAGTGATGTGCATCTCCATCACTGAGGCCGATGCGATGCGCATCTCGATATGGTGCCAACGATACGATACATTAACGCAGTGCTTCTCAAACTTTTTCTGTCAGGCCCCCCTTTGGCGGACCAAAATATTTTGGCCCCCCCCCCTATATATAGTCATGAAATGGGCCATGTTTATATTTATTGAAATAACACCAATATCGTGACCTTTCAAATTGGCCCTATATTTAGTTTTCAGAGCTGTCATGGATGAAAAGCCAGCTTCACACAGATACTGTATGTGGTGCTGAATGGTATCAACACCTTAACTGCTGCATCATGAGATACTTGGTGGGCCATGAGATGAGATACTTGGTACTCAGCACCACACTCTGAAACTAGCTCTCTAGGTGGTATCAGATGAGATTTCAAAGAGTTCTTCCAAGAGTTTGGATGGAGATGTGTCAGGAAGCTTTGTCTCAATGTTGTCTGTAAAGGTTTTTTTTATCCAGAGTAACTTGGTGATCCTTTTCTGTGTTTTATTAAATAATGATTTTCAGATTTTGAGAAATGGTATTTTCATGGAGAACAGTGCAGCTGCAACAGTGATATTTAGTGATATTTTTCTGTAATCCAAAAAAAAAAAAAAATCTTTAATTTTTTTTTAATAAATCTCAAGGCCCCCCCTGTCATGCCTCTGCGCCCCCCCTGGGGGGGCGCGCCCCCCACTTTGATAAACACTGCATTAACGATACATTTGAAGCACCGGGCGATGCGATACGATTCACCCCCTGTTGAGATACGATTCGATACGATTTGATTCAACATAATGCGATTTGGGGCGATTTGGGGCGATACGATGCGATTCAACACGATGCAAAATAATTATACAATTTTATGGTATGACAGAGGATTTGGTTGTATTCCTTATATGCAGCTTATATTATTATTAAAAATAAAATAATCTACTGTAAGACAATTTATATAAAAACTCTTGGGTGCCTAAGAAGACTTTTGCATAGTACTGTGTTTTCTATCCACTTTAGCTAAAAACACACAGACACACAACACACTACTGTGAGACAATAATAATCACACACAAAGGGATAATGGCTTATAGCAGACTTAATGATTTTATAATATTTCAGATAATGAAATTAAATGTTTATCATCAACTATCCAATTAGTATTTATATTGTAACGTTTGGCCACTTTAAATCATTGGAGAGAGAGAGAGAGAGAGAGAGAGAGAGAGAGAGAGAGAGAGAGAGAGAGCGTTTGAGCGTTCTGATTCTCCGTAGCTGAGCAGGATTGCATTTTGTCATCACACAGTTGGAACCTGGAGGAAGCGATATAAGGAAACGAATTGCCAATAAATGTGAAGTTATCTTTGAACCTGTTGTCAAGCGTCTTCAATATACCCCCCCCCCCTCCTCACTAATGGAACTGGTGTTGCAGAGTCACGTTAGTTAGTTAGTTAGTTAGTTAGTTAGTTAGACACTGTAGTTTAGCGTTAGCTGAACGGCTAACTGGCGTTAGCCAGAGGCTACTAGCATTAGCCAATTGATCAATTCTATTCATGTCTCCTCCTCGACTTCCACTGTTTGTTGTTGATAACTGTGACGCGGCTCTCGCCTTCTGTAGTAGCGAAGCAATAGTATCGTCTGTGCAGTCACAGTGCACTGCTGACAGAAGTGGATGAGAGGAAATTATATGAATGCATCGGTTTTGACCGATGCAAAGACGCTACAACAAGATGCATCGCGAGTTCAGCCTGAATTGTAGCCGACGCAGACTTATTCCACCGGTGCACTCGCATCGTGAACGTTTATGCCGGCGCACCGATGCAAATCGATGAATCGTCACATCACTACTCTGTACAACACACAGAACGCCTTCAAACAACTCATTTTGTTGTATGGAGACAGTAAAAGGGGGGGGGGAAATGTGAAGGAGAATGAAGAGCATGGAGAAAATGTGCGCTTGTGGAGATAAGTTAATCTGGGTGGAGGGGGGCTGAGAGATCCCGGGCCGCAGCCCTCAGAACACCCTGCCAAAGCTGCACTGAGTGATGAGAACAGGCCCGCTGTTATGGAGACACATTCAGGCTACTATGAAGCTGGCTCTGCGGGAAGAGAATGGTGTAAATCAAATTTACTCTCTACACTCGCTTTCTCCCCTCTTTGTGTCTGAGACTTGGGCAGAATGCGAGAAAGAGGATTAGGGCTCTTCGGGGCTTTTCAAACCGGGAGCTGGGTTTTCCTGGCGTCAGTGAACAAGAGGTGTCAAGGAGTGAAGATATAGAGCTCACACTCGAGGCCGAGAGGAGAGGTGGAGAAATGTGAGACGGTGATATTAAGAGTTTCTATTCACTTCTTCTTATTTTCTTCCTAGATTTACCTTATTTTCCTATCGTCTGCCATCATAATACCGATGGGTTCCGACCAAAATCTCATGAAATGCAACACACGTGAAAGCGTTGCGTTTCTCGGCTAGCTGCAATTCAGTCTGACGGGGCGACAGTGCGACAGACGAAGAATGTTACCAAAAACACGTCCAGCATGTCCTTTCAAAGTCATTTACTTAATAAAGGCACATTTCGCTACATTTGGGACTTTTTTACTGTTTGAATTGCAGCCGAGAGACCTGTTCATTCATGGTCCAATTGACATGGTGGCCATTTTGCTCTGATGTCATGCTCAGGTTGGGTACCTTTCCACCCTGCTCCCAACTGATTTGTCAGAATTGACACACACACACACACACACACACACACACACACACACACACACACACACACACACACACACACACACACACACACACACACACACACACACACACACACACACACACACACACACACACACACACACACACACACACACACACACACACACACACACACACACACACACACACACACACACACACACACACACACACACACACACACACACACACACACACACACACACACACACACACACACACACACACACACACACACACACACACACACACACACACACACACACACACACACACACACACACACACACACACACACACACACACACACACACACACACACACACACACACACACACACACACACACACACACACACACACACACACACACACACACCTAACAAAACCCTGTTAAACCAGAGAGAGGAAGGTTCCAGATAGGGATGCACCAATATGAAAATTTGCCACCGATACCGATTGTTCAACTAACACAATCGGCCGATACCGATATTTGTGGCATTTTATTTTTATTTTTTTTATATTCTTTTGATTATTAACACTTTGGTCGCCAGGCTTATATTCTTAATATACCATCCTCCGCCAGCTCTATTTGTCTATGGGGATGTTTACCTTCTTTGCAGGGCTATAACTTTTTAAATTGTATTGCTAAATTGACATTACTATGGCCCATTCAACGTCAAGTATCTATTGTTCAGGGTGTAGCAACGTTATACTTTTTCATTCACATATTCATACTAAAATACGGTCTAAAGTATAAGTATGTTTTTATCGTTTTCTGCAGCTTTCTCCAGAACGTGATTTATAGCCCCAAATGCATTATATTGATGATCAAATACTGTTTGATAGGAATCTGCGCGAGATAAAAAATGTCAAATGGGCGTGCTTCTAGAAGTTACTACTGATCATCTGATGTTGACCGGATGGGGGGGGGTCGTTTATAAATCCGTGGCCAACGTTAGATGATTCATCTAGTGTGGGTGATATGATCATTAGAGTTTAGCAGTTAGTATCGAACACGTTAAATCTTACCGTAGCTTCCTCATAGCGTTGGGCGATGAGCGTGGAACAGAAATATTCCTATTATGAGATGTAGAAATATGCGATCCATTTCCAGGTTGTATAATAGTATATACGTCCAAATCATGTTGTTTATCGAGTTATTGGTAACGGATTGCTATCCGTTGTGTCTAGCTCGAGTCCTGGGACTATTACAGAGTGATCGAACCGAATTGAAATGAGCACCAGCTTCCATTTCCTGTTTCCGCTCTGGGCGATCCGCCGATCGGCCACCAGATGGCGCTCTTGAACCGTTGGAGAGTTGAGAGGGGATCAACAGTAGATCTCAAGTCTCCGGGGGAGAAATATGATTTCGATCACAGATTTTCGAAATATTGATATCAAAGACGTGGTACGGCGTCTTTGGCAGAATGAGCATGGCGGGGAAAGACATGCTACAGCGTTTTTGGCGACCATAGTGTTAAACTACTGTATATTTGTGTTACAAATTGTGCTCACCGATATGAACATAGGCCTCTTTACTTACTTAAAAAAAGGAAACATCAAGAAATAGCACTATCTCTCTCCCAGTATGGTCTGCCGGGCTGCAGCTAGATACTAGTTCTCCCAGTATAGTCTACCGGGCTGCAGCTGGATACTATTGTCTCAACCAGAGCTCTCAACCAATGAAATTTTGATTGACAGTCGATTCTGCCAATTACATCACACACCGCTTGCACCCGCCTCTGCTGTTACCACCAATCGGCAAGCGCGTATACATTTTTTACTTCCGCTTTTGTCCACCATTGATTTTGACGAGAGCTGAGCTCGTCTACAACAACAACAATGTTAGATCCCCGCGGCGGCGCGGCCGACGTTTAGCTTTTAGCTCCGCAGGATGACTAAACGAGGCATAATGATTTTACTGCAACAAATGTTATAATAAAACAAAGCCTTTCTATACATGTGTCTGATTGAAAACTTTATTTTTTATTTTTTTTCCTTTCTATACATGTGTCTGATTGAAAACTTTATTTTTTATTTTTTTTTGGTCTTTTTCCCCCTCCATTTTCCTCCGATTTTCTCCCATCCCAATGTTAGTCGTATGCCAATTCCCAGTCCCTTCCTGGTCGCTGCGCTTTACCCCCCACAGTCAGATCATTTGGGAGAGTGGAGGCTACCACGTGCTTCCTCCGACACACGTCCAGCCAATCACCGCTTCTTTTCACCTGGCAGCGCGGATTCTCATTGAGAGGGCGTAGCGTGTGGGAGGACCACACTATCCCCCTCACGTCCAATCCGCGCTTAGCAGGCGCCCCGACCGAACTGTAGGAGTCGCTGTTTACAACGACCCGGACCCACCCCGCCAGCTTCTCCCACCCTCTGATACAGCCAATTGTATCAGTGCAGACGGCCAGCCAAGCTGGTGACAACCCCGGAGCTGTGAGCTGGATTCGAACAGGCGAACCAAGCTCACAGCTCCGGGGCTGGTGACGAACGCAATCTCCGCTCGACCACCTAACCGCGATTGAAAACTTTATTAACAGATTGCAGAATGGGTAAAACTCAGGGCTCTATGAGCAATGGAAGGAACTGAGCTAGTATGAACGAGTAATGCTTGCTACGTTCGGGTACATAATATGCTGATGTTATTGAACGTGTAACACTAACTATATAACGTTAATGCCACAAAACGAATGCATTTGTTAATCATAAGTAGTAACTTTGATGCAGTAGCTTGTGTGTGTGTGTGCAGGGGGCGGCATTGTGCAGGTCGCGACGCAACTGAACTTTTTTTTGCCTTTTGACGCGACACAAATTGATGGATATTTATCGGCTACTGCCATCGGCACATTTGAGCTTATCGGCCGATAGGCCGATTGCAGTCAACAAGGCACTTATCGGCCGATACCGATACCCGACCGATACATCGGTGCACCCCTAGTTCCAGAGGTTCCAGAAAGGCCTGGAGAAGCTGAATAATATTCCTGGTGCTGCGCTGTGCAGGTACAGAGTTTTAGAACCTATCACCTTAACCAGTTAACCACCTTAACAATTTCTGTAGAAATTTACTATGTTATTTGATCTTACTACTACTACTTATTATTATTGGACACACACACACACCCTGCACTGCACCTTATAATGCACATTACACACACTACACTTAAGATACTTTCTGTAAATAATTGACAATTTTATCTTACCTCATTTAATATTTTATTTTGATGTTACTACTACTACCTATTGTTACCATTCTTGTATTCATTGATGTTTCTTAACTGTGCACCGTTGTGTCTGAGCTCTAAACACAATATTTTCATTACCTGCAATGCCCCCTGTGTTGTTGTGTATTTGACGAATAAAGAACTTGAACTTGAACCTTAACTGGAGACTCGTACAGGGAGGGGACTGTGACTCACTGGCTCTCCTGCGATTCCTTTAGTTCCTGGAGGTCCAGAGAAACCATGGATTCCCTGAGAAAATAATTAAAATAATAATAATAGTCATTTATAGCATGCACACGCGCGCACACACACACACACACACACACACACACACACACACACACACACACACACACACACACACACACACACACACACACACACACACACACACACACACACACACACACACACACACACACACACACACACACACACACACACACACACACACACACACACACACACACACACCGGCATGGACTGATGTTGAAGTTGAACACACACTAGAATAATAGTGCACCAGTTGTTCCCCCATTGTATAATAATTAATAATAATAATAATAATTCATGTCAAAATCACGACTGACCTAAAAGAGGTCCAAATCACTTACTGGAAATCCCTGAGGCCCTGCTTCCCCCGCCTCGCCAATCTTTCCCTGGAGCGAGACAAACACAAACACAATAAAGAACTTGAACTCACGGCGGTTAAGTGTCTGACAAGTCTGAGACACACGCTGTATAATTGGTTCAATGTCAAACTCCCGAAGGGTGGAATATGCAAAGTCAGAGATATTGTAACCTTGAGTGTCTGGCAGCCTGAACTGCTCAGTACTAACACTGCAAATAGTGTCATTAACCGCAGTATTGCGATGAGCGACCACATGCAATCAGTAACAGTTTGAAACGTGCTCAACAGAAAACATGCTTGTAGTTTGTACGGTCAGTCCGAAACATTTGGAGGTCACTCTTGTCACCTGAGAGCGTGCAACCGCAGTGTCTTCCACTACGAAATGTAACGCAACACTCTACGAGTTTTTTTAATCCACTCATCTGAGAAGTTAAAAACGGACATGTACCATATTACTGTATGTTTCTTCATCTGAAGGCTTCATGCTGTTGACAAGAGAAAGTCAAATGGAAACAGAGCTCTCTTTACCGTTTCCCCAGGGAAGCCCCACTTCCCTGCTGGACCATCAGGGCCCTGCGAAGAAAGACATTCAGACAGACTTAAAACAAGACACCAGCATTTCTTTTGGACCCCCCCCCCCCTTGAGTTTACAATGATCCCCACTGTAAGAACTACAGGCTGCGTCAATCTTTCATACTCTTTTGATTAAAGGTTCTTGTTGTTGGTCCAAAGATGTTTAAAGTAATTGGAAATAATTACAGACTCGTGAACAAAGCTGCTTGTAATAGTTTTTATGCCCCCAGAAGACTTTTACGATCATGTAACGGATTCCCTGCCATGTTAGAACTGGGGGGGGGGGGGGGGGGGGGGAGAAGTACCCAAATCCTTTACTTACATTTTTACATTTTTACATTTAGTAATTTAGTGGACTCTTTTATCCAAAGCAACTTACAAGTTCTGCACAACAGGTTAGTAGGAAGGGTACAACAGGTTAGTAGGAAGGGTACAACAGGTTAGTAGGAAGGGTACAACAGGTCAGTATGAAGGGTACAACAGGTCAGTAGGAAGGGTACAACAGGTCAGTAGGAAGGGTACAACATGTTAGTAGGAAGGGTACAACATGTTAGTAGGAAGGGTACAACAGGTCAGTAGGAAGGGTACAACAGGTCAGTATGAAGGGTACAACAGGTTAGTAGGAAGGGTACAACATGTCAGTATGAAGGGTACAACATGTCAGTAGGAAGGGTACAACATGTTAGTATGAAGGGTACAACATGTTAGTAGGAAGGGTACAACAGGTTAGTATGAAGGGTACAACAGGTTAGTAGGAAGGGTACAACAGGTTAGTAGGAAGGGTACAACAGGTCAGTAGGAAGGGTACAACAGGTTAGTAGGAAGGGTACAACAGGTCAGTAGGAAGGGTACAACAGGTTAGTAGGAAGGGTACAACATGTCAGTAGGAAGGGTACAACATGTTAGTAGGAAGGGTACAACATGTTAGTATGAAGGTGAAGGATTTGGGGTGCTTTTTCAATGTATGTGATGTATAGATTGGGGGGACCACAGCTAAAACGGTGGTAACGAAATGTGCATGGTTCGCTTTAGAAAACGGTGATAGAAGAAGAGGCAGTAGCCAGCACTGCAGAATGTTTAGCAGCCAGCCCAATGTTTTGCATTCCTTGCAGGAACAAACTGATAAGAGTGTACTGTAGGCCCAGAGCGAGGGAGAGGGGTTCATCTTAATGCAACAGTAATGAAACGTGAAATGGTGTGAAAGGTTAGCAGTTGTCATGACAACACGTCGCATGACAACCAGGAGGCGGGGCCGTCGTTGCGACAACGAACATCTATAATTTGAACGGTGTTTCCGGGTGTAAGGCAGACTAGAATCTGACCAAGAGCGAGGAGGACTGAGATCACACAGACACTCTCTCCTCTCATTGAGAGAGAGGGGGGGGGGGGGGGGGGGAGAATGCCACATCACCAGTAGCTTCGGCTACCACGAGGATGGTCTCGGCTAACGAACAGGCCTGAACACTATTGGACTGAATAACAAAAGGACGATAGACGAACACACCGAAAGATCATTAGAATAGACTCTTCAAGGACGATACAATTTGATAACATCTGATTATGAGGTTCTGTTTATAGCAATAAAACAACGCTTTTCCTCATAAGGTATCTCACGGTGTCGAAGTGTCGAATTCTTACGGAGGTGGAGAATTAGTATGGTTTATGGATTGCACTAACGGGGGAGATAAGGATCTTATCAACCGGTATCGGAGACGTCAGGACCATTAAAAGTACACAACGCAGAGGAATTGGATGGAGAGCCAAACAGACGAAGACGTGATACTGGCCAGTTTGATCAGGATCTTACAAAGGGTACAACATGTCAGTAGGAAGGGTACAACATGTTAGTAGGAAGGGTACAACATGTTAGTATGAAGGGTACAACATGTCAGCAGGAAGGGTACAACATGTCAGTAGGAAGGGTACAACATGTTAGTATGAAGGTTACAACATGTCAGTATGAAGGGTACAACATGTTAGTATGAAGGGTACAACATGTCAGTAGGAAGGGTACAACAGGTCAGTAGGAAGGGTACAACATGTCAGTATGAAGGGTACAACATGTCAGTAGGAAGGGTACAATATGTTAGTAGGAAGGGTACAACATGTTAGTATGAAGGGTACAACATGTCAGTAGGAAGGGTACAACATGTTAGTAGGAAGGGTACAACATGTTAGTATGAAGGGTACAACATGTTAGTATGAAGGGTACAACATGTTAGTATGAAGGGTACAACATGTTAGTATGAAGGGTACAACATGTCAGCAGGAAGGGTACAACATGTCAGTAGGAAGGGTACAACATGTTAGTATGAAGGGTACAACAGGTCAGTATGAAGGGTACAACATGTTAGTATGAAGGGTACAACATGTTAGTATGAAGGGTACAACATGTTAGTATGAAGGGTACAACATGTTAGTATGAAGGGTACAACATGTTAGTAGGAAGGGTACAACATGTCAGTATGAAGGGTACAACAGGTTAGTAGGAAGGGTACAACAGGTCAGTAGGAAGGGTACAACATGTCAGCAGGAAGGGTACAACATGTCAGCAGGAAGGGTACAACATGTCAGTAGGAAGGGTACAACATGTTAGTAGGAAGGGTACAACAGGTCAGTAGGAAGGGTACAACATGTTAGTAGGAAGGATACAACATGTTAGTATGAAGGGTACAACATGTTAGTATGAAGGGTACAACATGTTAGTATGAAGGGTACAACAGGTTAGTAGGAAGGGTACAACAGGTCAGTAGGAAGGGTACAACATGTCAGCAGGAAGGGTACAACATGTCAGCAGGAAGGGTACAACATGTCAGCAGGAAGGGTACAACATGTCAGCAGGAAGGGTACAACATGTTAGTAGGAAGGGTACAACAGGTCAGTAGGAAGGGTACAACATGTTAGTAGGAAGGGTACAACATGTCAGTAGGAAGGGTACAACATGTCAGCAGGAAGGGTACAACAGGTCAGCAGGAAGGGTACAACATGTCAGCAGGAAGGGTACATGGGTACTTAGGTAAAAGTAGAAGTTATAGTAGGCTACTTGATATTAAACTGTGCTCAAGACAGTATTGAAAAACATCATGTCCTCAAATATCAGTTTGAAACATTCCATCTTTGATGCTTTAACCTCCTTGTAGGTGAAAAGGTTGGTGGTCCAGACTCCACATATGGTTTACATGGCCACCATGATAGTTTCCTCTTTGATCTTCTCTAATGAATAACTGTAAATAACTATGTACAAATACCGAGATGCCCCACTATGTTACCTGTTTATTGCACAATGTTGTTTTATTGGATTCTATTATATGTTGTACTACTGTATTGCACATCGTTGCGGGCAAGACCACCCGCATTTCATTGTATACTTGTATGCCGTGACAAATAAAACTCTTGACTTGACTTGACTTGAATGAGTATATACACCTCAAGATTGTCCTTAACACATTGACTGCCACGCTTCTATCCATCAATGTATGATCACTGCCACCAGTCTAAGCCTATAGAGATGTTCACCTTCTTTGCAGGGCTATAACTTTTTAAATTGTATTGCTAAATTGACATTACTATGGCCCATTCAACATCGATTATCTATCGTTCAGGATGTAGGAACGTTATACTTTTTCATTCATAGATTCTTCCAAAAATACTGTCTAGAATATAAGTATGTTTTTATCGTTTTCTGCAGTAATTCCTAGAACGTGAGTTATATGCATAAACGCATATAGATTATCAACTGCCGTTTGTTGCCGATACACGCTATATTAAAAATTTCAACTGTACATGATCCTAAACGTTATGACTCATCATGCGCGGATGAACGGGGGTGGGGGGGGTCGTTTATAATTTCGTGATCGTCAGTAAATGCTTTATGTAGTATGGGTTGATTTATTGATCAGATGGTTTGTAAATAAAGAAATGTACAATCGCCTTGAAAATAACGTTACTGTCCTCTTACCATTCGCCGATGAGACTGGAGGAAAAAGATCCCACTTATTTGACGTCGATCGACTAGATCCATTTCCGGTTTGTATGGCGCAATAAACGCCCAAATCATATCAATTATTGAGTTATGGCAGCGATCCATATACACGGATGTGTGTCTAGAGTCCCGCAACAATATGTGACTGCCGGACGGATTTCCCAGATGCACCGAGATCACCAGATCCATTTCCGGTTGTAACTCGCCCGATCATCCACCAGGCGGCGGTATTGAAGCGTTGCACTGTTGTGCAGAGTCCCACTGTCTCAGCAGAGGCTGGGTGGCGGAATTATGAATACCATGGCGAAAAAATTAAATATGATCTCAATAACGTTGTACGCCGTGGCTTGGCAGATTCGCATGACCAGCAAACCCGTCGTACAACGTGATTGGCGGTCAATGTGTTAAAGGGGCACTTTACCAAAAACAATGCTTATTTATTTTGCACATAATCTCACACACATTCACACTATAAACAGTTGTGCACACATCCATTTAGTTTGACAGTTATTGAGAGTTGTGTTAATTACAGATCAATGAAATCATGTAGATGAATACTTTGTCTTATAGGGACTGCTACCTTATCATTGCAGGTGCTGTAATTAACACAACACAAGGATCCAATGTCCCCGATGACATCACTGGTGGCCATATTCAAATGAATTGACTCTCAATAACTGTCAAACTAAATGAATGTGTGCAAAACTGTTTACTGTGAGATTATGTGTGTGTGAGATTATGTGCAAAATAAATCAGCATAGTTTTATTTTGGTACTTTGTGACTTTCCACCCTGTATATCTGATAAGCAACAGGGGGAAACCCGTTTCGCAGCGTTTTAACGGTGCCATGGTCTCCTGGTATTGCGCATGCTGGTTCACTGACATGGCACACCAAAATGCAATGGACCCATTATTAATGTTATCAGTCACAGCTGTGTTTACCCTCCTATGAGACATCAAAAGGTCTATTATTTGAACATTGTGTGTCAGGCACTGTGAAACAGATGCTGATTTCATATGAGCGACACAGTGCAACAATTTGCATTCATTACAAATATGATTTGAGAGACATTTGTAAATTTACTGTACAAAAAACTAAGAAAGGGATTAAAAGGAGGTGTATTTCTATTGTTGGGGTTAACTTGTGGAACCATTCTGATATACATTTAAGAATGAGTAATTCACTTTTGGTTTTTAAGAAAATGGTTTGTATAGCTATTTTTGAAGATTACAAATGTGAATAATAATTTATTTTCTTTTATAATACTGTTTGAGTCTTAATTTTGTTAAGAATATAGGACAGGCATATGTAAACATTATGCTTCAGTCTGTACCTTTTCAGTCACTGCCTGAATCAAATATTGTTAAATGATTGTGTATATTGTATTGTGTGATGACTGAATAAACTACTACTGCTACTACTACTCCTACTAGGTTCAGAAAATGCTTAGCTAGCACATTAGTCCCTCCAAAATGTCCAAATCATCATCTGTTTGATCTATTTACAAGACTTTTCAAAAGATGAAACCATCTAAATGTGAGCGCCCCCCAGTGGCTCGAGCGGTGAGGACAAGCCCTGGGGGGGTGGCCATGACCTCGTTCAATTTGAGGGGATGTATTGCCTGCATTTCTCAAAAGTCAAACTCTCTCAAATGTTCCCAGATGTAGATCCCACCTGTGACAGATGTGGTCTTTCACTGGCATCTCTGAGCTCACTCATTCTTCATTCAATGCCCTAATCTGTCCACTCACTGGAGTTCAATCTTCAAAACACTGTCAGCTGTTTTCAAAATGGTGATTCAGCCAGATCGCACGATAGCTATTGTTGGCGCCGTAGGAGAAAACAATGATAATCTCCCTGGAACTAAACTCCAGATAACAATCGTCACGCTCCGAGTGCAGAGACTGATCCTCCTCCACTGGAAGTCTCCACCAAGCTGGACTGTGGCTGAGAGGTGACGCGACATCTCTCAAACAGGAGACACTGACTCACAATGCATGGCTCCTCCGATACATTTGAAGTTCATTTATGGATTACATTGGAGCTAAAGTTAACCCCCCATCTTCCCAAATGTAACTCCAGATGATGCACATTTATTCAATGTCTTGTGTTTGTTTATGTTTTTGTATATCACAAGGAAAGAAGCCTTGGGGCTTCGCTTAATGCAGCTGCCTGTTTGTGTATGCTATTCTTAAATCCCCCCCCCCCCCATTGTCTTCTTTCATAGAAAAGCTAATACAAATATGTACCAAAAAAAGTGAGCACCCCATTATCGGACGTAGATTCTAAACATTACAAGCAGACACATAATTTATTGATTAGTGAATTTACGATTTATTCTCATAATCTTTACAAAAAAGGCTAGCTAGATGTAGCTTAAGATGTGGGACAGATGGCCGATAATCCGCATTGTTTACTAGTTGGACGCAAGGAAACACGTTTGTTGTTACAGTATTTTTATCTCTTGTCCGATGGCGCCACCCGGTGGCCATTTCCAACAGCTCTTCCAAGAGGAAACCGTTTTCAGAGCAGCCGTTTGATACATTGCAAATAACGTGTTGCAGTGGCATGAAACCTGATGTTATTTTTGTGGCAGTAATCATAGCTGCCCCTGAGGATGGTGTAATGCAGTGGGTGTGTCCAATAAGGGGCTTATTAGCTACTGACCTTCATTCCAGCGCGCCCCTTCTCTCCTACCGGGCCATCAGGCCCCCTCGGACCCTAGTGGAAAAAACACAACAAAGAGATGATTGATGAGTATCTTCGGAACAGTAAGTAATTTTGCTGACCTCAAATATGTAGACTTATTGTACTGTACTGACACGCTACTGCTGAGCATATACAGTCTATATCTTGTAATCTCCATGGGCCCTGGTAGGCAATTCTATTGGGTTAAAGGATAAGTCCGATATCATTTAAATGTATGTTTTCTTATCATCAGCATAGCCTATGAAAAAGACCAAAATCAACAATGCATTTATTAAATTAACTTATTTATCAAGTATGGCTTTAAAGGAACATGCCAACATGTCATCATATGGGACCGTCCATCACTGCAGCACTCAAGTCTCAGCACTGTTTGATTAACATTGTAAGAGTTGTGCCCTTCCTGCTGACTTGTCGTACAGCAATTGCAAGTCGCTTTGGATAAAAGCTTCAGCTAAATGACAAAATGTAAAATGTAAATATGGGAAATGTGCTTACTGTCTTCTCCAGAGTCAGAAAAGATAATATACCAATCTCCTATCTGTGTGCGTTCAGTAGAAAGCTATCTGGCTGCAAGTTAGCCAAGCTTATAAGAACTATCTTATAAATGGCCTTTTCTAGTGTTTAGCATTGTTTTCTAGCTATGTGGGTTTATATTAATGGGGTCTATGTCTCTAATTCTCATTTTGGCGCATTCTTCCAATTCACATCTCACAATATTCTCCCTCACTGAATTGAGTCATCTGAAACGTAGCGTATCTTTGACGTCAAACAATTCTCATCTGCATAATAACACCTGCCCCCTCTATGTTTGTAGCGCAACCATTCTCTCAACAACAGAGTGAATGGAAATACTGACACTTCCTCAAACGGGTTGCGCGGGTGCCGACAGAGACAGCAGAGAACGAGCGAGAGAGAGGGAGAGAGAGAGAGAGGGAGAGAGAGAGATAGAGCGAGAGAGAGATAGAGCGGGGGAGAGAGAGAGAGAGATAGAGAGGGAGAGAGAGAGAAGGAGAGAGGGAGAGCGATAGAGGGGGAAACACACACGCATTTACACACAACCTCCCGCCGGGGCGCGGGGATGGGGCTTCCATAGACTCTCAGGAATTGTGTAAAATTGCCCAAATAGTGAAAGGAATAGTAAGATAGTTCACAAATGAATGGAAGCGGATACGGACCAGCCTAGCTGTTGACCAAAAACAACTCTCCCGGAGTTTCAAGCTAGGCTAGTGGTCCATATCTGCTTACATAGATTTGTGCTTAATTTCCATTAATAGCGTTCTACTGAAGGCACAGAGAGGACATTGGTATATCTTATTGTCTGACTCTGGAGAAGATGGTAAGAGCATTTCCCATAATGTTGGCATGTTCCTTTAAGTAGAGTATTCCATGTTTTTGGAAATACATGTGACCACTGGAGACAAAGAGATGGTGGCTATTTTGTAAAGACTTGACATTTCCCATTTTAGATCCCCAGTATGCACACTTCACACTATGTGTGGTCTGTCTGTCCATGAGCACGCTATGTGGAGTCTGTCCTCTGTCCATGATCACGCACAGGGGGGCCGTGGTATTTAGCAACGGCACACTGAGGAGATTGTAATATAGGCATTTGAAAGGTCATGGTTGTGCTATGAGAGCTAAAGCTGACTCATCCTTTCCAAGCTTTCCAAGTCAAACGGTGACCTCTAGGCAAAGGAGCCCTGCTGCTCGTTGTTGCACTTTATTTAAATGTTTTTGTCTTTGGTCTTTGGTCTGGGTTGGAGTTGAGTAACTTAGTATACTGTGAGTTTCTCTAGACATCTCTTGGCAGCAGAGCCTGAGGTGTTCTGCACTGCGTTCTTCCTGGCTCACGCTGCCATGTTGTGCCTTAACGTGAGGACGTAGAGACAGAGTGAGACGTATCTCTCCTTCCACCTCGTCTCCGCCTGGAAGGCGCCGTCACAGTGTGACAACAACTGAGCAGGTTTCAAGGACCGTGGAGAACATTGTAAGCTGAAGAATGTCCAATATTGGTCACGGTAAGATCTCCTGATTTTGTCTGGTTTATCGTCTGCAGTCTGTGGCTTTGGCACAAGGACCAGAGGAGACCCAGACTCAGTGGAGTAAAGAGGCGCTCGTCTTTATCTTCTGTCTTCATGGAAAATGAATCTTGAGTGTTTCTTTTGGACCGGATGTTTTAGCTTCACCAGTGTCTCCACAACCACACGTGCATCTTCTGTTGAGCAACGATGGGCTCTGCTTCACATCCATTCATTCGCTGGATTGCTGACCAACTTTCACTGCTTTCCTGTCTTAATATCTGTGCCAATATATGGGAGTGTTTAGGCCAAGAGACTGAATGCATCAGCAATCAAGTGCCTGTGGATGATTTGATGGCAAACTGAATCACAGATATTCATCACTTGTGAGTTGGGACAATTGGACTTCAAATGAGTCAGTTCTGGGGGGGGGGGGTTGAACACTGATCAGTAGACAGATGTTGCTGAAGCCTACAGTAACTGAAAAACCCAAGGGTACCTTCCAAAACCAAGGGGAATACGTAAAGAAATGCACAATACACATAGGAGGCTCAGAGGGGGATACAGAAAGCTGTTTTGTCTATCCTTGATCATTTTCTTTGTCATATCTACATAGTTTTCGCAGGTCTTTCTGTAACATGTCACATACAGCCTGCTTTCATAAGGTGTCAGGGTTGCTCTTGCAATGTTATTAGTTTTAACTGTATTGCCCTGAATGTTTTAAATGTGAGACTCTCAGAGATTTCTCCAAGATTTACAAAATAAGTCTTTGGTGGTCTTTCCTACAGAGTTGAGAAGTATTTTCCACATTGCAATTTGCTGAATTGGTGCTTAATTACGCTGATCCAAAATCTATTTCCGAAAGCATTGATGTCATGCTCTGCTAGAATAGGCATAATATATTAAACAGGGGGTTGCTTCTAACACCAGGGGATCCATCTAAAAACCAATCTACAGAATGAAGCAGCCCAATTACTCCACTTACTCATGTTATATACATTATTCATTGGTCATGCTGTGTAACCGAGAGCCCAGTTTCCCATAAAATGCTGCATGTTTGAAAAGCCTCCAGCCACGAGGAAGAACTATGTTCTGTACAGACATACTTTATTATCCCCTTGGGGACATTTGCTCTCTGCTTTTGACCGATCTTAACTATTTAGGAGCAGTGGGCAGCCAGAGTGTAGTGCCCTGGGGACTAACTCCAGTTGTAATGCCAGTACCTTGGTCAAGAGACCAACTCCAGTTGTAATGCCAGTACCTTGGTCAAGAGACCAACTCCAGTTGTAATGCCAGTACCTTGGTCAAGAGACCAACTCCAGTTGTAATGCCAGTACCTTGGTCAAGAGACCAACTCCAGTTGTAATGCCAGTACCTTGGTCAAGAGACCAACTCCAGTTGTAATGCCAGTACCTTGGTCAAGAGACCAACTCCAGTTGTAATGCCAGTACCTTGGTCAAGAGACCAACTCCAGTTGTAATGCCAGTACCTTGGTCAAGAGACCAACTCCAGTTGTAATGACAGTACCTTGGTCAAGAGACCAACTCCAGCTGTAATGCCAGTACCTTGGTCAAGAGACCAACTCCAGCTGTAATGCCAGTACCTTGGTCAAGAGACCAACTCCAGCTGTACTGCCAGTACCTTGGTCAAGGGCAACGGCAGGAGAATGTACCTACAGTAGCATGCATGCATTTTAGTGTGGGGGGATAGGAAACCCATGCAATCACAGGGAGAACATGCAAACTCCAAGCAGAAAGGCCCCATGCTGGGGTTCGAACCCACAACCTTCTTGCTGTGAGGCAACAGTGCTAACCACTGCCGGGGTTCGAACCCATGACCTTCTTGCTGTGAGGCAACAGTGCTAACCACTGCCGGGGTTTGCACCCAGGACCTTCTTGCTGTGAGGCAACAGTGCCAACCACTGCCGGGGTTCGAACCCAGGACCTTCTTGCTGTGAGGCAACAGCGATAACCACTGCTCCGCTGTGTCGTCCACAACAGTCGGACACGTGTTTCCGTTTATAGAAGCTCTTCATTGTTCTACCCACTTGTTTTGGTTTATTGGAATGTATGAATAAAGAAAAGTGTTTTTTGTTTTTGTTTCTTTATCTTGTGCTTATAACATTTCTGTTGTCCTTTTCCCTCATATTTATATTGTACGTTATAGTCTAGTCATGTCAATCAGATTTAGCTGGGATGCATTAATTGGCATGTCTGGACACCCCAAAGTCAGACTTTGTTCGCATTGTGATCCGATGAACTAGACTACCGGACTACCAAGCAATGGCGAGCAAGAGCAGGAAAAACACAATACAGACTTAAATAAATACAATTGAGCTGAGTAACAGCCATTTTATACCAATTTTGTACCTCATTGTCTGCATTTTTACTTCTTTGTACTTTTATTGTACTTAGGTTGTACTTTAGTTTGTATATTGTATAGTGTTGGGACTTAAGGCCTACATGCTACAGCAACTTCAAAGCAACTTCAACACAACATCAGCGCGATTTCAACGCGCTTGTTTTAGAGGGTCTTGTAGACTGTGTTGCGAGGACGTTGCGTACCTTTCACCCAAATCTAATCTAAACAACCGTTGCGTTGATATTGCGTAGCAGTGATTGGTTGGTAGTGAATGGGGGCGGGGCTGTCATATAATAATATTGGTCCCGCAGCGAGGAATACCATCCGCCATTGTTGTAGCCAGCCAGCTAGCGTTGAACTTGATGCTATTCAATGCTCTATCATACCCAACTAACGTTAATGCCATTCAGAATTTATTAACATAGCTACAACAACACACAGTAACGTTAATATAATTACATGCATCATTGTTTACAATGAACGGACGGTGGGGCAGTTCGAAAGGACTGGACACGGACAAGTTGTTAAACAGCAATCAATTAATTTAATATAACAGGTAGTTCGAGCTGCATTTTCGTGCCTACAACCACAGCCACAGGGATATATCCAGCTTTGACGAGCTCTCTCTCCTCCTGCCGATTAAATTCAGCAGCTCTTCCTCGACCTCGAGTGCCTGTAGCTGCCAGCTAACGTTAAAACTAACCTAAAGTTACACAAGCAGAATACATCACAAATACTTCCGGTCGGGGGATTTCAAAATAAAAGAGCGACGTCTAAAAGCACCGGAAATACGTTTATTTTGTACATTATCTAACGTTAACACGAACCTAAACTAACTTTAGTTAAACTAACTTTGCGCGTCGATGTTGCAGAAGCATAAATGCAGAGTGTCTACAACACCGTTGCTTTGTCGATGTTGTGGTGCAGTTGCTTTGAAGTTGCTGTAGCATGTAGAGGCCTTTATTCCTCTTTAACTTTTTTTTTACTGTATGAAGCTCTCAGGGGCTCATACAGAAGTTACAGAACCAAGCATTTCACTGTAATGTACATGTACTTTATACGTGACAAATAAAAGCAAACTTGAACTTGAAACTTGAGAATGGACATACAGTTATACAATCTCATCTCATAACATCAGACCCTTATGATGAGATCTCAAAGACATTGTTGGATGTATGACATCACAAGTCATAGGTACATAATTTGATACAATTTAGGGCTAGATCCACAAAGAATGGATTGCACGGTGCTAGTTGCACCCTACTTACAATTCATTATGAATTGAAAATGGGGGACCCTGGTGTAAACAAGACGAAAGTCTTTCTCTGGTCTGCATCCCCTTAACAATTGTGTGTATTGAGCCTTACTGTATTATACCCATTCTGCAATCTGTTAATATTATGTTATTATGTTAATGGGGACCCCATTTTCAATTCATAATGAATTGTAAGTAGGGTGCAACTAGCACTGTGCAATCCATTCTTTGTGGATCTAGCCCTTAGTGTGTAGAAAGAGAAGCATGAGGCATCTTACCCGCCTGCCCTTGGGTCCTCTGACGCCACCAACTCCCCGTGAACCAGGAGGCCCCTGGGTGAAAACACAGACTCTTAGAGGATGTCTGTATGCAAAGGACATACATCAACCCCCCCCCCCCCCCCCCCCCCCAGTTGCAATGCCAGTACACACACACACACACACACACACACACACACACACACACACACACACACACACACACACACACACACACACACACACACACACACACACACACACACACACCAGTAGTATAACTATAAAACCTGAGAATATTTCCATCAATAACCTTTGTGAACCACTTGCAAGGTGAAGAAGACCAATTAAGAAAAGGAGAAGAGGAAGAAGAAGAATTAAAAGTAGAAGATGAAGTAGAAGAATGAAAAGTAGAAGAGGAAGAAGATGAATAAGAATAATGAAAAGTAGAAGATGAAGAATAAGAATGAAAAGTAGAAGAAGAAGAAGAAGAAGAAGAAGAAGAAGAAGAAGAAGAAGAAGAAGAAGAAGAAGAAGAAGAAGAAGAAGAAGAAGAAGAAGAAGAAGAAGAAGAAGAAAGAAGAAGAAGAAGAAGAAGAAGAAGAAGAAGAAGAAGAAGAAGAAGAAGAAGAAGAAGAAGAAGAAGAAGAAAATAATGAAAAGTAGAAGAGGAAGAAGATTAATGAAAAGTAGAAGATGGAGGAGAAGAAGAATGAAAAGTATAAGATGAAGAAGGAGAAGAAGAATGAAAAGTAGAAGAATATGAGAAGAAGAATGAAAAGTAGAAGAGGAATAAGATGAAGAAGAATGAAAAGGAGAAGATGAAGGAGAAGAAGAATGAAAAGTAGAAGATGAAGAAGGAGAATAAGAATGCAAAGTAGAAGAGGAAGAAGATGAAGAAGAATGAAAAGTAGAGATGAAGGAGAAGGATAATGAAAAGTAGAAGATGAAGAAGAATGATAAAAAGAAGAAGAATGAAATTACTTCTCCTTAATGATGATGATTCTTTAGCTTTAAGTATTGTTCAGAGACGATTTTGGCTGGCAGGAAGTACTGCTGCAAAAAAAATGTTGGCGCTGCGATGGCAAGCTCCACACTCTCTGCCCTTTAATCACTGGAAACAGTTATTAGCTGATGTTGTAACAATGGAGCTTTCTACAGCTAGATTAAATGGGGCAAGATATCAAACAATAGATAGCTGGAACCATATTCTCTATCAAGTTAGGACCTTCAATATATAGCTAGCAGCACATAACTAATTATATCTGTATAATTCCTTTTAGTTTTTTTTTATTTTCTTGGTCTTTGTTGACATTTTTGTTCAATTAATTTTCTTCTCAGGCCTATGATGGGGTGGGTTGGGGGGGGGGGGTTACTATTATTATTATTATTATTATTATTATTATTATTATTATTATTATTATTATTATTATTATTATTATTATTATTATTATTATTATTATTATTATTTTATTTATTTTTTGTCAACGGTGGTTGGTGCAGGGGTTAGGGGGTAGGAGTTATTTATTTTAAATGAGGCAAGGGGCAAGCCAATGCATGTAATTGGCAAATCATTTAAATGTATGTTTTTATGTGCATTATATGTGCATTGTATGTGCATTATATATCCTGCCTTTTCTTCCAAAAAATGAAATAAAAATATATAAAAAAAAAAAAAGAAGAAGAATGATAAGGAGAAGAAGAGGAATGATAAAAAGAAGAAGAGGAATGATGAAAAGTAGAAGAGGAATGAAAAGGAGAAGAAGAGGAAGAAGATGAAGAAGAGGAATGAAAATGAGAAGAAGAGGAAGAATATGAAGAATGAAAAGGAGAAGAGGAATGAAAAGGAGAAGAAGAGCAAGAAGATGCAGAATAATGAAAATGAGAAGAGGAAGAAGATGAAGAAGAATGAAAAGGAGAAGAGGAATGAAAAGGAGAAGAAGAGGAAGAAGAAGAATGAAAGGAGAAGAGGAATGAAAAGGAGAAGAGGAATGAAAAGGAGAATAGGAATGAAAAGGAGAAGAGGAATGAAAAGGCGAAGAGGAATGAAAAGGAGAATAGGAATGAAAGGAGAAGAGGAATGAAAAGGAGAATATGAATAAAAGGAGAATAGGAATGAAAAGGAGAAGATGAATGAAAAGGAGAAATTAATGAAAAGGAGAAGAGGAAGAAGATGAAGAAGAAGATGAATGAAAAGGAGAAGAAGAGGAATGAAAAGGAGAAGAAGAGGAAGAAGATGATCGGCCATGTTTACATGGACGGTTTATTCCCCTTTTCATTCTGAATTAACGTTCAATCCTATTTAAAGTTATCATGTAAACATCTGAAAATACTTAATTCCGAATGAAAATGGCCATTCCGAATTAAAATCCATTCAGATGTAAGTGGCCTGTTGATTCCGTTTTTCATTCTGAATGAAAGCTTTTTCTGTCTATGTACCCCTCTTTTCACGCATTTTTCGGAATTAGTTCCTCCCGGTCTTTCTGCGCATGATCGCTCCCTTTTTAGCGCGTGCACAATGCGCATAGGCTACACACAAACATAAAAGATGGCGGACAAGAGCAAGCGATAGAAGAGGGCTGAAACAATTTATTTAATAGACGCTATGGAAGACTTAAAAATAATAGAACGAGGGGCGCCCCTGCGACACGGCCGACCCGGGTTCGACTCCCGAACCCGTCGTTATTTGCCGAATGTCTTCCCCCCACTCTGTCTCCCATTCCTCCTCTGTCTCTCTCTACTGGACTGCCCAGTAGCAATAAAGCGATCAAAAAAAAATGCCAAAAAATAAATCTTTAAAATAAATAATAATAATAGAACGATCAGATGGGAGAAAGTATAAAAATGCTGAACTATTCAGGACAGTTTCAGCAAAACTGAATGAAGTCGGATATGCGAACAGAGACGTGCATCAGGTCCAAAATAAATGGAAGCTGCTAAAACAGGAGTACAACAAGGCGAAAATGAAACAGAAAAGTGCGGCGATAACGTTGTCCATGTTGTAGCTGTTGTTTCTAGCAGTACTAGTTACAAAATGATACGCTAGCACAGTAGCTGAGAATACCGGTCGCAGCAGTTTGTTTACTTCCGGTAAACGTAATGACGTTAACATCCTGTTTACGTTTACCCAATCAGAAGCCTTCCCAGCCCCAAACCTTACGATGACTCGAAAACTCCCGATTAGAGAGTTTCTTTCATGTAACCACCTTGTCGGAATTAAGATTTTACTTTTTTTTTTTTTTTTTACATCCAAATGATTTGATTCCAAAGTTATAATTCGGAATTAAAAGTCACCATGTAACCGCACAGTGAAATTAAATGAAAAGGAGGAAATGAAAAGGAGAATAGGAATGAAAGGAGAAGATGAATGAAAAGGAGAAGATGAATGAAAAGGAGAAAATTAATGATAAGGAGAATAAGAGGAAGAAGATGAAGAAGAAGATGAATGAAAAGGAGAAGAAGAGGAATGAAAAGGAGAAGAAGATGAAGAAGATGAATGAAAAGGAGAAGATGATGAATGAGAAGGAGAAGATGAATGAGAAGGAGAAGAGGAATGAGAAGGAGATGAGGAATGAGAAGGAGAAGAGGAATGATGAGTAGCCGAGGAATGATAAGGAGAAGAAGAGGAAGAAGATGAAGAAGATGAATGAAAAGGAGCAGAAGATGAATGAGAAGGAGAAGATGAATGAGAAGGAGAAGATGAATGAGAAGGAGAAGAGGAATGAAAAGGAGAAGACGAGGAATGAGGAGAACAAGTACAAGAGTGACACAGAGCACAGTGACACAGAGCACTGGCCCCTGTAAATGTCCAAACCCAACCCCCTCCAATGTACAGTTTCTTCCCCCTCAAATGTATATACTCTCTTTTTAGACTATTTTTGTATCATAAACAGTACTGTATATTTGTAGATCTGGTATGTCATAAATGTCTAGATGCAACAGTACTGTCTACCTGTATGTCATGCATGTCATATGTTATGATGAATTGAAAATGGGGAACCCTGATGTAAACAAGATCAACGTTTTTCTCTGGTCTGCATCCCCTTAACAATTGTGTGTATTGAGCCGTACTGTATTGTACCCATTCTGCAATCTGTTAATAAAATGTTCAATCAATCAATCAAACAAACAGTAAACTGTGTAAAGACACTAGTGAAACACAGAGTGACACAGAGTACAGTAAACTGTGTAAAGACACTATAGAAACACAGAGTGACACAGAGTACAGTAAACTGTGTAAAGACACTAGTGAAACACAGAGTAACACAGAGTACAGTAAACTGTGTAAAGACACTAGTGAAACACAGAGTAACACAGAGTACAGTAAACTGTGTAAAGACACTAGTGAAACACAGTGACACAGAGTACAGTAAACTGTGTAAAGACACTATAGAAACACAGAGTGACACAGAGTACAGTAAACTGTGTAAAGACACTAGTGAAACACAGTGACACAGAGTACAGTAAACTGTGTAAAGACACTATAGAAACACAGAGTGACACAGAGTACAGTAAACTGTGTAAAGACACTAGTGAAACACAGTGTGACACAGAGTACAGTAAACTGTGTAAAGACACTAGTGTGACACAGAGTACAGTAAACTGTGTAAAGACACTAGTGAAACACAGAGTAACACAGAGTACAGTAAACTGTGTAAAGACACTAGTGAAACACAGTGACACAGAGTACAGTAAACTGTGTAAAGACACTATAGAAACACAGAGTGACACAGAGTACAGTAAACTGTGTAAAGACACTAGTGAAACACAGTGACACAGAGTACAGTAAACTGTGTAAAGACACTAGAGAAACACAGAGTAACACAGAGTACAGTAAACTGTGTAAAGACACTAGTGAAACACAGAGTAACACAGAGTACAGTAAACTGTGTAAAGACACTAGTGAAACACAGTGACACAGAGTACAGTAAACTGTGTAAAGACACTAGTGAAACACAGAGTAACACAGAGTACAGTAAACTGTGTAAAGACACTAGTGAAACACAGAGTGACACAGAGTACAGTAAACTGTGTAAAGACACTATAGAAACACAGAGTGACACAGAGTACAGTAAACTGTGTAAAGAAACTAGTGAAACACAGTGACACAGAGTACAGTAAACTGTGTAAAGACACTAGTGAAACACAGAGTGACACAGAGTACAGTAAACTGTGTAAAGACACTAGTGAAACACAGAGTAACACAGAGTACAGTAAACTGTGTAAAGACACTAGTGAAACACAGTGACACAGAGTACAGTAAACTGTGTAAAGACACTATAGAAACACAGAGTGACACAGAGTACAGTAAACTGTGTAAAGACACTAGTGAAACACAGTGACAGAGTACAGTAAACTGTGTAAAGACACTAGTGAAACACAGAGTAACACAGAGTACAGTAAACTGTGTAAAGACACTAGTGAAACACAGTGACACAGAGTACAGTAAACTGTGTAAAGACATTAGTGAAACACAGAGTAACACAGAGTACAGTAAACTGTGTAAAGACACTAGTGAAACACAGAGTAACACAGAGTACAGTAAACTGTGTAAAGACACTAGTGAAACACAGAGTAACACAGAGTACAGTAAACTGTGTAAAGACACTAGTGAAACACAGTGACACAGAGTACAGTAAACTGTGTAAAGACACTAGTGAAACACAGAGTGACACAGAGTACAGTAAACTGTGTAAAGACACTAGTGAAACACAGAGTGACACAGAGTACAGTAAACTGTGTAAAGACACTAGTGAAACACAGAGTGACACAGAGTACAGTAAACTGTGTAAAGACGCTAGTGAAACACAGAGTAACACAGAGTACAGTAAACTGTGTAAAGACACTAGTGAAACACAGAGTACAGTAAACTGTGTAAAGACACTAGTGAAACACAGTGTAACACAGAGTACAGTAAACTGTGTAAAGACACTAGAGAAACACAGTGACACAGAGTACAGTAAACTGTGTAAAGACACTAGAGAAACACAGAGTAACACAGAGTACAGTAAACTGTGTAAAGACACTAGTGAAACACAGTGACACAGAGTACAGTAAACTGTGTAAAGACACTAGAGAAACACAGAGTAACACAGAGTACAGTAAACTGTGTAAAGACACTAGTGAAACACAGTGACACAGAGTACAGTAAGCTGTGTAAAGACACTCGTGAAACACAGAGTAACACAGAGTACAGTAAACTGTGTAAAGACACTAGTGAAACACAGAGTGACACAGAGTACAGTAAACTGTCTAAAGACACTAGTGAAACACAGTGACACAGAGTACAGTAAACTGTGTAAAGACACTATAGAAACACAGTGTGACACAGAGTACAGTAAACTGTGTAAAGACACTATAGAAACACAGAGTGACACAGAGTACAGTAAACTGTGTAAAGACACTAGTGAAACACAGAGTGACACAGAGTACAGTAAACTGTGTAAAGACACTAGTGAAACACAGAGTGTTGTGAAGGGCCAGATTAAAGCTGAGAATCTACATTTATTGTTTTATATACCTTGTATATTATTTATATATACACGTTATATCCCTTTAAGCCTGCGTGTAAATCCTAGTAATATTCACTTTCCTTATGGATAATGCCCCCTGATGGCAGCGCCAGGCAGTCTCGCACTCAGACAGGTTCAAGGGCGAGTCTGGGCTAGTCAGGACATGCCCTTGGCAGCGCATTGATTCCGGGCAAGTGGTTAGGTTTGGGCACAAGAAAGCCACTTAAGTATATATAGCGCGGCAGGTGCGAACACCAGTAGAGTTGTTCATCACGCAGTGTGATTCTAATGTAGTGAGAAGCAGTGCGTCTAACAGAGCGTTGAGAACCACATGCGTAGTGAATAGTAAAAGTGTCAGATTTAATGCAGTAACGTCAAGTTCGACTTAGCTTAATGTGAAGTAAAGAGTCGTTAATTATTGTGTATCGTGCCAACAGCAGTTAGTTCGTGTGTAGCATTACCCAGCAGTTCGTTCGTTTAGCTAGTGAACCTTAGCCAGTGCGCATGGACTAAATACATTGGTACCAGCACACGAGGAGGCCTAGTCGGAGAACCTACTGGACATGTGCACAGGAGAACCGACGGCGGCGATTGCAGAACCAGTATTGGTTGGATTATATTGATTGTGGAACGTACTACCTGGAGAAGAGCATCGTTAATCTCCACTGTCGTTTGGATTTAAACACCGTGAGGATCTACATTCGGGCTGGCCTCATGGACCGAGGCTAGCTGGCTATTATCATTGCTATTGGGCAATTGGATTACAGTTATTGCTTTTGATGCTGAGCTTTGGATTACAAGGACTGGCTTCTGTACGTGAATCCCCTTCTTCTTCAATTGATCAGACTGAGTATCCGAACATTCCTCTCTCCTCCAGAACTTACAACTCTGGGAGGAACCCCATTGTCTCCAGCGGTACCAGCGTTGCCCTCTATAATTGCCATTCTACGCCAGGCGGCGTTAGCCTAGTACCCCATCGTAGGAATCATTCTATTCCCATTGACTTATGCTACTGACTGACTTTATGCTTATTCTTCGCCATACAAGCGCGACCCTAATTCTCATATCTGTAACATTTACTGCATAATAATAAATACCCTCAAATGATATTTCTTTGTCAGTGCCGTGTTATTATGAGTGTCTGCCATATATTAGATGTACTGTCTGGCCAGTAATTAAAGTACATACCTAGCAGTGGTTTAATCTATCACAATCTTTAATACAGTCAGGGTTTTGTAACCCCTCAGTTACAATTGGTCCTTCGAGCCGGAGGGTATCAGTAATCTTTAATATCATATTAATATTGATATGGCCAGCGGCGGACACTCTCCAGACGGCTCTCCCAAACTAGAGCGCCCTCGGCGCAAACGTCAGCCACCTCCACACCTGGAGGACTACGCTTTCGTTTTACCTCCTAGCTTATCTAAAAAGACGTTAAGCACGGATAAAACTGATAGTTTAAGCATGCCCAATCCTATCGACTTGTCGGCCCCACCAGTAGAGAACCCAGTGGGTTCCAACGAAACTGACTCAGCTCACGGGGGGGAACAAGCGGGACATGACGTGACTATACCCCAAGACAGCGCCACCGGGATAGACCCCGGAGCGCCAAAGGAGAAAGACAGCGCCACCGGGATAGACCCCGGAGCGCCCCAGGATAAAGAAAGCGCCACCGGGATAGACCCCGGAACGCAAGAGACCCAAGAGCGCGCACCCGAGATAGACCTCGGCGCGTACCCAAGAGAAGAGTACCGCGCTCAAGAGATGGACCTCGGGGCGCGGGAGAAATCAAGAAGCAGCGCTCAAGAGATGGACCTCGGAGCGCGCCAAGAGAACAGGTCCCCACCAAGTCCTGTCAGCGCCCGATCACCTCCATCAGTGTCATCCCCCAGCGAGGCTGACCAGCGACTAGCACAAGCCTTGATTGCCACACTAACTGCATCAACCGAAAGAGACCGTCTCCAAGCACAGACACTTAGTGAGCGCGAACACTCTGCAGCGGAACGAGAGCGCCTCCAAGCGCAACAACAGAGTGCGCGCGAACAGTCGGCATTGGAGCGCGAGCGCCTCCAAGCGCAACAACAGAGTGCGCGCGAACAGTCTGCAGTGGAGCGCGAACGTCTCCAAGCTCAACAACAGAGTGAGCACGAACGCATCCGACTGGAAGAGAGTCGCCTCCAGGTTGACGCAGCGATGACTATCAGACTGGAAGAGAGGCGCCTCCAGGTTGAAGAGAACATTCAGCGAGACCGCGCCAATGCACAGCGCGATGCCGCCAATGCACAGCGCGAGATGGAAAGAGACCGTCTGCAGGCGCAGATGATAGAACAATTGATCCAGAGGGCGACCCCCCCCCTCCTCCACACGGAGCTCCCGGAGATCATCACGACACGGGTCGAGGGCACCTTCCCCTCCCCGACAAATCTACACGGGACCCAGCCAGCAGGAAGAACCTGTCTACGTCGCCGAGCCCCCTCCCCGACCGGTCTATACGGGACCCAGCCAACGGGAAGATCCCGCCTACGTCGCCGAGAAACTAACTAAGAGACTCCAGGACCTAGCGGAGGACGGGGGAGGACATCAAGCCCACCGGCACGAACCTATCTTGGACCAGGAGGCCCAGTACAGCCCCGACCTCAGCCCCGAGCGACTGCGTTACAAACCCCCGATCCAACCCATGGGTGAGTTTAATACACAGTCAGCACCGAGGAGCAGCACCTGGGGGCCCGGCCTCTGGTACCCACCCAGCACTAACCCACGACCCCACGTACGGGGAGACTCGCCAAGGAGGCCTCTCCCCCTACGCGCATCGGTGTCCCAGCCATCCATGGCATCTTACCTTGGCACACCGACGTTCCCAGACTTTACGCGTGAGGACAGAGCACAGTACACGGAACTACGCATGTGTTTAGAGACTATAATGTCCGATGTACACGACGTGTCTTATAAATATGCCATCCTCCTCAAGCATCTTAAAGTGCCCAGAGCGCATAACATAGCGCTGGCATATTCGAACTCAAGAACCCCCTACTCAGATGCTCTGGTGGCCCTCGACGCGCGCTATGGACGCATATGGGATTACGTGATCCAAGAAATACGAGATATCGACCGCCTCCCCCCAGCCAAAGACAATAGAGCACTAGATGACCTCTCTATCAAGGTACAATCCCTTGTGGGGATGCTGGGGTCACAAAAGGAGAAGGGGAGATATGAACTATATGCAAATTCCAACGTGGAGCGGATACTGGCCGAAGCTCCCTCCAGCCCGTCAAGAGCGTTTTCGGCGGCAGAAAGACCACCGTGACCCCCACGGCCTAGAACCATCCCTCCTAGACCTGGCTGATTTCCTCGCCAGGGAGGTCAGCAGTCTACGATTAGACACGTTCGTGTGGGGTGGCCCTGACCCTAAAGATGGACCGAGAAGGTTCAACGACAACCGCCGGTCCGTGACCGTGATGCACCAAGCCGAGGCTGAGTCACGGCAGACGAGCCACAACACCCACGTCAAGGAGAAGTGGAAGGCTGTCTGTCAGTACTGTGACAGTGAACACCAGCTGTCACAGTGCGACGCCTTCAAAGACCTAACCACAGCCGAAATAGGTCAGTGGCTTAAGGACAAACGCCGCTGCTTCCGCGGCGCGCGCGGCCACATGGCAGCCGAGTGCCGCCTGAAGAAAAGATGCGGCAAGTGTGACGGCGCCCATCTAGAAGTCCTGCATGAGAGCAACAAGCGTCCGCCAGGAAACCAAAGTAGGCCCGTCACGGTGATGTACCAGGCCGAGTCGGTGTCACCACAGACGAGTCACAACTCCCTCGCCACAGAGGAATGGATAATGGAGGTTCCAGAATTCAAGATCACATGTAATTACCGCCACAGCGGACACTGGCTGTCACAGTGCGACGCATACGACCAACTGACCCCCGCCGAAATAAATCAGTGGAAAAAGGCTAACAAGCAGGACGCCGCTTACTGCGATACACTGCGCGAGGCCCACAAGCAAAGATTAGCCCTACAAGGCAACTCACCAACAGGAGTGCTCCACATCGACCCCAAGTATAGTGGGAGCCCCCGAGTGCTCATGAAAGTGGTCAGAGTGCTCCTGAGCTACGAGGATAAGGTCCTGGACACTTACGCCGTCCTCGACGATGGGTCTGAAAAGACTCTCCTCCTCGCTTCCGCCGCAGTCCAGTTGGGCCTGCGGGGTACCAAAGAAACAATGACAATCCGTACTATTCAGCGAGACCTAAAAACCATAAAGGGCCAAAACGTCTCATTCACAATAGCAGCGATCGGGCAGCCCGAGAAGCGGTACAGCATCACTAAGGCATTTACAAGTCATGACATAGGTCTATCAAGCTACAACTACCCCATCCCACAGCTGATGGAGAAGTACGCGCACCTACGCAGACTACCTATACCGCTCATCGACGGCGCCACACCGACCCTGCTCATAGGCTCCGACCACGCGGACCTCATTGTCCCAATCGAGGCGGCCCACATTGGACCCAAAGGATGCCCAGTCGCGGTTCAGACCCGACTGGGGTGGACGCTCCAGGCCCCCTCTACGGACTTGCCAGCCAACCCACGTCTACACGCTGCCTGTACACAAAGGTGAGCGACACAGGCCACTCTCTCGTACAGCCCGTTGAGAGGCTATTGACATTAGACGAGAGGCCTGTGAGAGAACAGTGGGCTCAAGAAGAAGGAGTTCCGAACTCCACCCCCCTCAGCTGCACGCCAAGCGACGTAGCTGACCTCGAACCCAGCACCCCAAGCTACCTCTTGATGGTGCGGCCGGACCCGGCCCCTCCTCAGACGGGGTACCGAAAGAACAAGAGGAACGGACGGAGGAGGTGGAGACACAACGAGCACAGATCGAGCAGTCTTGGGCCCGCTTCCTCCTAAGCTACCTACCATCCCGTCCAGCCTGTCAGAAGTGGGTAAAGGACCGGGACAACCTGAAGGTAGACGCAGTCGTTATGATCATAGACCAGTCATTACCCCGAGCTACGTGGCCGGCCGGCCGCGTAAGCAAAGTGATTACTGGTGCCGATGGGAAGGTCAGAGCGGCAGAAGTCATAGTCCAAGGGCGGACCTACACCCGACCCGTGGCGAAGCTGATAGAGTTGCCGAAGCTCCCTGACTCCCCTGATGACGACCATGACCCACTGACTTTGTAGATTGCCCTACTCCTCACAACAAATATTGAGCAGTTGACTGGACTATTAATCTGTCTCCCTTAACTAATTAGGTGCGGACTAATTAGGAGGCGGCTGTTGTGAAGGGCCAGATTAAAGCTGAGAATCTACATTTATTGTTTTATATACCTTGTATATTATTTATATATACACGTTATATCCCTTTAAGCCTGCGTGTAAATCCTAGTAATATTCACTTTCCTTATGGATAATGCCCCCTGACGGCAGCGCCAGGCAGTCTCGCACTCAGACAGGTTCAAGGGCGAGTCTGGGCTAGTCAGGACATGCCCTTGGCAGCGCATTGATTCCGGGCAAGTGGTTAGGTTTGGGCACTAGAAAGCCACTTAAGTATATATAGCGCGGCAGGTGCGAACACCAGTAGAGTTGTTCATCACGCAGTGTGATTCTAATGTAGTGAGAAGCAGTGCGTCTAACAGAGCGTTGAGAACCACGTGCGTAGTGAATAGTAAAAGTGTCAGATTTAATGCAGTAACGTCAAGTTCGACTTAGCTTAATGTGAAGTAAAGAGTCGTTAATTATTGTGTATCGTGCCAACAGCAGTTAGTTCGTGTGTAGCATTACCCAGCAGTTCGTTCGTTTAGCTAGTGAACCTTAGCCAGTGCGCATGGACTAAATACATTGGTACCAGCACACGAGGAGGCCTAGTCGGAGAACCTACTGGACATGTGCACAGGAGAACCGACGGCGGCGATTGCAGAACCAGTATTGGTTGGATTATATTGATTGTGGAACGTACTACCTGGAGAAGAGCATCGTTAATCTCCACTGTCGTTTGGATTTAAACACCGTGAGGATCTACATTCGGGCTGGCCTCATGGACCGAGGCTAGCTGGCTATTATCATTGCTATTGGGCAATTGGATTACAGTTATTGCTTTTGATGCTGAGCTTTGGATTACAAGGACTGGCTTCTGTACGTGAATCCCCTTCTTCTTCAATTGATCAGACTGAGTATCCGAACATTCCTCTCTCCTCCAGAACTTACAACTCTGGGAGGAACCCCATTGTCTCCAGCGGTACCAGCGTTGCCCTCTATAATTGCCATTCTACGCCAGGCGGCGTTAGCCTAGTACCCCATCGTAGGAATCATTCTATTCCCATTGACTTATGCTACTGACTGACTTTATGCTTATTCTTCGCCATACAAGCGCGACCCTAATTCTCATATCTTTTTTTTTTTGATCCACTTTTTCTCCCATTTTCTATATTTTTCTCCCATCCCAATTTCGTATCATCCAATTCAACCCTCCCCTGTCACGAACGCTGTTTCTTGCCTCCCACAAGCCGGCTGCAGTGAGGACTAAGTCATACATAGCACAAGTCCCCTCCGGTACTTGAGGTAACAGCAGTCGCATCTTTTCACCTGCGCAGCTCGACCTCTCAGTGTCGAGGAGTAACGCGTGGGAGGCTCACGCTGCCCCCGACACTTCCTGATTCTACTGCGCAGGCGCACCAACCGACTTGTAGGAGTCGCTTGTTCACAACGTTCGATCCCCACCCTTCAGTTTTTCCCTCCCCGTAATACGGCCAATGTGTATTACTGCGGACGACCAGCCAAACTGAAAAACAATGTGGAGAGCTGGATTCGAACACGCGAATCCTAGCGTCTCCACACTGGTGGCGAGTGCCTTAGACCACTACACCACCTAGCCGCCGGGCCTAATTCTCATATCTGTAACATTTACTGCATAATAATAAATACCCTCAAATGATATTTCTTTGTCAGTGCCGTGTTATTATGAGTGTCTGCCATATATTAGATGTACTGTCTGGCCAGTAATTAAAGTACATACCTAGCAGTGGTTTAATCTATCACAATATTTAATACAGTCAGGGTTTTGTAACCCCTCAGTTACACAGAGTGACACAGAGTACAGTAAACTGTGTAAAGACACTAGTGAAACACAGAGTAACACAGAGTACAGTAAACTGTGTAAAGACACTAGTGAAACACAGTGACACAGAGTA